>NC_071988.2:10672800-10980500 GCF_028885655.2 Pongo abelii
CTCTGCAAGCCCATTGCAGTAACTGGTATATTTTTATATGTCAATTGTTTTCATTCTCCAGGATGTCATGTAATCAGAATCATCAGGACCATATTGTAGCTTTAAATCTGGCTTCTGTTTAATGCAGTGCATTTGAGATGCATCCATTTTTTTTTTCGTGTATTCTTTGCTTGCTAAATCCGATTACCTTATATGGATTTACCATATTCTGTTTATTCCCTACTTGATAGATATTTGGGTTGTGTCTGGTTTTTGGCAATTATAAATGAGCACTTTCACATACATTATTTGTTTTTGTTTGAACATATATTTTCATTTTTCCCTGATAAATACTTAAACGCAGTAGAATTAATGGGTAATATTATAAGTGTGTGTTCATAAGAAAATACTAAACTGTTTTCCTAAGTTGTTATACCATTTTTCATTCTCACTAACCACGAGAGTTCATGTTGCTTTATATTTTTATATTATACCATTTTTGCATTCTCACTAGCCATGAATGAGAGCTCGTGTTGCTTTAAATCAGCTTGGTATTGCCAATTTATTTCATATATTAGAATTGACTTTAAATATTAGAATTGGTATATTGTGCCAACCCAAAGTTATACAAGTTATAAGATTATATTCTTTTTTCCTAAGTGTTTCATAGTTTTAAGTTATATATCTATGATTAATTTTGAGTTTATTTTTTATATGGTGTGATCTATGAGTAGAGGACTTGTTTTGCCCTATTTTTTGTTTGTCTGTTTGTTTGAGACAGAGGCTCACTCTGTAGCCCAGGCTGGAGTGCAGTGGTGCGATCCCAGCTCACTGCAACCTCCACCTCCCAGGTTCAAGCGATTCTTCTGCCTCAGCCTCCTGAGTAGCTGGGATTACAGGCATGCGCCATCACGGCTGGCTAATTTTTGTATTTTTAGTAAAGACAAGGTTTCACCATGTTGGTCAGGCTTAATGCACAGTTGCTCCAGCCTTATTTATTGAAAAGACTAACAGTTTTCCTCTATATTGTCTTGTATTTGTTGAAAATAAATTGACCAGATATAAGTAGGTCAATTGAATTCCATGGATCGTACATTTAGTCTTTAATTCAGAGCTTAGCAAAACCTGCCCCATTGCCTCTTTTTATGTGATCCGAAATTTAAAAATTTCTTTTACATTTTTAAATGAGAAAATCAAAAGATGAATAATATTTTATGACACTTGAAAATTGTGTGAAATTCAAATTTTAGTTTCTATAAAGTTTGATTAGAACATACTCATGCTTATTGGCTTATACATTGTTTATGGGTGCTTTCACGTTAAATAGCACTATAATTGTGACAGAGAACCTATGGCCCACATAGCTAAAATATTTACTCTCTGGTATATCAATAAAATATTTACCAACCCCTATTTTCACTGATACCACACATTTTCTCTCTTTTTTTTTTTTTTCTTTTTCTTGAGACGGAGTCTCATTCTGTTACCCAGGCTGGAGTGAGGTGGTACAAACTTGGCTCACTGCAACCTCCGCCTCCCAGGTTCAAGCGATTCTCCTGCCTCAGCCTCCCGAGTAGCTGGGATTACAGGCACCTGCCACAATGCCCAGCTAATTTTTGTCATTTTAGTAGAGACAGGGTTTTGCCGTCTTGGCCAGGCTGGTCTTGAATTCCTGACCTCAGGTGATCCACTCGCCTTGGCCTCCCAAAGTGCTGGGAATACAGGCGTGAGCCACCACAGGTGGTCCACATTCTTGATTGCTATAACTTTACAATGAGTTTTTGAAATCCAGTAGTGTGAGTTCTCTCTCTTTGTTCTTTATCAGAGTTGTCTTAACTATTTTAGTTACTTTTATTTTCCATATAAATTAAAGTTAGTCAATTAAATATGTATATTTAATTGACATTTATATAAATTTACATAGTTATATATAAATTTATTTATATATCTGTGGGAATTTTGATTTTGATTGTGCTGAATCTGTGGATCGATTTTGGTAGACTGACATCTGAACAATACTGAATCTTTCAACCCATGAGCATGGTGTATTTCTCAGATCAACATTGTTTACTTTCATTAGCATTTGTACTTCTCAGTACAAATGTAAATCTTATATATATTTTCATTAAGTTTTTCCTAATAAGAGCTGATGCTTTGATGCTATTATAAATAGTGCTGTTTTGTAAATTTCAATTTTCATTTGATCACTGCTAGTATAGAGAAACACAATTGATTTTTCTATATTAATCTTGTATCCTATGACCTTGCTAAAATCATTTATTACTGCCAGTAGCTTTTTTTGTAGATTCTTTGGGATTTTCTATGTAGACAATCATTTTGTCTGCAAAGAGAAATAGGATAATTTATTTCTTTTCATTTGGTATGGCTTTTATCTTTTTTTCTTTTTTAATTTTTTACTTTAAGTTGCAGGATACATGTGCAGAACATGCAGGTTTGTTACATAGGTATACAAGTGCTGTGGTTGCTTGTGGCACCTATCAACCCATCACCTAAGTTTTAAGCCCTGCATGCATTAGCTATTTGTCCTGATGCTCTCCTCCCTCTCCCTGCCATCCCTCAACAGGCCCTGGCGTGTGTTATTCCACTTACTGTGTCCATGTGTTCTTATTGTTCAACTACCACTGATGAGTGAGAACATAGAGTGTTTGGTTTTCTGTTCCTGTGTTAGTTTGCTGAGGATGATGGCCTCCAGCTTCATCCATGTCCCTGCAAAGGACATGTTCTCCTTCCTTTTTATGGTTGTGTAGTATTCCATGGTGTATATGTACCATATTGTCTTTATCCAGTCTATCATGGATGGGCATTTGAATTGTTTCTGTGTCTTTGCTATTGTAAATAGTGCTGTGATAAACATACGTGTGCATCTGTCTTTATAGTAGAATGATTTATATTGGGTATATACCCAGTATTGAGATTACTGCATCAAATGGTATTTCTGGTTCTAGATTCTTGAGGAATCGTCACACTGTCTTCCACAATGGTTGAACTAATTTATATTCCCACCAGCAGTCTGAAAACATTTCCTGTTTTTCCACAGCCTCGCCAGCACCTATTGTTTCTTGACTTTTTAATAATCACCATTCTGACTGGCATGTGATGGTATCTCATTGTGGTTTTGATTTGCATTTCTCTAATGATCAGTGTTGTTGAGCTTTTTTTCATATGTTTTTAACTACATAAATGTCTTTTTTTTAAAAAAAAAAAGTATCTGTTCATGTCCTTTGCCCACTTTTTGATGGGGTTTTTTGTGTTTTTTCTTGTAAATTTGTTTAAGTTCCTTGTAGATTCTGGATATTAGACCTTTTCAGATGGGTAGATGGCAAAAATTTTCTCCCATTCTGTAGGTTTCCTATTCACTGTGATGCTAGTTTATTTTGCTGTGCAGAAGCTCTTTAGCTTAATTAGATCCCATTTGTCTATTTTGGCTTTTGTTGCAATTGCTTTTGGTGTTTCCGTCATGAATTCTTTGCCCATGCCTATGTCCTGAATGGTATTGCCCAGATTTTCTTCTAGGGATTTTATGGTTTTGGGTTTTACATTAAGTCTTTAATCCATCTTGAGTTAATTTTTCTGTAAGGTGTAAAGAAGGGGTCCAGTTTCAGTTTTCTGCATATGGCTAGTCAGTTTTCCCAGAACCATGTGCTGAATAGGAGATCCTTTCCCCATTGCTTGCTTTTGTCAGGTTTGTCAAAGACCAGATGGTTGTAGATGTGTGGTGTTATTTCTGAGGTCTCTGTTTTGTTCCACTAATCTGCATGTCCAACTGTAGCCATGTAGTATAGTTTGAAGTCAGGTATCATGATGCCTTCAGCTTTGTTCTTTTTGCTTAGAATTATCTTGGCTATATGAGCTCCTTCTTGGTTCCATATGAATTTTAAGGTAGTTTTTTCTAATACTGTGAAGAATGTCAAAGGTGGTTTGATGAGAACAATGTTGAATCTATAAATTACTTTGGGCAGTATGGCCATTTTCATGATATTGAATCTTCCCATCCATGAGGATGGAATGTTTTTCTATTTGTTTGTGTCTTCTCTTATTTCCTTGAGCAGTGGTTTGTAGTTCTCTTTGAAGAGGTCCTTTACATCCTTTGTTGGCAGTGTTCCTAGGTATTTTATTCCCGTTGCAGCAATTGTGAGTGGGAGCTTCTTCATGATTTGGCTCCTTTTGAATTATTTCATTTGGTAAAAACATCAGTGGGATGTTGAATAGGAATTGACAGACCAGTCATCCTTGTACTGTTTCAGTGTTACAGGGAAAACAGTCAGTCTTTCACATTAAGAATGTTCTTAGCTAGAGAGTTTGTAGGTGCTTTTCATCAGATTGATAAAGGTTGCTTAATATCTAATTTTCTGGAGGCTTTTAACATAAATGGATGTTGAATTTTATGAAATATTTTGTCTATTTCTTGAGATCATCCTATTTTATATATAGTCTATTAATATGAAAAATTACATTGATTATCAAGTGTTAAAACAAACTTACATTTCTTGGTAAAACCAACTTGGTCATAAGTTTTATCAGATTTAAGGTCTGTGTTGATGTTAATGAGGGAGGGTATAACGAGTCATGGCTGATGCCCACTTCAGGTCATGGCCTGAATCAGTATTTCAGGTTAAAATTTAGAGTGTCCTGACTGAGGAGGAAGTTCATTCAAATGGTTGGGGAGCCTTAGAATTTTATTTTTGGTTTGCACTTTTCAAACACTCCTCTCCTCCAATCACATCATTTCTGAACTTCTTCTTTTGATTAATGGTTTCTTTCAAAGCTTCTATTATTTTCTCAATTTCTTTAAGTGGCTTTAAAATAGTTTGCAGATAAAAATCTGTTTTATAGACATATATTCTGGCAGAATTTCATTGTCTGTACAGACTTTGTTCTGCTCCTTGTATTTTCGTTTTCTTACAATTACTTCATATAGAATTCTTTTATGTTTCTCGTTTTACATAAAATTACTTTTCCAGTACTTTTTAAAGGAAGACAGTGGGATAGAATAGCTGTTTTAAGGTTCACTGCCCTAGAGCATCTTCTTTTGCTGTTATTTTTGTTGTTTATATTTTGATATAATAAAAAATGGCTTTATATTTTCTGATGGTATCTTCCAATATTTTGGGGGTATTCTCTTTTCTTTGTCCCTATTTGGCCTGTTTTGCTCAATTTGTATTCTTCCTTTAGCAATTATTTCTTAGCATATGGCTTTCTCCTAGTATGGAGCTTCAAGTCATTAGTTTAGAGTATACACAGGTCTCAGACCACTCCAACACATTACTGTAGAACCCTTACTTCACCCCTGTGTTGAAGTCTATGGAGCACACTCCCCGTTGGTTACTGTACTCAGACTTCCCAATAAGTGCTTTTGGTGACTCAGTGAAGCACTGTTTAAATTCCTCTTCAGGAATGAAAGATTTATTCTTTCAGCTGCTGAAAGTATTGCTAAAAGATGGGCCTCCATCTGTTAGGACTGACTGTGGGGTTTGCCATAGCTAAAATAATCTTACTCACCCAAGGTCATAAAGCTTTGTAGGATTAGTTCATACTTAATGGCTAATCAATGTGGAAAAATAATAAAGTCCAGGCAACCTTGCCCAATCTTAGAACAACTCTAATTACCCATTCCAACTCCAGAGCTCCCAGGAGATTTGCTGAAGCCCTCTTTAGAAATGTATTACAGCTCCACTCCCTCTGCCCAGTGCTACTTCTCTTCTCTCCCTTCCACAGGCATGGATCCCAAAAGCACTTCCTAAAAAAAGCGTGTTACGCAAATATCCCTCTCATTGTCTTTTTTTCCTGGTAATGCAAACTGCAACAATACCTGTGGCAATTTTGCAGCTCTTCTCTTTTGAAGATTCCAGGTGCCCCATTTTTCTCTCTTCTTTCTATGACACAGATGCTGGTGTCACATGAGTCTCTTTCTACCACACAGATGCTGTGTCGCATGAGTCTCACAGCTGTTGGTTGTTTGTCCACACCTGCTTATATTTTGGGGATTTATGGGGCTATCCAATCACCCGGTTTTATTGTAAGTTGTCCATTCGTGTTTGTTTAGGTATTTTAGTTGCTCTCTTTGTTTTATTTGCGGATGGGGAGATTTAGATTCTGGGCCATGTAAAAACTATATTGCCTCTACTGCTATTTTTTTCACAGCATTATTTCTCACTGAACAATATTTTTGAAAGTATGTGTGTAAAAAGAAGGGTGAAAATGAGGTGATGTCCTCAAGAGGAAGCAGACTTAGACATTTTTGGGTTAAGGAATAGCCATTAACAGTATTCCTTACTTAATGCTGGATTTGGTGGTAAGGAGATATAGAAATATCACTGATAAGACCTGAGTTCATGTTCTGGTTTTGCTAATTCATAACCCAATTAACAAATTGCTAATTCCATTAAATATACATTTATCTATCTGTCAAACGGAAATATTAATACCATCCTTGCCTCTACCACAGAACTGTGAGGCTAAGAATGCAGTATTTCAAGTGGAAGCCCTAAATAAACATGAAACAAGAGGAGCTTTCTGTATGAAATTCATGTAGGATGTGCACAATCTAACAAATAAAACCACTGATGAAATTGACACAAAGCCAATAAGACAAAACACTAACTGGCATGCACTAATTCCAGCAACATAATTTATGATGTATTCCAAGTGGGATGAATGAAAATAGTTTGGGACTTTTCAGTTTTACCATCAAAGCCTCCAAAAGGTTCAAAGAAACCTTTTTTAGAGGTTAGTCTATGAAAAGCATATTTGACGGATGCTGTTGATTTCAGAATGCAAATATATTTGTTTTGGCATAAGGAAAGAAGATGAATAAAGAACAAAAACAAAACAGCCCATTTCTTCTGTAAATCTTTTAGTGATCTTGCAACAATGAGGACTTTTTCTCCTGGGGAGACAGGGTTTCTAGGAGGAAATGTGAAAAGAAAAATTAAAAGGAAGGAAAAGTAACACAAAACAAAATAACCTTAGGGCTCTGAGATATGCCTTCATTTTTGGCTCTGTTTTATTTCTTAATTGTTGTTTATTTCTTTTTTTTCACAGTCAATTTTCTGGGAGAAGACACAGCTTTTTACAATGTAGGCACTCAATCTCAATCAATATTTATTGTAGAGTGTGTGGTTGCAAACATTCTTGCATAACAATTTTGCAAATTATTTTTTAAAATAACCCATGGTTAGGTAACCAAAGACATGATTTTGAGGCAAAATAGATAATTTTACTAAGGAATATTGGTGAAAATCATACAAAAATAACCCCTCCAAATCATGGGGTTCGATACTATAGAACCACATATGATTTCTGGTCATTATTTGGAACTATTAAGATTGAATGAATAGTCGACTTTGAGGATTTTTATATATAATATTACCCAGAAACATTGTTTTATTATACTAGAACTATTGCAGTTACTCAGCAGGATCATCAATGCATAGCACAGTAGATATAACCTAACAAGATGTCACAGGTAGCTAAGGCTACTGTAACTGGGACTAAGGCATAAGGGTTCAAGTACAGAAACAACAATATGTGTGGCTTGTTGGAAATACTGCACCTATATAACAAAAAAAGTGGGCAGGCGCTGGTGGCTCATGCCTGTAATCCCAGCCCTTTGGGAGCTTGAGGTGGGTGGATCACGAGTTCAAGAGATCGAGACCATCCTGGCCAAAATTGTGAAACGCTGTCTCTACTAAAAATACAAAAAATGAGCTGGGTGTGGTGGCACGCGCCTGTAGTCCCAGTTACTCAGGCGGCTGAGGCAGGAGAATCGCTGAAGCCAGGAGGTGGAGGTTGCAGTGAGCTGAGATCACGCCACTGCACTCCAGCCTGGGTGACAGTGTGAGACTCTGTATTAAAAAAAAAAAGAAAGAAAAAAGTGACTATCCCCATAAAAATCATAGAGAGAAGCAAGATATCACTCAGAGGAAGATAGAGCAGCCATGGTAATGCCTAAAGGGCTCTTTTTACTGCCCCCTTTCCTCATTTCCAAGAACACCAAAAGTCGGGGATGGGCTACAAAATAAAAGAAATAATCTAGAACATAGAAGTGAGGACATGCTACAGAATTAATCTAACTAAGTCAATAGGCTCAAAAGACTTTCATATGATCCTCAATGGAGAAGTAGAGGAAAAATAAGGTCCCAAGAAAAGGAAACTCTTCAGCAAAAAATTAAAAACATAGCTTAGCTTTAGATGATTTTGAGTTCAGGTGTCTAGTCTGTGACAGATAAATTATATATCTGATATTTATTTTAAAGTCTTGAAGTTGATATCAGAGAAACATCGGCAATGATTACCTAAGAATTCTGGGGAAAGAGGTTCTTGAAGACTTGGTGAGCAAATTTTTTTTTTAGTTTTTAAAAAAGAGACCACACAGATACCAAATATTCAGTGCTAGTGATTTGAAACAAGTATTTAGCAAAATGCTTATCACAAAATAAGTGAGAAATAAAAATTTATTGAATTATTAAACAAATCAATACTTGATAAAAGGCAGGAGCCGTTAAAACACAGCACTGGTTCATAGAGAAACTAAACCTACTAGAATTTTTGACAGGTATTTTAGACTCAGAAATAGATACACATTTTTTAACCTGGATTTAAGAAGGCATTTCCAAAAAATCTCATGAGTCCATCATGTTCAAGATCTAGAAATGTGCATTAAGTGACAGTGTAATAATTGGTTTCATGGGGGATTGCATAAATCATAAGGTAAGAATTAATGAATCAATGTAAAATTGACAGAGTTCCCTAGTAATGCATCTGATGGTCTTGTCTTTAACCCTGCAGTGTTCAACATTTTAATTAAACCCAGAAATGGTTACAGGAACATAGATAGTCACTGATGTCATGCAACAAGGAGTATTAACTATCCTGCACGATAGACTCAAGATTCTCCAAGGTCCTGACGGTGACTTACAAGTTAACAAAAAGAAAAAGAAAAAGAAATCATTCACATTTAATTTTTTTAATGTAAATAAGAATTCCTGAGTTTAAGTTGGATCTCTTCATGCTCCTATATCTTATCTACCTCCTTCAGATGTCCAAGAAATAGAGCATAAACATAAGGAAAACTTGGACCTGTGTGTACTTCTCATTAATACATAAAATATGATCTGTTCTTGGTCACTGTTTTCAGGCTCACATTGAATTTTTCTTTGTGTTAAGGAACATAGAATAGTCCTCTTCTATTTCCTCCTTTTCTTTTTCTTTTTAAATTGACACATTTTTATCATACTTAAAATATGAGGTAAAATTTGATGTTTTGATACATATATAATGATTCAATTAGGATAGTTAGTATACCTATCACCTAATTCACTGTTGTTTATTTGTGGTGAGAACATTCAAAAATTTCTCTTCTAGCTATTTTGTAATGTAAAACACTTTACTCTTAACAATAGTCAACCTACTGTGCTGCAGACCACCAGAAATGATTCCTCCTAATAGGAGCTTTGTACCTGTTGAATAGCCGTTCCCCGTTCTTCTTCCTCTGACCCACTTCCCCATCTCTAGTAATCACTGTTCTGCATTCTGCTTCTTTGATTTCAGCCTAAAAAACTTTTATTTTAGATTCCACATATGAGTGAGATGAGGTATTTGCCTTTCAGTGCCTAGCTTTTTTTCACTCAGGTGATATCTTCCAGATTCATTCATGTTGTTGCATTATAGAATTTCATTGCTTTTTATGGCTAAAGTAGTCCATTGAGTATATATACGATTTTTTCTTTATCCATGCATCCATTGTTGAACACTTAGGTTGATTCTATATCTTGGCCACTCTAAATAGTGCTGAAATAAACTTTTTTATTTTTAATACTTGAGGGTACATAGTAGGTGTATATATTTATGTGGTACATGAGATATATTTATACAGGCATACAATGTATAATAATCATGTAAGGGTAAATGAGATATCCATGACATCAAGCATTTATCCTTTGTGTTACAAAATATCCAATTATACACTTTTATCTATTCTGAAATGTACAATAAATTATTATTGACTGTAGTCACCCTGGTGTGCTATCAAATATTAGATCTTGTTAATTCTATTCAACTATATTTTTGTGTCCATTAACCACCTCCACTTTCCCCAATCCCCTACAAACACCAGCCTTCCCAGCCTTAGGTAATCAACATCCTACTCTACTCTCCATGAGTTTGTTCTGATTTTTAGCTTCCATAAACAAATGAGAACATGTGAAGTTTGTCTTTCTGTTCCTGGCTTATTTCACTTAACATAATATCCTCCTGTTTTATGTGTGTTGTCTCAAATGACAGGAATTCATTTTTTTTTTTAATGGCTGAATAGTAGTCCATTGTTTCTATGTACCACATTTTTTATCTATTACTTCTGGATTTATTTTTCAGATTATTCAGTGTTGGTATATAGAAATGCTATTGATTTTTGTATGTTGATTTTGTATTCTGCAACTTTACTTAATTTGTTTATCTGTTCTAAGAGGTTTTTTTGGTAGAGTCTTAAGTTTTCCCACATGTAAGATTACATCATCTGGCCAGGCATGGTGGCTCACGCCTATAATTCCAGCACTTTGGGAGGCTGAGGCAGGTGGATCATGAGGTCAGGAGTTCAAGACCAGCCTACCCATGGGCAGGGCCTGCTGAAACTCAGAGCCTACTTGTTGGGATGGGTTATTCACTTCTGGCTAGGGCTTGTCTAAATTCTCCCTCAGTGGAAGCCAGCTGAGTTCTTCCCTGTGTTTCCTTCCACTGTGACAGGGCAGCACAGAGTTCCAATGGAAACTACCATAATCACTGCCCTCTCCCTTCTCCAAGTGAATAGATTCTCTATCCACACCACATGGCTGCTGCCACGGAATGGGGATGGTGTGCATAGGTGATTCAAGACTGTCTTTCCTACCCTCTTCAGTGCCTTTTTTCTTAATATAATGTTAAAACCAGGTACTGTGATGGCTCACCTGAATTTTGTTCCTTATGAAGGTATTTATTTGTGTGTGTAAATAGTTGTTAAATTCGGTATTCCTGCAGTGGAGACAATTGCTGAAGGCTTCTATTCAGCCATCATGCTCCACCTCCTCCTCTCCAGCTGCTTTCATTTTGAATTTATACACAGTAATGGGATTGCTTCATCATATGGTAGTTCTATTTTTAATTTTTTGAGGAACTTTCATGCTGTATTCTGTAATGGTTATACTAGTTTATAATCCTACCAACAATATGTAAATGCATCCTTTTCTCTACATCCTTGCCAACACATGGTTTCTTTTGTCTTTTTGATAATAACCATTCTACCTGGAGTGAGGAAATATCTCGTTGTGGTTTTGATTTGTAATTCTGTGATGATTTGTGATCGTAATCATTTTTTTATACACCTTTGGCCATTTGTATGTCTCCTTTTGGGAAATGCCTATTAAAGTATATTGACCATATATTAATTGACTTATTCTTTTTGCTGTTGAGTTTTTTAAGTTTTGTACATATTCAGAAAATTAACCCTTTGTCAGTTTTATAGTTTGAAAGATATTTTCTTCTATTCTATAGGTTCTCTTTCCTCTGTTGTTTCGTTTGCTGTATAAAATATCTTTACTTTGATATAATCCCATTTGTTTAATTTTTTTGTTGTTGCCTTCCTTTTCATGTAAAATTTTAAAATTCTTTCCCAGTCCAATATTGTGAAGCATTTCCCCTGTGATTTTTTTCTAGGACTTCTATAATTTCATGTCTTATAGTTAAGTTCTTAATTCATTTTTAATTGCTTTTTGTATATAGTCGGAGGTAGGAGTCTAGTCTCATTATTCTGCATGTGTATATCCAATTTTCCCAGCACTACTTACTGAAAAGACTGTCTTGTCTTCAATATATGTTCTTGGCTCCTTTGGCAAATATTATTTGGCTATAGGTGCATTCATTTATTTCCAGGCTCATTCATTTATTTCCAGGCTGTCTATTGTATTCCTATTGGTCTGTGTGTCTGTATTTATGTCAGCACCCTGCTGCTTGGGTTACTATAGTTTTGTAATATATTTTGAAGTCAGAGGTATGATTTCTGCAGCTTTTTTCTTTTTGCTCGGGATTGCTTTGGCAATTCAGGCTCTTTTGTGTTTCCAAATGAATTTTTGTATTGTATTTTATATGTCTGCAAAAAGTGCTATTGGTATTTTAATACACATTGTGTTAAATCTGTAGATTACTTTGGGTAATATGGTCATGTTAACAATGTTTTTCAATCCATGAACATGGGATTTTTCATTTATTTGCATTCTCCTTAATTTGTATTATCAATGTTTTATATTTCTCCATGCACAGATCTTTCATCTCTTTATTTAAATTTATTCCCAAGTATCTTTGGGTTTTTTTTATAGTTATTGTAAATGGATTTGGTTTCTTGATTTATTTTTCACATAGTTCACTATTAACATATGAAAACACTACTGATTTTCTGTGTAGATTTTATATCTTGTGATTTTGCTAAATTCATTTATTCTAACAGTTTTTTGGTGGGATCTTTAGGATTTTGTATATATTAGATTATGTTATCTACAAATTATAATTTGATATCCTCCTTTCCAATTTGGATGCTCTTTATTACTTTCTCTTGCTTAATTGCTCTAAATTCTAGTACTATATGAAATAGAAGTCATATAGCTGAACATCTTTGTCTTGTTCCTAATGCTACAGGAAAAGCCTTCTGCTTTTTCCTATTCATTGTAATGTTATATGAGAGTTTGCCATCTATAGCCTTAATTTTGTTGAGGTACATATCTTTCATACCTAGTTTGTTGAGAGTTTTTATCATAAAGCAATGTTGAATTTTGTCAAATACCTCTCTGCATCTATTAAAATGATCATAAGGTTTTGTCTTTTTATCTATTAATGTGATGTATTACATTTCTTAATTTGCATATGTTGAACCGTTGTTGTATCTTTGGTATCAGTCCTACTTCATTATAGTGAAGGCTGTTTTTAACGTGTTATTTAATTTGATTTGCTAGTATTTTGTTGATAAATTTTACATCTATGTTTATCACGGTTACCATCTGTAGTTTTCTTTTTCTGTGTATACCTGTCCAGTTTTGGAGGCGGAGTATTGCTGGCCTTGTAAAGCGAGTTTGGAAGTTTCTCCTTCTCTTTAATTTTATGGAATAATTTAATAAGGATTGATATTAGTTCTTCTTTAAATGTTTGGTAGAATTCAGCAGTGGAGCTGTCCAGGTCCTGTGCTTTTCTTTGATGAAAGATTTTTAAATTAGTGATTCAGTTGTCTCAATCATTATTGGTCTATTCACATTTTTTATTTCTTTATAATTTAATCTTGGTAGGTTTTATGTATCCAGAAATATATTCATCCCTTGTATGACATCAAATTTGTTGGTGTATAGTAGTAGATAATTGTCTTTTATAGTCCTTTGTATTTCTGTGATATCCATCAGAATGTCTTCTTTTTCACCTCTGATTTTAATTCTTTGCATCTTCTATTATTTATTTATTTATTTATTTATTTATAGTTAGTCTAGCTAAAGGTTTGTTAATTTTGTTTATCTTTTAAAAAATCAACTTTTCATTTTATTAATATTCTGGGTTTTTTTCCTCATCTCTGTTTTGTTTATTTCTGCCCTGAGCTTTATTATTTTCTTACTTCAACTCATTTGGGGTTTAGTTTGTTCTTGTTTTTCTAGTTTCTTGTGGTGCATCTTTAGGCTATTTATTAAAGTTCTTTTCTAATTTTTTTTTCTTTTTTCGAGAATGAGTCTTGCTCTGTCACCCAGGCTGGAGTCCAGTGGCACAATCTTGGCTCACTGCAACCTCCACCTCCCAGGTTCAAGCGATTCTCCTGCCTCAGCCTCCCGAGTAGCTGGGACTACATGCACATGCCACCTCACCCGGCTAATTTTTTGTGTTTTAAGTAGAGACGGGGTTTCACCGTGTTAGCCAGAATGGTCCCAATCTCCTGACCTCATGATCCGCCCGCCTTAGCCTCCAAAAGTGCTGGGATTACAGGTGCGAGTATTTTTGATGTAGGTGTTTATTGCTACAGACATCTTTTTTAGAATATTTTTTGGCTCATAGGTGTTGAGATAACATAGTTTTGTTCTCTTTTGTTTAAAGAATTATTTTAAAATTTCCCTTTAATTTCTTCACTGACCCATTGGTTATTTAAGAGCATGTTGTTTCATTTCCAAGTATTTGTGTGAAAGTTTCCAAAGTTTTTTGTTGTTGTTCACGTCTAGTTTTACAATATTGTGGTTAAAAAAACACTTGATTTGATTTTTATCTTCTTAAATTTGTAATACTTCTTCTGTGGCCTAGCATATCATTTATCTTGAAGAATGTTTTTTGTGTAGTTGAAAAGAATACATATTCTGAAGCTGCTGGATGGAGTGTTTTGTAAATATTTGTTAGATTCATTTGGTGCAGTTAAAGTCTGATGTTTGTTAATTTTTTTTGTCCATTATAGAAAGTTGGGTATTGAAATTTCTTCTTATTATTGTGTTATAGTCTATCCCTCCCTTTAGATCTAATAATATTTGTTTTATATAGTTCGGTGCACCAGTGTTGGATGTGTGTATATATATATCTATATGTGTATATATGTACATAGATATATGTATATACACCTGTTATTTTTGCTGTTGTTGAGTTGCTCCTTTTATCACTATACAATGACTTTCTTTGTCTCATTTAAATTTTTTATTTAAAGTCTATTTTATCTGAAATGAGTATGGCTACTTCCTCTGCTTTTTGGTTTCCATTTGCATGGAGTATCTTTTCTTATTCCTTCACTTTCAGTCTGTTTGTCTTTAATAGGGAGAGGAGTCTTTTATAAGCAGCATATAGTAAGGTCTTTAAAAAATTATTCACCACTCTGTCTCTTTTGGTTGGGAAATTTTATCCATTTACATTCAGGTTTATGGTTGATAA
Source organism: Pongo abelii (assembly GCF_028885655.2). Taxonomy (NCBI): domain Eukaryota; kingdom Metazoa; phylum Chordata; class Mammalia; order Primates; family Hominidae; genus Pongo; species Pongo abelii. The sequence goes on from NC_071988.2 coordinate 10,687,702, forward strand.
GTAGAGAAATATTCCTCTCATTTTGTTAATTGTTTTCTGGTTGTTTTGTAGATTTTTGTTCCTCTCTTATTTTCTTGCTGTTGGTCTCTCTAATTTGGTGGTTTTCTGTATGCTCAGCTTTGTTTCCTTTCTTTGCTTCATTCATGCATCTGCTGTAATTTCTTTCTTTATGCTTAACATGTGGCTAACATAGAGCCTTGTAGTTATAATAGACTATTGTAAACCTATATGTTGCTGTTTTTACCATTTGACTTTAAATCTTCATACTAGAGGCCTGAAAGATTTACATAGCACCATAATATCACTGAAAACTTCTGAGTTTGATTTATGCATTTATTTCTATTGATATTACACTTTCATGTGTTTTCATGATAGCAATTATATCTTTACTGAATATAGTACTATTGGCTGGCATTTTTTTTTCTTTTGGCACTTCTAATATATCACTTTACTCTCTCTTGGCCTATAAGGTTTCTGTTGAGCCCCTATACATGATTTCATGCTTTTCTCGTTAGCTTTTGGAATTATCTCTTTATCTTGTCTTTGACTTTTGGCAGTTTCATTATAATATGACCTCAAGGGTAACTTTTTGAGTGCTATGTCTTTGCAGACCTTCCCTTTTCCTGGATCTGAATGCCTATATTTCTCCAAGACTTGGAAAGTCTTTACCTATTATCTCATTAAATTGGTTTTTCATGCCTTTCTCCCTATCATCTCCCTCTGACAATTCTATAGCATGAATATTTGTTTGCATAATGTTGTCCTAGAGGTCTTATAGTCTTTTTCATTCTTTTTAAATTGTTATTTTTTTTCTTTCTGACTGGGCTATTTCAAAAAACTTGTCTTCAACTTTAAAAATTCTTTCTTTTGTTTTATCTAGATTGTTATTAAAGCTCTTGATTGTATTTTTAAAATTTCTATTTTTGAATTCTTCAGCTCCAAGGCTTTTGTTTATTTTTATATAATACCTATCTATGTTGCATTTCTCATTCAAATCATGAACTGTTTTCTAATTTCATTGAAATTTTGTTTATGTTCTCTTGTATCTCACTGAGTTTTCTTAAGATCATTATTTTAGAATTGTTTTTCAGGCATTTTGTAAATATCTTTTTCTTTGAGTTCTGTTACTGAAGACTTATTGTGCCCCATTGGAGATGCTATTTTTCCTTCTTTTTCCAAGTTTCCTGTGTCTCTATGTTGATATCTATGCATCTAGTGGAAGGGTTGCTTTTTCTAATTTTATGGAGTACATCATAGGTGGGTCCTGTGGGTTCTTTGGGTATGGTGCATTGGCTTTGGTTTTGGTTGGACTCAGTAGTGTGGTCTCCATACAGTTCCTTCTATTGTGATCCTCATTGGTGATGTCTGGGATTGCCTCAATGACTTAAGCTACAGAAGTTCATGATAGTGGTGACATGTTTTTGCTGGGGATGAGGGCACCAGGTTGGATTTCTAGCCCAGTGTAAGTGGGCATGGAGAGCCAACAGGCTATCTGGTGAGCTCTCTTTGTGGGGCTGGGTCACCACTGGACTGACTGTCAAGCTATGTATGCACAAGCAGGCTGGCTAGTTGTGTGGTAGTCTTTCCAGAAAATCAGGGCAAGTGCGGTGGTATGGTTGACTGTTCAACAGCTTCCTTTCTATGCAGATCCACCAGTTTCCTGTGGAAAGGTTGTGGAAGTATTGTGTAGATTTAGATGCTAGGATCTCAATAATTCTGTCAGATCCAAGCTGTAGGCAGCCAAGAGCATGGTGTTCCAGACATTCACGGAAATGTGATGGAATGACAGCAGGCACTCAAAGCTGAAAACAGTCAGTGGCCCCTGGCCCCCAGAGCGGGATACGCTTTAGTAGTTTGTTCAGTTTCAAGATGGCGCTGTGCCAGATCAGCTTAAGAGTGGAGGCAAAGGGTGCTCAATGTGGGCTTTTTTTCTAAGACAATGCAGCCACAAAACCTCTCAAATACTCTGCAAACTGGATTGGAGGCCTGTGAGGAATGGGGGATTCTCCTGAATAAAAAGAGGAAACAGTAGAGGGTTCTGGGGAAAAAAAGACACAGATGGAGCAGCAAAAGTTACTGATAGATGTTAGAATTCAGTCAAGACTGAGAAAAACAAACCAAACAAAGTTTGATATAGAAGTAGGGAGAAAGATTTTATTGCTGTATAGAAAAGTTTCTCATTCTCTAAGAGACATAAGGGAACAAATTCCACTCTTGTGCCTTTTTCATAAAGCACAGAACTTCCAGGCTATAGACACAAACTCTTGGCCAGCACTCTCTCTAGTGGTGGACCTATGAACTACCCCTCTGCACTTTTCTCAATTCCACGAAAATGCAGAAGACATCCAGTATTTAACAGTTGTTTATTACATCTGGGGAAAGAGAAATACATCTATATTATATGCATATCCATATATAAAATATAATGTATTCATATGTATAAAAATCCATACATATATAGAAATTATATATATTCATACAAATATATTTATTATATTTATATAATATATCCAATATATTGGATATGTGTGTGTGCATATATTGTGCATATATATATATATATATATATGCATTTCCAATAAAGAAAGTAATTCCCAATAAAGTAAGCATTTCCAATAAAGACAAAATTATATCCATGAGATCCCACCTAATAGGAAGAAGTGGCCCCTGCATAAAACAAACTTGCAAAGATATTCAGGGACCCGGAAATCAATGATAAGGGAATGGATCTGGAACAGGCGATATGTAATTTGCTACCTGTGAATTCTGATAATTCACATAAGCAATCTATGCCTCAGTTTCCTTAACTGATCTATTTGGATTGATCGTATGTCCCAGCTTGCCTGGGACAGTTTTGGTTATGCCAATTGTCCCATATAATTATTAATAATTCTGATTTTACTCTCTAAAGTGTCCCATTTGGGTGATGAATGATATGGTCACCCTAGTTATGTGATCCAAGGGTACTTTTTATATACTTTCATGGAGAGAAACGATTAAGCATGGAGCAGTTGAGGTACAGCCAGGAGTCAAGTGCTTGGTACTCAGTGCATTTTTAAACTAAGGTTTTGTCTGTGGAGCTAATTTCACCAATGATCGTTAAATGTCTCTTTGTATCTTCAATGTGTTATGTAAAGATGAGAGAATGGAGAGACTATAAGCTCTGGATCTTATCAAATTAATAAAGTTAACACTACCCAGAAAGCAGGAAAACCCTCTTGCATTACACATTTATCTGCATTTTCTGGCCTCTTGAAATCCTTAAAAACATTTAAAATATTCCACAAATAACGGAGAAACATTGACATTTCCACTATATTATAAAAAGGTATGGAAAAGGACAGAAAGCAATGATAATGAATGCATCATAATTTGGGTTTGGGTTAAGCTGGGCATTCCTACAGCTGCGCATTTTATTTCTATAAAAACACACATATGAAACAACTTTAATATCAAATAACAAGTGATTGGAGGAGTAATTATAGAGCATCCATACAATGCAACATATTGCAGCCACTAAAAATGATGGCATGAAGTTATATTTATTGACATGAAAAATAGCTCATAGCATACCATCAAGTGAAAAAAGCTATTGCTGACAAGCAGGTGCAATATTATTGTAAATTTATGTACAATTACATAATATATAGTTGTATGTGTTTATATGGTTTAGAAATGTCTAAAGTGTTCATCCACATATTAATAGTGATTATCTCTGGGTGGGGTGATTGCAGAGGACTTTTATTTCCTTTCTATTTTTTAAACAACAAATATGTTTCCTTTTAAAAAAACAAAACATACAATTTACATGAAATTACAAAAGGAATTTCTCTTAAACTATAATTCAGAGGTTGAAATACTTATGCACAGATGATGAGAATAGGCATTGATATACGAAAGCTAAATAGTCAGAACCTACACAGAATTAGAGCTCTTTCTACCATCAGTATCTGAGCCTTCCTGTAGCTCCATTTCTTGTAACTACCCCACCATCACCACCAAGAAAAAACAGTAGACCCTAAATGTAGCACCACAATTCCTGTGGTGCCAGTCTTAAAGAAGGTGCCAAATGGCCCCGTCCCCTGATTTAATACCTTTGTGCAAACCTGTCCCATCTCATGTGAGCTGGACTTGGTGACTAACTACAGTCAATAGAATTAAACAGAAGTCACATGCGTAAAATAGAAACTAGGTCATAAAAGTAGTATGACATCACCCGGAATCTCTCTAACGCTCTAGTTGTCATGTCAAAAAACCACTTAGACAGACTATGAAGAGATACATAGGGTGAGAAACAGAGGCCTTCAGCCAACAGCTGGGAGAAGCTGAGTCCCATCAGCAATTCAAAAGTCTGCAGCCCCAGCCAACAGTTTGATGTAACCTCATGAGAGACCCTGAGCCAGAACCACCTAGGTAAGCCACTCCCGGATTCGTGACCCACAAAATGATGTGGGATAATAGATGTTTGTTGCCACATGCTGGTAAATTTTGGCAAAATCTATTACAAACCAATGGATAATACAGTTTTAAACTTATTTGAGAAGTTCTGTCTCAGGAACAAGTAGCTAAGGAACCCTAATCTCAGCCAGCCTTTCCTTCCATGCCAGGCTCACTTGCTTCTCCACTGATAAAAAGATTCCTTGCATCAGCTGTTATGTGGTGTTTTTTCTTTCTTTAATATCAATCATGTTTCTTGTTCTTGGCACTTAGTATCCAAGTTGGATATCTCAAAGACATGTGACAGTTGTTTTTAGGTTGAAATCTTGCCTGAAATAGGGATTCCAGATGCACTGCTTGTTCTGATCTCTGAGTCCTGACTGTTCTTGCATTTAGTTGGTACTTCCTGAATTTTCTGGGCAGAGACCCATGTACTACCTGGACATCTTCCTTTGGCCAGTGATACCACAGTACACATTTGTAAGCACCATTTCTCTAAAACAGTGCAAGTGGGGGGAGCATTTATTGACTGTCAGTGTTTTAGATATGACTTAATTTAATTATTCAAAATGCTCTGAAAAGAAGTATTTTCATTTTATAGACAAACATTGAAGGTTCAGAAAGGGTAAAAAAATGTCCTGGATTATGGAGTTCATAAATGCAAACCCATATTTGTAACTCATACATATTTGACTCGTATACGCATGTACTTAACCCAAATAATGCATGGTCTCCCTAACAAATAGTTCTTTGTGGTAAGCCAAGGGGGAAAAAGTCTTTCTGACAGCCTCCTTAGCTGCTTCTCTGAGATCCTTTCACCTGTATATTCATTCCTCTTCAGTGGTCATGATGTGTCTGGAGTTGGTTCCTTCTGGTGGGTTCTTGGTCTCTCTGACTTCAAGAATGAAGCCGAGGACCTTCGCAGTGAGTGTTACATCTCTTAAAGGTGGGACAGACCCAAAGAGTGAGCAGCAGTGAGACTTATTGTGAAGAACAAAAGAACAAAGCTTCCACAGCGTGGAAGGGGACCCAAGCGGGTTGCTGCTGGGTCCGTGGCTTCATTGTTGAAGTCAATGAGACCGAGAACCCACTGGAAGGAACCAACTCTGGACACAATGACAAACCTGACCACAGCAAGGAAAACATTACTATTATTCATGCCACTGGCAGGTGGGGTCTGGAATTGTTTTGCATGACACTTTCCCGGTAGATGCTCCTCCTGGGCCTGTTCTAGTATATCACTATGATACCTGTCTACCAAAGTTTATCCACGTGCAGCTTCTTCCTCAACTTTACAGTAGGGACTCTGTTCCCCTGCTAGGATGGAAGTCTTCCGTGTCCCAATCACCTGATTTAAAACTCTGACAAGCTATATGGCCAAGTCCTTTTCCTGGGTGGGTACTGACCTTGGCTTCCAGACACCTTTCCCCCTTGATTTATTTCCAAGAATGAAGAAAGAAGAGCAGATCAGGTACAAATAGACACAATTGTAATATTGTCCCTGATTGCAGCTTTTGTGTAGTTCTATCCCACACACTGTATTCATTATCCCTTTATCATCTTGGGGTCATTTTCATCACATTAAACCCCTAAACTAATTGTTCTAAACTTTAGTGTGCATGAGATTCACCTACTCTGCTACTTCTTGCTTCTACGAACTTGGAGAAGACAAAGTTCTTATCTAATCCTCAGGTTCTTTTTGTAGTGGTGATTTTTAATAAGAACTCTCCTATAATGTGGCTATAAAAATTAAATGAGATAATCCATGGGAAGCATTTGGTATGCTTCAAGACAAATTGCAAATGATAGTGTTCTTTGTTATTAAAAGGCACAGGTGGGGCCTTTGGATGCCCATTTTTAATAAGCAACTCTAGCGATTACAACACAAGTTGCCATTAGAGCATACTATAAGAATTACTAACAGAATATAACTAAACCTTGTTTGGTTATTTTGATATTATTGATCTTATGCATTCCCTAGTTTCTATTCTCCTTAACCTTTGCATCTAACTTGCCAGGAAATGTTCTTTCTCTTTTCAGAATTTTCTGCTTTATTTCTGAGATGCTAAATAGCTATGTCTCTCTTGCAAGACATTTTATTTTATTTATTTTTTATTTTTTATTTTTTCAGACTGACAACTTGGCAATAGTGACTGCGTGGAAAGTGGCCTGCAGCTCTAACCCATATTCCATCAGAGCCCTTTCCTCTAGAGTTAGTCCATAATCTGTATTGGCTGTTGTTATTTCCACATCCACTCATATAACAAATATTTCAGGATGTAAAGTACATTTTTTTTCTGGAATAAGAGCCCAGAGATTATGAGCTACTTGTTAGTCATGGAAATGTCTATGGTTTAGTATTAAATTTCAAGACAAACAAAAGGCACTTCCATTTTGGTTATGATGGATAATGGATTTCAGAATTATTCTTTGCTTGTACAAACAACAATGGCATGAAAAATGGGATAAATAAATGGAACTAGTTTAGGTCTTGGCAGCAGAGATCTCAGAATGCATGTTGTTTTTAAATGTCAGAAACATTCATCACGATAGCCCTTATATTGGAAAATAAAATGTTACAATAATCTTTAAAATTAAAGCAAATATAGTGACTATAATAAAATTGCATTAGAAGCCAATTAAATATTTCTAAAAAATACCCAAAATATTTAGTAATAAATTGGAACAAAGTAATAATCTGTAATAGTATTATTTATAATTAAATCAATACTACATACTAAATAATGCAAGATAAAATAATAATTACATATAATTTCCAATAGTATAAAATGACTATAATATTTAGATAAAATTTGTGGAATTAAGCTGAAGTATTGCTTGGAGAAAAATCTATAACTTCAAATGACTTGATTAAAAAAGAAGATAGGTTTAAGATTAATAATGTAAGTTTAAACATTAAGAAACTAGGAAAAGAAAGGTAAATTGATATTAAATAAAAGGAAGGAAATAATAAGGATAAAAATAAAAACACATAAACAAGAACAGCAAACAGTCAACAAAAACAAAACGTCATTCATTGAAAGGACCAATAAGATTAATACACCTCTAGATTAAATGATCAAGAAAAGAAAGAGAAAACACAAATTATCAATATCAGGAATGAAGGAGAAGACATCGCCAAGAATTCTAACAATATTACAAGAATCTCAAAAGATAATTACGAAATCTTTTGTGCCAATAAACTCTTCAACTTAAATTAAATAGAAAAATTCCCTGAAGTCATATTCCCAAAACTGTCTCAAGACAAAACAGAAAAAGCTGTGTATCTATTAAAGAAAGCTAGTTTCTAGTTAAACATATTTTAGTCAAGGAAACTCTAGGCATACATAGCTTCCTTGATATATTCAGGCAAATATTTAAAGTACTGCACATCTGTTTTTCAGAAGATAAGGAAGCACTTTCTGATTCATTTTTTGAACTATCATTACTGTGACAACAAAACCAGACAGGTATTGCAATGAAGGAAATCTCAAGATGGATCTCTCTCAGGAGCAGATGCAAAAATTCTTAACAAAATAAATATTAACAAATCATATCTGATAATAGACTGTAATCAAGTCACATTTATTCAAGCCATGCAAGGTTGGTTTAACATTGCAAAGTGAATCAATATACATTACCATATTAACAGATTAAGAAAATAATGTATTTAGTCATTTCAATAAATGCAGAAATATTATTTAATACAAATTCTCAGCAAACTTAGAATAAATGGGGACTTCCTCAGCCTGATAAAGACATGTATAAATAATCTTCAGCTAAGATCTTATTTAATAGTGAAACCATAATAAAAAATAGGACAATAATATCCATCCATTAAGAGGGATATTGCTTTCCCCATTGTGTTGGAGCACCTGGCCAGTACAATAAGAAAACAAACAAGCAAACAAATAGTATGTGTAGTTTTTGCAATAACATAAAGATGATAAAGGTTAGGAATAAGCTAAGGGATAGATTTATAAGAACTTAATAAAAAGTATAAAGCATTGCTGAAATAAATTTAAAAATTCAAATAAATGCGAAAATATACCATATTCACAGTTTTGAAGATTGAATATTGTTCCTGGGTTGGTTCTTTTCAGATTGATAGATTTTGTACAACATTCATAAAATTACAGTAGAGTTTTGCCACAGTGATTTGAAAGTCCTATGTTCATTGTAAAAGTCATGTATTAATTTCAAAAGTTATAATTGCCAAAACTGTTTTAAAAAGGAACAGAATTGAATTTAATATAAAGCATCAGTGATCAAGGGAGTGCGAATTTTGCATAAAGATAAACAAATAGATTAATGTAACAGATTATAGTTTCTACAAATATACCTATAATTATCAAGTTGATTAATTCTCAACAAAAGGCAACAAACCAATTCAATGAAGAAAATTAACATTTTAAATAAGTTATGTAGAATCAAATCGATAACCCTAGGGAAAAACTTCTCATCCCTTGGTTCATCCTATGTGCAAGAGTAAATTTGAGTGGATCTGATGCATTAATTTTAAGGTTGAAATTATGGTTTCTAGAGGAAAACAGGAAAGACGTCTTTGTGATCGAGACAAAGTAAAAAAAGACTTTTTTGAAAGCACAGTTCCATAAAACATTAAAAAGTGATGAATTGAACTTTATAAAAATTAAATACCTCAGTTCATCAAATGACTCTTAATAAAATTGTATCATTAGCACAGATATCTGAGAAAGGACTTTTTCCAGAAAAAAAGAACTGCAATTTAAAAAAAGGGGAATGATACCTAAAGGCCAATAAGCACATTACATTTTTTAATGTGCTCAGCACTATTAGTCAAAAGAGAAATGCAAATTCAAATCAAATTATGATATCATACAAATCCACAGGAATACACAAAGCCACTACACCAAAATGCTGGTGAGAATGTGGAGCTATAAAAACTGTGTTTTTTTTGTTTTTTTTTTTGAGAATGTAAAACATTACAAGCATTTTGCATTATTCTGGTAGTTTCTTACAAAGGTAAATATTCAGTGATCAAACTATTCCACTACTAGTTATTTAAACAAGAGAAATCAAAACAAATGCCACAATAAGACTTTTATGAGAATGTTGAGAGCAGCTTTATTCATAATATACAAATAAAACTAAAAACAATTCAAATATCTATTAACAAGACAATGAATAAATAAAGGATGATATATTTATAAAATGAAATACCATTCAGGAATATCAATATTTGTATGAATGAAATAACATGGGCAAATCTTAAAAATGTGATGTTGAGCTAATACATTCTGACCAAAACAGTACGTATTGTAAGATTTCATTTATTTGAAATTCTATTTTAGGCAAAGCTTAATTTGTGGAGATAGAAATCAGAGTAGCAGTTGCCCCTGGGTGGGAGTTTGAAGCCAGACTGCCTTGGGAGGTGGCAGAGAGTCCAGGCTTTCCGAGATGTTGCAAATGTTCTCTTCTGACTGGGGAGAGGTTATATGAGTATATGCATATGTTAAAACATATTGCAATGTAAATTTAAATTCTATGTATTCCACTCTATGTAACTATATTGGTGTACTTACTCTGTCATAACAGAATACCATAGACTGAGTGGGTTAAACAACAGAAATTTATTTTCTCACGGTTCTGGAAGTCAGAAGTTCAAGAAGAAGGTGCCTTCAGAGTTGGTGTCTGATGAGGCCACTCTGTCTGACCTTTGCTGTGTGCACACTAGGGAGAGAGAGAGCTCTAGTATCTCTTCCTCTTCTTCTAAGGACACCAGTTCTACTCAGTTAGGGACCTACTTTTATGACCTCATTTTACCTTACCTTCCTAAAGACTGTACCTACAAAAATCAAAAAAGAAAAAGAAAAAAACCTTTATCTTCAAAAAAGCCAAACAGAGAGCTAGAGGTTCAACATATGAATTTGAGAGAGACACAATTTAGTTCATGACAGTAACTTATAGACTTAAAATGGAAAAAAAGGCAGGGAAAAGATACATTTATGTTCTAAGGGAAGTTTCATTTCTAGTTATATTAAAACTAAACATCATCATTATTATTATTATTATTATTATTTGAGACAGTGTCTTACACTGTTGCCCAGGCTGAAGTACAGTAGTGCAATCTAGGCTCACTGCAGCCTCCTCCTCCTGGGTTCAAGCAATTCTCCCACCTCAACTTCCCTAGTAGCTGGGACTGTAGGCATGCACCACCACACCTAGTTAATTTTTGTATTTTTTGGTAGAGACAGGATTTCACCATGTTAGCCAGGCTGGTCTCAAATTCCTGACCTTAAGTGAGCCACCTGACTTGGCCTCCCAAAGTGTGGGGATTACACGTGAGCCTGGCCCTAAATATTAAATATTAAAATACACTTCATTTCTAGTGATATAAAAATTAAAGTGAGAAAACATCCAGAGTCACATGTTTATCAACAAGTATAGTAACAAATGCTCTGACGAATCAGTCAAAGGAAGCTGATTAAATAGCTTGAATTCAACACAATTGAGCTGTTTCCACTATGCTGGTCTTACTGGCAATGACACTTTAGTTAAGAAAGGAGTGAGGTAATTTACCTTTAAGTGAGGCTTTGATTTTGCCAACTTAATACAGAGCCGCATCTATGACCATAAATTATACCTCTCACTAATCCATTTGTCCTTCTGACATATTAGAATGATTTTGCAAGATTCCACATCAATCACACACCTTCATGTATTACATATGTGACAAATTACTATTTGATAAAATCTAATTTAACTCCATACAGTCAATGTTGCATAGGAAATAAGCTCTTGAAGGCTGGGCAAAATTGAGAAGCTTGAAATACTATTATATGCTTTTTTCCTTCTACTCCATGGGGATTGTCATGTAAAGACCCATAGGAAATGCTTTCCCTGATGTCCTCCCAGGAATATCTCCTGTGCTACAACTGAAAAAAGTAATATTCTTTCTTCTATCTTTGCATTAAACATATATTGAGCATGTTTTCTCTTTCTAAGCACTGCAGTGGGTGCTGGTCATAAGAAATAAACACAAGTAATTTATTAGCCATGAGAACACTCACACACCCATCATTCCATGAGATGTGGTGGTTTCCAGCAGAGACAAGACTGTGAAACTCTGTCTTGGGCTAATGAGGAAAATAGATGTGTGAACTTTGACTCTTTGAGTAAACTGCAGTTTACTTGGTAGAGGTAGAGTGAGAAACGGCAAGAAAATCCCAGGTACAAGGAATAGCAGTGAAGCTTTTAAGACTTGAAAAGAGCATGGAGCATTTCTAGAATTTGGTGGCTCTGTGTGCCTTTGTGGAAAATGAGACGGGAAAAGTAGGGAGAAGACAGAATATGTTAAACAGTGTTGAATATCATGCTTTCATTCTTTTAGACTTTAGTGAGCTTAAGAGAATTTTTAAACTGAATTGTACCATTAGATTTTTCTCTCAGAAAGGCTGGAGTCCCAACTATAAGGAGAGTAGGGGGAAGGGATCTAGCTATAAAACCACTGTCATTGGGAAATTGGATTACATAGAGGCCAGCACTAAGGTTGTTTGCAATTATTTTATTGATTGCTTTAATATTTAGTAGACCACATGGAATCAGCTAACGAGATAGTTACAAGGAGTATATAGAGAACACATTGACATCTCGATAATCTAAGAGCATATAACCCATTAGTGGAGGCAGACAGGTGAATGAGTACTTAAAAATATCAGGGGCATCTTGACATTTTTTCATGATCACTCTATTTCCAATGTCTTCGGTGAGCAAAATAATACCAACTTCTCACCTTTATTAGGCATTTTGTAATTTCCAAAGCATGTCCATATACATTTTCTCACTTGAGCTTCACAGAAGCCTCTGTAATGGAGGAAGTTATCCTAGGAAGAAACTGGGGCTTAAACAGAGAAAATGATTTGCATAACAGCCTAAGAGTAGTCAGGAACAGAGTTGAAGCCAGAATGTAGTATTTATTCCAGTGCACTGCACAGCTTCTCTGTGAACTCTAGCTCAGCATTTACAATCATCTTCTTTATTTGTTTTGAATCTTCAAATCCTGATTGTTTACCCAGCAGGTCCATTGGCCCTCTCTGACCTCTCCTTTCCCATGGGTGTGCTGGTAACTGTCAGTCTTCTAGAGCTACACTGCTGTCCAGCCCTGCTCCATATTATTTTGTGTCTTCCCGATTCTGGTTTGTATCATCAGCCTCTGACCCACAACTTGAGCATCCCAAATCCTTGGGCCTATCTTGTGCTCCATTTGACTGTCTCCTTCTTACACCTGGACTTGACCTACTTGAAGAAAATTTTCAAGGGGTAGAGAATTTCTCCTCGAGATCAATATTTTGTGTTAACTCTAAGCCTAGTTACTTGGATTCAATCAGGTCTTCTTCTTTTGTTAATGGATCTCAAGTGCAATTGTATTATTTATAATCCTTGGCCATGCAATGTATCATTGGTCCACGGATTACACTTTTTTAAATTTTCAAAAAGTGATTACAATTAATTTGAAATAATGTCATAAACATCCATGAACCCACAGTTAAGGAAGAACATTAACAGTAACTGTATGGGGTCCTCTTGCATTTATTTTTCTTACGTAACTCCATCTCAAGTAACCACCATCCAAAATTCTCTGTGCATCATTTCCTTGTTTTCCTATTTGTGTGTGGCATTTCAAGCAAGCACTTGTTTGTTAATAATTGTATTCAACTTTATTTTTAAAAAGGATTTACAGCATACATAATATTTTTCAATGTATTTTTAAAATTTGAATATATTTTTATAATTCATCTATACTGTTCATTATTATTATACCACATTTATTTTTAGGGCCATAATAGTAAATATACAACAGTTTATTCATCTTGTATCCTCTCTATTGGCATTAGGTTGTTTATAGGTTTTTGCTAGTTTCAAAGATTTTGTGCATAATAGTGGACACATATCTATTTGGTAAGCCTGTTTAAAAGGTTCCCTTGGTTCTACATGTAGAAGTAAAATATGTACCTTTCTCAGTATTTGAATATACAAGTTTACAATACTCAACTATTTTCTTAAGAGATTCAGCCAAATTTACATATCAATCAGTAATAGGTAAGAGATGCTATAAATTTGTATCTTTCTAGCATTTGATATTGTCAGACTTTTGAAATTTTACTGATCAATTGACGGTAAAATATAGTAGCATATCATGGTCTTCAACTGCATCTTTCTCAAAACTAATGGAGCTGGATATACCCTCGTATTTTACAAACCATACATATTTTTATATTTTATGACAAACTTATTCAAACTGTCCATATTTCCCTGGGGTTCGTGTTTTTCTTTTAAACTTGTATAAGTTCTTTATATAGTCTTTGTTGTGTATATTAAATATGCTTTCTCTCAGCTTCTAGCTGATCTCTGAAATAAATATGATGTACTGTATAAAGACTAGTTTAGAGAAAAACTGTGTCATAAATTTTAGTGTTGACACTTTTTCAATGTGTGACCTGGTTATTCAGCACCTCTTGACTTAAGTTGTATGTTAAGTGGTCAAAAATTCATGCTGCTAGTGATAATTAGGAATCAAATAACATTGTTGAGCTCTTATTATATGCCAAACACTCTGCCAGGCCCTCGGTTAGGGAGAGGTGACACATTCTCTGACCTCACCATGAGTATGGTGTAATGAGAAGCAGATGAACAAACAATTATAGTGAACTGTAATAGTGTGACACAGTTGATAAGCGCAGGTGCTGTAGAAGCTTGAATCCAATCTAAAACAGACTTTGCAAGAAAGGGCTGGCAGCATGGCCATGTATTTATTCAAGCATACATGGATTCATTTACCAAACATACAGTGAATACCAACTCTGTGTCAGATACTTTGCTAAGCACTATAAGTGTTATAAATGGAATTCACATGAATTAGAAAATGGCTAACTTCTGGGGGAAAGAGAAAATAAAGTGTTAAAGAACTCCCAGGTTTTTACCTGTGTGAACTGTGTTTATGCACAAGGGGTTGTCTCTACTTTAGGTTTTAATCTCACCTCCTATTATTATTCAAAGCTCATTGGTCCTACTAAATTATCAGCTTGTTAATAAAATTAATATGGAAGATTATATTTTTATTCTCAATTTTTTACTCCTTTTCTGCAATAAGATTAAACAATTGGGTTGCCTGACATGTGACTTACCCTGTGACACTGACCTTGGCCATATGACATACTTTGGTCAATTAGGTGTGAGCACATATTTTTCTTGTCAGAGACAGTGCTTTAAGTGTCACTGCATTTTGTGGCTCAGTGTCCTTGAGTTTCTGCCCATGGTCCGTGGCAGGAATTCTCCTGCAGTTTGGGTGCACACATAGAGCATTTCTTAAAAAAGCCTCTGCCAATCTGCCCTCCACTGGCAGAATACCCTAAAACCTTGATGGATTCCTGCTTACTTTTCCCATCAGTTGAAATGTTAGCTACTGCAGAAAGTCTTTGCCATACCCACTGTATATCTTCCCACTCTCCCTTTAGACTGAGTGCTCCTTAAAATCAGGAACCTGTTGATTTCATTTTTCTATCATTGTGCACCAGACAATGTTTGATACAAAGGAGGTATTCTGCAAAGAGTTGTTGAATGAGTGTATGAATGAGAGGCCTGAGATTCCCAAGAGGGAGGACTTGGAGTCTCGTGGACAAGTTTGTTCACACACATTCACTCCTGATTATTGCGTTTTATAAATATTTTAGTAATCTACAGAAAAAAAGATAATTGTGGCTGGGTTGACTTTGGGAATCATTGCATAACAGAATTTTTCTAAAAATGCACCCTTGAAAGAGTTTGTCATAATAAACACATCATAGCAATAATAATTTTACATAATTTTACTTTTTGACCATTTAATTATTTCATTCCACAAATATTCATAGAGTGACTCTTATGTACCAAGTTTTTCATTTTACAATTGAAATAACTGAGTACCTAAAAAGGAAAAAGACTTGCCTTGTTCAAGATTAATAACTCTGAATTGTAGCTTAATGATTTCTGGGGGATAGGGGACTCCCTGAAAACAAATTAAACTGTGGATGTTCTGGAAGACTCTAGTTCTTCTTCCTCCAGGTTTCACATTCAAAAATGGAAGTGGATTTTGTACTGAGACAGATGAGAACTCTAGTGCATTTGTACATGTGTATGAGAGTGTGTGTGTGTGTGTGCGCATGTGTCTGTGTGTCTCTGAGTATGTAACCATGTGTGTGAGTGGGTTTGGCCGTATGTGTGTATGTGTGCATGTGTGTGTGACCCAAAATCCAGGAATTCCACCCTGCTGAGCAAAATGCATTTCATCAGTATTTATTCGTACATACTACTGAAATTTGAACGTCTTTTGAAGTTGACAAAGTATTTTAAAATTCATTATATTTTGCTCTAGGCAGAGGTATTCTAATCTTTTTCATTTCAGAAAAGGTAACCAAAGCAAATATAATGACTACCATGGATTCAGAAATGCCAGTGTGCCAGGCTCTGATCACAGGGCTTTGCAGATTTTTAACTCAGCTAACACTCATATCAACTAAGTAATATAGACTCTATTGATATATATTCACACTCTTATGTTAATATCATAACCAATTAATATCATCCACACTTATCTGATGAGGAGACTGAAACACAGTGTATTCAGTAACCTGCCTCAGGCCACACATATAGCTGGTAAAATGTGGTACTGTGATTTGACCTTGGCACTCTGACTCCAGAGCGAAACTCTGAACTACTCCAAGATACTAGTGGTGCTTCATTCATCATTTCCCAACCTGTAGGTGGAAGATCAAACTTCTGACTTAAAATTTGTAACTTTTCTCATCCTTTTTTAAAGTGTCATATCCCTGCTAAACATTTTCATTTACAAAGCACATTTACCATAATTCATTTATTTATAGAACAACAGATGGGCGAAACAAATAAAATTACCTTTCTTCAGTGCACAGATTAAAAACTGGGATTCAGGCTCAGAGTATTCAAGAGGCTCACCTGGGGTTATACCGGCAGTTAGCAGCAGACCTGAGACCAAAACCTAAGACACACAAGATGCAAGGATCCTCAACTCATATGACCTCTGTGGTCCACGTGCTTATTTTGAGTTCTGCTATTCTAAGTGAGCTATGTTTACAGATGTCTTAACCAGCGTGGGCTGCTATAACAAAGTCTCATAGACTGAATGGCTTATAAACAACAGATATCTGTTTCTCACAGCTCTACAGGCTGGAAATCCAAGGTCAGCATACCAGCATGCTCAGATTGTCATGAGGGCCCTCTTCCAGATCGCAGATGGCTACCTTCTTGTAGCCCCACATGGAAGGAAGGAAAGAGAGCTATCTAACTCCTCAGCCTCTCCTTATAAGAGTACTACTAATCCCATTGATGATGGCTCTACCCTTGTGACCTAATTACCAGCCAAAGGCCACACCTCTGAATATTATCACATTGGGATTAAGGATTCAACATATATGAATTTGGTGGGGAGGAATACAAACATTCTGTTCATTGAGACAGACACGGTATAATTTCTAACTTTACCTTAATAAAAATATAAATAAACCAAAGTGACCCAGAATGTCTTAACAAACAAGCCATGACCATTGTGCCACTGGGTTCTTAGAGCAGACGTCATGGAAATGGGCCAGATGTAAGGTGATTGCAGTATTTGGAGACACATAGCTGAAAATAACACTTGCAGCCCCCATGCACCCAGAAGTTTGTATCTCAAAGCAAATAGAAACAATAGAATGTTCACAGTGCTGACAGCCAGGGTGATAAAGGCTGACTCAGCGAGCAGGGGAGACCCTTATTGGAATTCAGTAGCAGAGGTTTTGATAGGCACCATTTAATTAAATATGTTATATCAGACCCATGGACTGTTAACTCTTTTGTAAGTTAGTTCATCTTCCATGTCAAGTAAAATGTGGCTCTTTTTTTGTATTGGGATCATAAGCCAATCCATATCATGTATCAGTTACCTATAATTAACATTAATTGTGACAAGCTGTGCTGTTGTTGAGTTATCTCAAGTTATAGGACTATTATATAGCTTTGCTGAAGTTGCACAGCCAATTCAAGAGTAGCTTCAATTGCTAATGAATGTAGTTCCTTTTTTCAGTCATTCTTCTCTTACACCATTAACCATTCAATCTATTAGTCATTCCAACTACAAATTCCAAACCTAGATTTCCGTGTTGCCTGACATTTTTCAGAGCTTGTCTGTAGGTATTTTCTCACAGTCTTCTACAAAAGACTTAGAAATAGATATCACTGTTTCCCTTTTAAAATTTAAGAATTCCCTTTTAGAATTCCTAAGGCTGGAGAAATATAGACACTTGCCCGAGGTCACATGGAGAATGCAGCAGAATCTGATCAGAATGCAGGAGAATTTTAACTCCAACTTGAGACTTTTTCTTCTCTCACACATGGGGTCCTGATTAAAAACAAAAACAGAAACAAAAACAGGCAGACAATTCTTCCAATGCCTGAATATACAAAATGCAAATATATACAAAGATGCCTATATATACAAACATGTAAAGAAATTTGGATTCTTCACTATTATGCTCATATTATCTCAGAGCTAGCTGACTCTGTTAATGCCTCTCTATTAATCCTCTTATTGACTATAGGATAAAATAAAGCCCTTACTCCTCAACCTGACTTTTACCATCTGAACCTTGTCTATTTCTGCTGTCTTATCACCAACTATTTTCCTGTACTCACTGCTCCTTCCATCACACAGGATGACTTATAATTTCAAACCGTGTCCATGTTCTCTAGTAATTCTGCCTGCGTTGTTCCTCCAGACAGCCTTGCAATCCCTTTTCCATATGCTTGGTTAAAACTTACTGTTCATGATTACTCAGATCATATGTCAACTGATTAAGTATACCCTTTGGATTCCATCTTTGTGCCATATATAGTGGTAGGCCAGGGGCGTTCACTGTTTTGGTTTCCATGGGCCACATTGGAAGAAGAAGAACTGTCTTGGGCCACACGTAATATACCCTAACATTAAAGATAGCTAGTGAGTTAAAAAAAATTACAAAAAAGACCTCATAAACTTTTAAGAAAGTTTATGAATTTGTGTTGGGCCACACCCAAAGCCATCCTGGGCCACATGCAGCACATGGGCTGCAAGTTGGACAAGTTTGTGCTAGGCACTGAAGGTCTAGATAGAGTGACCAATTGACCTGGTTTGCCAGGAACTGAGGGAGCTTCTGGGTTAAAGAATGTATAGTGCTAAAAGTGTAATAGTTGTAGGCAAAAAGTTTGTATCCAACATCTAGAGGACAATTGACTCCTCAGTTTCATCCTGTCATCCCTAGGCATTTGGATATTGCCTCCTCTGTGTTGCCTGGTTTCTGTCACTGCATTTACCTTATTGCTTTAATTATTGGTGTATCAACTGTCCACCTCCCAAAAAACTGTGTGATATGGTTTGCGTTGGCTCTGTATCCCCACCCAAATCTCATCTTGAAGTGTAATTCCCACATGTCCAGGGAGGGTCATTATGGAAGGTGATTGGATCATGGGGGCGGTTTCCCCCATGCTGTTCTCATGATAATATGAAAGCTGTCATGAGATATGATGGTTTAAAAAATAGCAGTTTTCCCTGTGCTCTCTCTTTCTCTCCTGCTGCCTTGTGAAGAAGGTTCTTGCTTCTCCTTTGCCTTCTGCCATGATTGCAAGTTTTCTGAGGCTTCCCCAGCCATGCAGAACTGTGAGTCAATTAAGCCTCTTGTATTGGTAAATGACCTATTCTCAGGTAGTATCTTTATAGCAGTGTGAAAATGAACTAATACAGAGAATTGATAACAGAAGTAGGGTACTGCTATAAAGATAACCTGAAAATGTGGAAGCGAATTTGGAACCAAGCGACAGGCAGAGGTTCGAACAGTTTGGAGGGCTGAGAAGAAGACAGGAGGGTATAGGAAAGTATGGAACTTCTTGAGACTTGTTGAATGGTTTTGATCAAACTGCAAATAGTGATATGGACAATGAAGTCAAGGCTGAGGTGGTGTCAGATAGAGATGAGGAAGTTGTTGAGAAATGGAATAAAGGTAATTCTTGTTATGCTTTACCAAAGAGAATGGCATTTTGCCCCGGCCCTACAGATTTGTGGAAATTTGAACTTGAGATAGACAATTTAGGGTATCTGGCAAAAGAAATTTCTAAGCATCAAAACATTCAAGAAGTAAGCTGTATTGTTCTGAATGCTTTCAGTCATATGCATTCACAAAAAGATGGTTTCAAATTGGAACTTATGTTTAAAAGCAAAGCAGAGTATTTTGGGAAATTTGCAGCCTGACTATAAAGAAAAAGCTCATTTTCTGGGGAGGAATTCAAGCTGGTTGCAGAAATTTGCATAAGTAATGAGGAGCCAAATGTTAATAGCCAAGTCAATGGGGAAAATGTCTCCAGAGCATGTCAGAGATCTTAACAGAAGCCCCTCTTATCACAGGCCCAGAGGCTTAGCAGGGAAAAATGGCTTTGTGGGTTGGACCCAGGGCCCTTCCTCTCTGTGCAGCTTTGGAGCTTGGTGCCCTGCAGCCCAGCCATTCCAGCTGCAGCCATGGCTAAAAGGGGCCAAGATACAGCTCAGGCCATTGCTTCAGAGGGTGTAAGCCCCAAGACTTGGTGGCTTCCATGTGATGTTGCACCTGTGGGTGCACAGAAGACAAGAGTTGAGCTTTGGAAACCTCTGCCTAGATTTCAGAGGATCTATAAAAATGCCCGGATGTTCAGGCAAAAGTCTACTGGAGGGGTGGAGCCCTCATGGAGAATCTCTGCTAGGGCATTACAAAGGGGAAATGTGGGGTTGGAGCCCCAACATCGAGTTTGCACGGGGGCACTGCCTAGTGGAGCTGTGAGAAGGCTGCCATACTCCAGACCCCAGAATGGTAGATCCACCAACAGTTTGCACCATGTGCTTGGAAAAGCCACAGGCATTCAATACCAAACCATGAAGGCAGCTGCAGGGGCTGTACCCTCCAGAGCCACAGAGGCAGAGCTTCCCAAGGTCTTGGGAGTCCACCCCTTGCATCAGTGTGTCCTGGATGTGAGACATGAAATCAAAGGAGATTTGGGAGCTTTAAGACATAATGACTGCCTGGCTGAGTTTCAGACTTGCATGGGGCCTGTGGCTCCTTTGTTTTGGCCAATTTCTCCCGTTTGGAAAGGGAACATTTACCCTATGCCTGTATCCTCTTTGTATCTTGGAAGTAACTAACTTGGTTTTGATTTTATAGGCCCATAGGTGGAAAGGACTCTCCTTGTCTCAGATGAGACTGTGGACTTAGACTTTTGAGTTAATCCTGGGTTGAGTTAAGATCTTGAGGGACTGTTGGGAAGGCATGATTGGTTTTCAAATGTGAAAAAAAAATGAGATTTTGGAGGGGCCAAGGGCAGAATGATATGGTTTGGATCCGTGTCCCCACTCAAATCTCATCTCAAATTGTAATCTCCATGTGTCAATGGAAGAACACAGTGGTAGGTGATTGGATGATGGGGGTGGTTTCCCCCATGCCATTCTTGTAATAGTGAAGAAATTCTCGTGATATCTGATGGTTTTAAAAATGGTAGTTTTCTCTGTGCACTCATTCTTTCTCCTGCTGCCTTGTGAAGTAGCTCCTTGCTTCTCCTTTGCGCTATGCCATGATTGTAAGTTTCCTGAGGCTTCCCCAGCCATGCAGAACTGTGAGTCAATTAAACCTCTTTTATTTATAAATTACCCAGTCTCAGGTAGTATCTTTATAGCAATGTGAGAATGAACTAATACACTGTGAAACACTGAAGGCTAATGGTGGAGGAGGATCATGTACCTTCTTTACTCATCCCAGATCCTGGCTCTGAACTTGTATATAAGAAGTGCTCTTTGAATATTGGCAAATGATTTTGCAGAAAAGGCCTTATATTCTTTCAATGGACACTCAGGAATTGGATAGTGCATGTGTTCTGTAAGATGGGAACCATCAGTGCCCTGAATATATTGAAGCATCATTTCCTGAACCCAGATATGCTCCATTCTCTCAGTTTCTTTAGCTGTTTAGAAAAAAACAAGTTTGGATGAGATCACTTCAGACAGTACATAAAATGGCTATTTCTGTTTTTGTTTTTTTTTTTGTTTGTTTTTATTTTGTTTTGTTTTTGAGACGGAGTCTTGCTCTGTCACCCAGGCTGTAGTGCAGTGGCCCGATCTTGGCCCACTGCAAGCTCCATCTCCCAGGTTCACACCATTCTCCTGAAAATGGCTATTTCTGAAAAACACATAAAGAAGGTGAATTGCTGAGAGAAGAACTAGAATAAAGAATAAGAGCAGTGGGGAGGTGTATAATAAGTGGTGCAATTAATGCTTTTTATATTCAATATGTAATTATAGCAGAGATACAATGATTCTTAAGAGAGAAATGGCTGAATCTACTTACAAAAATGGCAACTTACTCAGAAGGTTTTAGAGTCAAGTTTCAGGAAATAAATCAAGATAAGAACTATTCCAAACTTATACAAACTGTTCCAGAGAACTTGGAAACAGATGATTCACTTGAACTTATTTTATGAAACTGAGATAATCTTGGTATCAAACCAAGCCAAGACAGATGATAAATGAAAATTATACAACAATTCAAGTTACAGACATAGTTGTAAAAATTTTAAACAAAATATTAAGGAATTGATTCCAGTAATATATGAAAGATTTAGGACTCATTTGGGTGTATGCCAGAAATGCTGGTATAGTTTAATATTAAAAAATCTTTTAAACTAATTATCTTCATTAGTCCATTAAAGGAGAAGAACCATAAAATCACTTCAATAGATTCAAGAAAACATTTGCTAAATTAATTTTTTAATATATAGAAAACCTAAAACATTCAGGAAAAAAACATATAGGCAAGCATTTTAATAATCCTGGGTTATAAATACATACAACATAATGAACTCTACGTAAAAGACACCTTAAAAAGTGAAACAAAAGATCATAAACTGTAAGAATATCTTTTCAATGTGTATAACCAACAAAGAACTAAGATCATCAGTTTACATAAATCCTGGACCATACCTCTGTTTTACTACTAACACATAAATGTATAGAGTTGCTTTTTTGTTTGTTTGTTTTTAGGAGATGATGAGCTCCTGGGCAAGACTTGGGTTTGTGTCACTTTGCATCCCCAGCACCTAGAAGAGTACCTGGCACTTATTGGTGCACAGACAATGTTTGCTGCATGATTAGAAGGTTTAACCAGAAAAACCTACTAACCTCTGGTATGAGTGGTCCACCATGTACAAGATAATGTGCTGAGTCACCTTCAGTGGTTTATAAATGGTTAACCATTCTCATCATTCAGGGCTTTAGGTTGAAACAATACAAACTCCACTAGACAGTTTAGTATGCTATGACAAAATGCTATTGATTGAGTGGCTTAAACAACAGACACTTATTTCTCACAGTTCTGGAGACTGAGAAGTCCAGAGCAAAGTACCAGCAGATCTGGTGTCTGGTGAAGATCCACTTCCTGAAGGTTTCCAGATGGACATCTTCTCCTTGTCTCCTCATATGACTAAGAGCAGAGAAAGAGGAAGCATTTTCTTCATAATTCTCCTTACAAGGGCATTAATCCCATTTATAAGCACTCCACCTGTATGATCTAATCATCTCCCAAACGCCCTACCTTCTAATACCATCCCATTGAGCCTTATGGTTTCAACATATAGGTATTTTTTTGAGTTGGAAGGGGACACAGTCATGCAGTCCATACCACAACCAAGTGAAGGCTTCTTTAGGCAGAAAAAAAATCCTTACTGAAAAGATAGGGAGTGATTCATAGATTTCCAGGAAGATTGGAGAATCAGGCTCAAAAGAACAGAAATAAGGAGAGGCTCCTAAGCCAGAACCACTGCACAAATGATGCTGCAGACCTAATCTAGTGAGGGCCTGAATGCTGTTGCCACTGCTTCCAACACTGCACATGAGGTCTCCACTGTGCTGTGGACCATCCCTGGTAGCTGATTCTCCTACTGCATCTCCTGCCCACAAGAACATAAAAGTCTCCATTCCTAGGTCTTTTCTATCCCTAAGACCAGACACATTCCTTGGCTGGTAGGCAAGGTCACAGGCCTTTATATTTTTCTGAGGGATTGGAAAGTTAAATCTTGGCCTCTATCAACCTATAATTAGGGACACAGTTTTTCTGTATGTAGGCACAGGCTTCAGGTGCTTTGCAGTCCATGAAACATGATATGTCTACAACATAGCCTTTCAGCTTTTGGACACTGAAACCCCTTTTTTTCTAGGTCTAAGAGCATAGTTTGAGTTCAGATGAAAGAAAGGGGTTCTCAGATTGCTCTTAAGAGTCTGACCTCAGCAACAACCATCTTAAAACTCCAAGGTTCTCAATTTGGGTGGGAATTCCTCCCAGGAATCATTTAGAAATGTGTTGTGAAGACTGTTTTTTGTTATTCACTTTTAGACCTTACTATAATTTGATGTGGGGAGAAAGAGAAGTGAAACAACTCACAATACACAGAACACTTTATGAAGCAAAGACTTGTCTTACCTCATGCACACATCTTCTGAATGCTTACCATCACCGTCCCTGGGGTGAAAGCCCTCACTGCATGGTTGCTGTCACACTCTATGTGGGGGCCCAAAGCCAGGCTAAACAGTCCGTTGGGGAATTTCAGAACCAAACTTTGTTATTGCACTTGGCAAGGAGAAGGGAAAATAGCTTGATCTGGAAATATGTAGACCTGGATTATAGTCTATTGCATTTAAATTTCTCTTGAATTGAGGGGACTATCTGAGACTGAGCCAGGCCCCAGGGCTACAGACTTCAGAAGACCACTGGCTCTCTACTGCTTACCTACTCCCATGTCTTGGGGGCAATTTCATCATCATTTGAACTTAATAGCATCTTATTTTATTTTCAATGCTATTTCCGTGTGTGTGTATATTAACACAGTTCCCTTTAGATATTATGTAGCTAGAAAGGTTTTATTCAATAAAGTTATTTTACATCCTAGGCTGACATGTACTTTACAACACTAATGGTCATTGTGTTTACAATTGTAACCCATTTTACTGACCATATTATTTGCTCTGACTAAAAATATATGTATATATAAACATACATATAAACCCTACTGAATAAGTATTATCTTTGATCTTAGAATTTAAGCTATTTCACAACATTGTTTATGGAATTGTATAGTAACTAGAATTCCTAGCTATAACTTCTAGCACTCTTTTCCCTATAGAAGGAATAAAAAAGTCATAATAAGAATAACTAATGCTTACATAGTGCTTGGTGGTTTATGAACATTTTCAAATCTTACATACCAATGAAGTAGATATTACCAATGTGCAACTGCAGTTTATATTGTTTGAATCATTTGAGCAGAGCAATGCAGTTTACACCAATTGGAGTCAGGATGTCACACCAAGTCTTGAGCCTCCCAAACCTGTTCTCATCACTGCATGGCAATTACTTTCATCAAATGTTATTTTGAAAATCCAGTATCTTCTTCCTACAGTCATTGAGCATCTTTAAACTTGAGGAGGAGAAAACAAAATAAAAGTATCATACAATTAGATCAGAAAAATATATTTTTCTTTTTACTGTTTACACGCAAATATTTGTTGGAGGACATCATCCAAAGTGAAAGGAGAAAAATGTTACTTGAAACTACAGTGGTAACAGATACAAAATCACTAAAGGGCAGCTGTGGACACATAAGTGTGTGGAGTAAGCATTCTCATTTATTTGATGATTTCCTGAACTGGGGACGATTTGATTAGCACATTGGAGGAAGGTGGAGGCAGATAACACAATCGCTGTAATGACCTAATTTTCCAATAAAAGGGTTTTCAGACTCCTGAAAGAAAATATTGTAGTATATAATGAAAATAAATTAAGCTGCAGTGCTGATGAAAACAATATCATTGGTGTCGCTTTTCCATATCCAAGGGAAAATCTGGAGATTTATTGCTTGGATCTGACCTAGTTGATATCACCAAAGTCTGATCTCTTCAATACATTTACCATATGTGTAAGCACTAACCTTTTTTAAGAAAATAGAACTTCTATGGGTAAAACGTCAACATAGAAATAAAATGAAATAACCATGTGATATGACTCATCACTTTTATAGTTTCTGTTTGTTGGTGTTAGTATTTAAGTAGTTGTCAACAATTTTTGCATACAACAATTATTATACATTTAATCCTGGTAAAATTCAGTTAGGCGATTATGTATATATACACATATTCCTATGCAATTATTATTATTGTCACTTAAGCAAAGATAATAGAGACTGGCAGCAGTTAACTGACTTGTCAAATACAACAAAGCTGGAATTCCACCCTGCTTCTCTGACCCCAGATACCGAGTTCTTCGAAATTCTTGGTGCTTCCTGTTTTACAGCATATCAAGATTTCATTACAATACAAAGTAACCCAGTCAATGACCTTTCTCCTCAGTTTTCCTGTTCACATTAAATATGCCATAAATATAGAGCCCCTTCCTGCCATATCCTCTAGTAACCTTAGTCATGTTGCTTTGAGCCAATGACTTAACTAATTCTGTTTTCAGGGCTCAGCCATGGAATAAGTTTCATGCATGTGGCTGGTTCGTATTTCTGCTATTCATTTTTCCAAAATCACTAAGTGTCATCTTTGGTCCTTTCAAGTTTAGAGAAAAAAAAACAAGCAAGAATTTCACTTAGAGTGTGACCTAGAAGTAAATTATGTCTCTTAATGGGCAATAATCATGAAATAACTCTGATTTTTTAAAACTTAAGATTTCGAGCCAATAAATCTTAAATTATATGCCTGCAGAGTACAGGAGCAAGGGGTTGGCCATATAAATGTTTTGCAAATACAGAGAAAAAGCTAAGTTAACTTTTTAGAATTATGTCAGTCATGAGGTATTTTTCCTTAATTTCTTTCTGATAATGTTAGCTACTCTCATGTGCAAACAGAAAAAAACCTGAATCCACATAGTGTAAGTAAGCAGACATCAACAACAGCTACAAAAACAACAGCAGTGACAGTTTGGTTGAAAAGCTGTCTACTAACTACCTTCTCTCTAGTGCCCATCATAATAAGATGACTTTTATACACCATGCGGGCATCAAATCACATTTTCTGATAGCAAATACTTTCTTATTTTACATGATGAAATTAAATACATGATAAAACCATTGTATCACAGAATTCTATAAAGACACTCTGAATTCCAGGATTGTTATCACGTAAATGGGTTTGTGATCCACTGAACTAGATATTAAATATCTCTTACAGTGGTGGTAGTTTATAGGTTTGTAGTATGCAATATGCTTTTTGAAATCAGGACTTTCCTAGAAAATCTGTCAGATATGATCATCCTTGTATGTATAAATTGAGAATGAAAATATAAAGATACCCAGAAGACTTTGATCATGACAAAACTTTATGGGGGAAAAAAAAAAAAACTCTTGAGAAAGTTTATCCTCCTCGTCCTTCTCCTCTTTTCTTCCTCCTCTCTTCTTCCTCCTCTCTCTCTCCCTTTTCTTCTCCCTCTCCCTCTCCTTCTCCTTCTCCTTGTTCTTCTTCTTTGTGTAGGAGTCCGAAGCATTTAGCATAGTGGATGTTTACAGAAATGTGTATACACAATCTGCTGTTCAAGAGTGAGTTTTTCAGTCTGTATTCCATTTCAAGCCCTGTGCGATTTGTCACTCTAATCTCAAATAGCTTTTTTTAATGTAGGGTAGTATATGAATGTTGGGCAAACATTAAGTGTAAGTGCACAGAGTTCAAGCACTGTGAGAGATGCATCATATACAAGTATGGAAGAGAAAATGATGAGAAATCATTAAGCATGATGGCTCTAAGAGTAGCAGACAGAGGATTCAAGCAAGTTGGAAGAGTGGGAGCTACGAGCAGAAAAGCCAGATTAAGGGTATCTTAATACCTAAGGTAAAGTATCATAAGGCATGTGAACAGACTCAGTGGAAGTCAGCTTGAACAAGCAAAAGGAAACTTAAATCAGTTTTAGATGGCAAAAGTAACAAACTTTCTGCCAGATAAAATAAGGGTCAGTCAATGGAAAAGGGTATTTTAGTATAACTTCATAAAGAAGTCTTTAGAAAAAAAATTTGTGTTGGGAGGCCAAGGTGGGTGGATCACGACATCAGGATATTGAGACCACCCTAGCTAACACAGTGAAACCCCTTCTCTACTAAAAATACAAAAAAATTAGCTGGGAGTGGTGGCGGGCACCTGTAGTCCCAGCTACTCGGGAGGCTGAGGCAGGAGAATGGCGTGAACCCGGGAGGCGGAGCTTGCAGTGAGCCAGAGATTGCAGTGAGCCGAGATCGCGCCACCGCACTCCAGCCTGGGGGACAGAGCGAGACTCCGTCTCAAAAACAAACGAAAAAAAAAAAGAAAAAAGGAAAAAAGTTTGTGGAAAGAACACCTCGGTTTGAGAACACTGAATTTGAGGGGCTTAAGGGATACACAGGTAAAACTATCTAATCAGAAATGACTTTCTACTAAGTAACTAGCAATGGTGGGTCTGTAGGGTCAATCCTTCCACTTGCCTTCTTCTCTCATCCGCTTTTCAAGTTAGGCTTTCTTAGATCAACCACGTTGCTGGAAAGACATATAAATTCTTCCTTTCCAGCCCCAGACTGTGGTGTGATCTTCAGCAATTAAACATGTTGTTAAGATCAGCTTAAAAAGAGTGGCTGCGGTCCTGTCCCCAGTTTTTTGGAGGCTATCCTGGTTTAAGAGGGTTGTCCCAGAGTAATTATTTACAGCACTCTTTTTCTCTCAAAAAAAAAAATTTCCTGGATTGATCACCTTTGCCATTGTTGTCTTCATCATCATCATCATCATCATCATCATCATCATCGTAGTCATATAGATGATGTTTACTTTGCATGATCTCTAACAGCTTTAAATAACATTTGCTGCATTATCTGTTTTGATCCTCACAACACCTCAGTGGGCAGGTGGGGACAGAAGTTGACCCCATTTTAAAATAAGGACACTGATGTTACAGTAACTGCACAGTCGCACAGCTTTTGGTAAGGCAGCAGCGTGTGAATTAGTGTACTAGGGTTTCCCCCTTCCTTCACATTCTTGCCAACACTTGTAATCTTTCAGCTTTTTGCTAGTAGCCATTCTGACAATTGTGAGGTGTTAACTCCCTGTAGGTTTAATTTGCATCTTCCTAATATTTCGTGATGTTGAGCATTTTTTTTTTTTACATTTCCATTGGCCATTTCCATATCTTTCTTTGAGAAATGTCTACTCAGGTATTTTCCCACTTTAAAAATCAGGTTATTTGTTTTTTTACTATTGAGTTGTTTGTTTGAGTTTCTAATATATTTTGTATACTAACCTCTAATTAGATGTATGGCTTATGAATATTTCCTTCCATTCTGTAGGTTGCCTATTCATTCTGTTAATTGTTTACTTTGCTGTGAAGATGTTTTTTAGTTTTAAGTAATCTTACTTTTAGGGTTCAATTCTAAAAAATCATTGCCAGACCAATATTGTATAGCTTTTTCCCTGTTTTCTTCTACTCGTTTTACAGTTTTATATCTTATGTTTAAGTTTTAATTCATTTTGAGTTGAATTTTGTATATGGTATCAGAAAAAGTTCAATTTCATTCTCTATGTAAACAGCTAATTTTCCCAACATCCTTTTTAAAAGAGATCATGTTTTTCTTATTGTGTACTGTTGGCACCTTGGTCAAAAATCAACTGGTAATAAACGTATGGGTTCATTTTTGAGCTTTCTATTCTGTTCCATTGGTCATTGTGTCTATTTGTATGAAGTATCCTTTTTTATTGCTTCACCTTCAGTTAACGTATGTCCTTAAAGATGAGGTGAGTTTCTTGTAGACAGCATATAGTTGACTATTTGGTCTTTTTTATTTTTATTTATTTATTTTATGTATTTGGCTACCCTGTGTCTTTTTTATTAAGGAATTTATTCCGTTTACTTTCAAGCACATAGAGAAGAACTTATTATTGTCATTTAGTGATTTGTTTTCTGGATATTTTGTATATATGTAATATCCTTATTGTTCTTTATTTGTATTCCTTTGTGGTTCGATGTGTCTCTGTAGTGATATGCTTTGAATCATTTTACTTATGTTTTTAATATTTATTATATATTTTTATTTTGTGGTTACCTTAAGATTTACATAAAACATGTAACAGGCTATTTCAAGCTGATAGTAAGTTAACTTTGATCTCATATGACAACACTATGCTTTTATTCTCCCTTGTATTTTATAATTTTAATGTCAAAATTTACATTATTTTGTAATTTTTGTTCTCTGGCAATTAATTTTAGCTATAGTTCTTTTAATAGATTTGTCTACTGACCATCACAGTAGAGATGATATTCCTTTACACACTACCATTTTCAGTGTAGGGTGTTATGAATAGGATGCTGTATTGCTTATGCCATTGAATTTTGCACTTTCATATGTTTTATGTTTTCTTTTTTTATTATTATTATACTTTAGGTTTTATGGCACATGTGCGCAATGTGCAGATTAGTTACATATGTATACATGTGCCATACTGGTGCGCTGCACCCACCAACTCGTCATCTAGCATTAGGTATATCTCCTAATGCTATCCCTCCCCCCTCCCTCCACCCGACAACAGTCCCCGAAGTGTGATGTTCCCCTTCCTGTGTCCATGTGTTCTCATTGTTCAATTCCCACCTATGAGTGAGAATATGCAGTGTTTGGTTTTTTGTCCTTGCGATAGTTTACTGAGAATGATGATTTCCAATTTCATCCATGTCCCTACAAAGGACATGAACTCATCATTTCTTATGGCTGCATAGTATTCCATGGTGTATATGTGCCACATTTTCTTAATCCAGTCTATCATTGTTGGACATTTGGGTTGGTTCCAAGTCTTTGCTATTGTGAATAGTGCCGCAATAAACATACGTGTGCATGTGTCTTTATAGCAGCATGATTTATAGTCCTTTGGGTATATACCCAGTAATGGGATGGCTGGGTCAAATGGAATTCCTGGTTCTAGATCCCTGAGGAATCACCACACTGACTTCCACAATGGCTGAACTAGTTTACAGTCCCACCAACAGTGTAAAAGTGTTCCTATTTCTCCACATCCTCTCCAGCACCTGTTGTTTCCTGACTTTTTAATGATTGCCTTTCTAACTGGTATGAGATGGTATCTCATTGTAGTTTTGATTTGCATTTCTCTGATGGCCAGTGATGGTGAGCATTGTTTCATGTGTCTTTTGGCCGCATAAATGTCTTCTTTTGAGAAGTGTCTGTTCATGTCCTTTGCCCACTTTTTGATGGGGTTGTTTGTTTTTTTCTTGTAAATTTGTTGGAGTTCATTGTAGATTCTGGATATTAGCCCTTTGTCAGATGAGTAGGTTGCAAAAATTTTCTCCCATTTTGTAGGTTGCCTGTTGACTCTGATGGTAGTTTCTTTTGCTGTGCAGAAGCTCTTTAGTTTAATTAGATCCCATTTGTCAATTTTGGCTTTTGTTGCCATTGCTTTTGGTGTTTTAGACATGAAGTCCTTGCCCATGCCTCTGTCCTGAATGGTAATGCCTAGGTTTTCTCCTAGGGTTTTTATGGTTTTAGGTCTAACATTTAAGTCTTTAATCCATCTTGAATTGATTTTTGTATAAGGTGTAAGGAAGGGATCCAGTTTCAGCTTTCTCATATGGCTAGCCAGTTTTTCCAGCACCATTTATTAAATAGGGAATCCTTTCCCCATTTCTTGTTTTTGTCAGCTTTGTCAAAGATCAGATAGTTGTAGATATGTGGCGTTATTTCTGATGGCTCTGTTCTGTTCCATTGATCTATATCTCTGTTTTGGTACCAGTACCATGCTGTTTTGGTTACTGTAGCCTTGTAGTATAGTTTGAAGTCAGGTAGTGTGATGCCTCCAGCTTTGTTCTTTTGGCTTAGGATTGACTTGGCAATGCGGGCTCTTTTTTGGTTCCATATGAACTCTAAAGTAGTTTTTTCCAATTCTGTGAAGAAAGTCATTGGTAGCTTGATGGGGATGGCATTGAATCTGTAAATTACCTTGGGCAGTATGGCCATTTTCACAATATTGATTCTTCCTGCCCATGAGCATGGAATGTTCTTCCATTTGTTTGTGTCCTCTTTTATTTCCTTGAGCAGTGGTTTGTAGTTCTCCTTGAAGAGGTCCTTCACATCCCTTGTCAGTTGGATTCCTAGGTATTTAATTCTCTTTGAAGCAATTGTGAATGGGAGTTCACTCCTGATTTGGCTCTCTGTTTGTCTGTTATTGGTGTATAAGAATGCTTGTGATTTTTGTACATTGATTTTGTATCCTGAGACTTTGCTGAAGTTGCTTATCAGCTTAAGGAGATTTTGGGCTGAGACAATGGGTTTTCTAGATATACAATCATGTCATCTGCAAACAGGGACAATTTGACTTCCTCTTTTCCTAATTGAATACCCTTTATTTCCTTCTCCTGCCTAATTGCCCTGGCCAGAACTTCCAACACTATGTTGAATAGAAGTGGTGAGAGAGGGCATCCCTGTCTTGTGCCAGTTTTCGAAGGGAATGCTTCCAGTTTTTGCCCATTCAGTATGATATTGGCTGTGGGTTTGTCGTAGATAGCTCTTATGATTTTGAGATACATCCTATCAATACCTAATTTATTGAGAGTTTTTAGCATGAAGCGTTGTTGAATTTTGTCAAAGGCCTTTTCTGCATCTATTGAGATAATCATGTGGTTTTTGTCTTTGGTTCTGTTTATATGCTGGATTACATTTATTGATTTGCATATATTGAACCAGCCTTGCATCCCAGGGATGAAGCCCACTTGATCATGGTGGATAAGCTTTTTGATGTGCTGCTGGATTCTGTTTGCCAGTATTTTATTGAGGATTTTTGCATCACTGTTCATCAAGGATATTGGTCTAAAATTCTCTTTTTTGGTTGTGTCTCTGCCTGGCTGTGGTATCAGGATGATGATGCTGGCCTCATAAAATGAGTTAAGGAGGATTCCCTCTTTTTCTATTGATTGGAATAGTTTCAGAAGGAATGGTACCAGTTCCTCCTTGTACCTCTGGTAGAATTTGGCTGTGAACCCATCTGGTCCTGGACTTTTTTTGGTTGGTTAGCTATTGATTATTGCCACAATTTCAGCTCCTGTTATTGGTCTATTCAGAGATTCAACTTCTTCCTGGTTTAGTCTTGGGAGGGTGTATGTGTTGAGGAATTTATCCATTTCTTCTAGATTTTCTAGTTTATTTGCATAGAGGTGTTTGTAGTATTCTCTGATGGTAGTTTGTATTTCTGTGGGATTGGTGGTGATATCCCGTTTATCATTTTTTATTGCATCTATTTGATTCTTCTCTCTTTTTTTCATTATTAATCTTGCTAGCGGTCTATCAATTTTGTTGATCCTTTCAAAAAACCAGCTCCTGGATTCATTAATTTTTTGAAGGGTTTTTTGTGTCTCTATTTCCTTCAGTTCTGCTCTGATTTTAGTTATTTCTTGCCTTCTGCTAGCTTTTGAATGTGTTTGCTCTTGCTTTTCTAGTTCTTTTAATTGTGATGTTAGGGTGTCAATTTTGAATATTTCCTGCTTTCCCTTATGGGCATTTAGTGCTATAAATTTCCCTCTACACACTGCTTTGAATGCATCCCAGAGATTCTGCTATGTTGTGTCTTGGTTCTCGTTGGTTTCAAAGAACATCTTTATTTCTGCCTTCATTTTGTTATGTACCCAGTAGTCATTCAGGAGCAGGTTGTTCAGTTTCCATGTAGTTGAGTGGTTTTGAGTGAGATTCTTAATCCTGAGTTCTAGCTTGATTGCACTGTGATCTGAGAGATAGTTTGTTATAATTTCTGTGCTTTTACATTTACTGAGGAGAGCTTTACTTCCAAGTATGTGGTCAATTTTGGAATATGTGTGGTGTGGTGCTGAAAAAAATGTATATTCTGTTGATTTGGGGTGGAGAGTTCTGTAGATGTCTATGAGGTCCACTTGGTGCAGAGCTGAGTTCAATTCCTGGGTATCCTTGTTGACTTTCTGTCTCGTTGATCTGTCTAATGTTGACAGTGGGGTGTTAAAGTCTCCCATTATTAATGTGTGGGAGTCTAAGTCTCTTTGTAGGTCACTCAGGACTTGCTTTATGAATCTGGGTGCTCCTGTATTGGGTGCATATATATTTAGGATAGTTAGCTCTTCTTGTTGAATTAATCCCTTTACCATTATGTAATGGCCTTCTTTGTCTCTTTTGATCTTTGTTGGTTTAAAGTCTGTTTTATCAGAGACTAGGATTGCAACCCCTGCCTTTTTTTGTTTTCCATTTGCTTGGTAGATCTTCCTCCATCCTTTTATTTTGAACCTATGTGTGTCTCTGCACGTGAGATGGGTTTCCCGAATACAGCACACTGATGGGTCTTGACTCTTTATCCAATTTTCCAGTCTGTGTCTTTTAATTGGAGCATTTAGTCCATTTACATTTAAAGTTAATATTGTTATGTGTGAATTTGATCCTGTCATTATGATGTTAGCTGGTTATTTTGCTTATTAATTGATGCAGTCTCTTCCTAGTCTCCATGGTCTGTACATTTTGGCATGATTTTGCAGTGGCTGGTACCAGTTGTGCCTTTCCATGTTTAGTGCTTCCTTCAGGAGCTCTTTTAGGGCAGGCCTGGTGGTGACAAAATCTCTCAGCATTTGCTTGTCTGTAAAGTATTTTATTTCTCCTTCACTTATGAAGCTTAGTTTGGCTGGATATGAAATTCTGGGTTGAAAATTCTTGTCTTTAAGAATGTTGAATATTGGCCCCCACTCTCTTCTGGCTTGTAGGGTTTCTGCCGAGAGATCCGCTGTTAGTCTGATGGGCTTCCCTTTGAGGGTAACCCGACCTTTCTCTCTAGCTGCCCTTAACATTTTTTCCTTCATTTCAACTTTGGTGAATCTGACAATTATGTGTCTTGGAGTTGCTCTTCTCAAGGAGTATCTTTGTGGTGTTCTCTGTATTTCCTGAATCTGAATGTTGGCCTGCCTTGCTAGATTGGGGAAGTTCTCCTGGATAATATCCTGCAGAGTGTTTTCCAACTTGGTTCCATTCTCCCCATCACTTTCAGGTACACAATCAGACGTAGATTTGGTCTTTTCACATAGTCCCACATTTCTTGGAGGCTTTGCTCGTTTCTTTTTATTCTTTTTTCTCTAAACTTCCCTTCTCACTTCATTTCATTCATTTCATCTTCCATGGCTGATACCCTTTCTTCCATTTGATCGCATCGGCTCCTGAGTCTTCTGCATTCTTCACGTAGTTCTCGAGCCTTGGCTTTCAGCTCCATCAGCTCCTTTAAGCACTTCTCTGTGTTGGTTATTCTAGTTATACATTCTTCTAAATTTTTTTCCAAGTTTTCAACTTCTTTGCCTTTGGTTTGAATATCCTCCTGTAGCTCGGAGTAATTTGATCGTCTGAAGCCTTCTTCTCTCAGCTCGTCAAAGTCATTCTCCGTCCAGCTTTGTTCTGTTGCTGGTGAGGAACTGCGTTCCTTTGGAGGAGGAGAGGCACTCTCCTTTTTAGAGTTTCCAGTTTTTCTGCTCTGTTTTTTCCCCATCTTTGTGGTTTTATCTACTTTTGGTCTTTGATGATGGTGATGTACAGATGGGTTTTTGGTGTGGATGTCCTTTCTGTTAGTTTTCCTTCTAACAGACAGGACCCTCAGCTGCAGGTCTGTTGGAGCACCCGGCCGGCCGTGTGAGGTGTCAGTCTGCCCCTGCTGGGGGGTGCTCGGGGGTCAGGGGTCAGGGACCCACTTGGGGAGGCAGTCTGCCCATTCTCAGATCTCCAGCTGCGTGCTGGGAGAACCACTGCTCTCCTCAAAGCTGTCAGACAGGGACATTTAAGTCTGCAGAGGTTACTGCTGTCTTTTTGTTTGTCTGTGCCCTGCCCCCAGAGTTGGAGCCTACAGAGGCAGGCAGGCCTCCTTGAGCTGTGGTGGGCTCCACCCAGTTCAAGCTTCCGGGCTGCTTTGTTTACCTAAGCGAGCCTGGGCAATGGCGGGTGCCCCTCCCCCAGCCTTGCTGCTGACTTGCTGTTTGATCTCAGACTGCTGTGCTAGCAATCAGCGAGACTCCGTGGGCGTAGGTCCCTCTGAGCCAGGTGCGGGCTATAGTCTCCTGGTGCACCGTTTCCTAAGCCCGTTGGAAAAGCACAGTATTTGGGTGGGAGTGGCCCGATTTTCCAGGTGCCGTCTGTCACCCCTGGAAAGGGAACTCCCTGGCCCCTTGCACTTCCCGAGTGAGGCAATGCCTCGCCCCTGCTTCGGCTGGCACACGGTGCACTCACCCACTGACCTGTGCCCACTGTCTGGCACTCCCTAGTGAGATGAACATGGTACCTCAGATGGAAATGCAGAAATCACCTGTCTTCTGCATCGCTCACGCTGAGAGCCGTAGACCGGAGCTGTTCCTATTCAGCCATCTTGGCTCCTCTCTCGCAATATCATTTTATGTTATTAATTAGTGGCCTTTGCATAGTTTAAATAACTTCCTTTAGTAGTGTCTGTAAGGCAGGCCTAGCGTTGATAAATTCCCTTAGCTTTTGTTTGTCTGGGAATGTTTTTATTTCTCCCTCATTTATGAAGTACAGCTTAGCTGAATAAAGTACTTTTGCATGGCATTTATTTTTCCTTCAGGATGTGTTGGAATATATCATCCCACTTTTTTCTGTCCTCCAGGGTTTCTGTTGAGAAATCTGTAGTCTTATTGAGACTCCCCTTTTAGTGATTTTTTTTAATCCCTTTTAGCTTTCAGAATTTTTTGTCCCTAGATTTTGTAGTTTGATTATGACGTGCCTTAGTAAACTCCTCTTTGGATTGAAGACCTCTTTGCTTTCGGTACTTGGACGTTGGCATCAGATTTGGGAAATTTTTAGCTATTATTTCTTTAAATATTCCCCTTTGGACCTTTTCTTGTTTTTCTTCTGGAAATTCTATTATATAAAAATTAGATCTTTTGTTGATGTCCTATAATTATCATAGACTTTCTTTATTATTTTTCACTCTTTTGCTCCTCTGGCTGGATAATTTCAAATGTTCTGTCTTTGAGCTCACTGATTCTTTCTCCTGCCTCATTGCACCTGCTGTTGAAGTTTTCTATTGCATTTTTTCATATACTTAGTGTATTCTACCTCCCTAGGATTTCTATTTTTTTTTTCTTTTTCAGAGACAGTCTCCCTCTGTCACCCAGGCTGGAGTGCAGTGGCACAATCTTGATTCACTGCAACTTCCACCTGCTGGGTTCAAGCGATTCTTGTGCCTCAGTCTCCTGAGTAGCTGGGGCTACAGGCGTATGTCACCACACCCAGCTAATTTTTGTATTTTTAGTAGAAATGGGATTTTGCCATGTTGGCCAGGTTGGTCTGGAACTCCTGATCTCAAGTGTTCTGCCTGCCTCCGTCTCTGAAGGTGCTGGGATTACAGGCATAAAGCACTGCACCTGCCCTCTTTTTTTTTTTTTTTTAATTTCTATTTATTTGTTAAACTCATGATTTGTGTATGTATTTTTTTGTATTTCCTTTAATTTTATATCCACATATTTTATAGTTTACTAAATTCGTTCAAGAGGATTAATTCTGAACTATTTTTCTGTTATTTCATGAGTCTCATTTTTTAGGGCTCAATGTTGGAACTTTGTTTTATA
Source organism: Pongo abelii (assembly GCF_028885655.2). Taxonomy (NCBI): domain Eukaryota; kingdom Metazoa; phylum Chordata; class Mammalia; order Primates; family Hominidae; genus Pongo; species Pongo abelii. The sequence continues at coordinate 10,724,847 of NC_071988.2, forward strand.
GGTGTCATGATTTCTTGGATGTTTGTAATCCTTGAATTCTCCACAATTGAGGAGATAGCCAATTCTTTCAGGTTTTACAAGGTTTTCTATTTTCTTGGCAGAGATAGACTTTACTGTTTATTATAGGCTGTGATTCTAGGTGGGACTGAACCCTGGGCCTCCTTGTCAGGTGAGATGACTGATTTAATTCTGCAATCAAGCAGAGCTGATGGCTGGGAAATGTAGTTGGCTCTGATTGGGCCAAGCGACAGAGTATATTCCCTTGCCAGATGGTATTGATATTTAAGATCTGAAATTGGACAGAGTTACAGGCTGGGCCGCAAGGGTAAATGGAGTTCCCTCTTTGGACAAATAAGACCAGATGTTATGCTTGATAGAGATGCATGGTTAAGGTTTACCTCCCTGCCTAGGTGGAGACTTGGGTTGAGCTTTGAAGATGACCTGAGCACCATTTAAACTCCTGGGTCTGGCAAAGTCCCTACTCTTTGCCAAATTGCACTGTGGTGAGCATCACTCTTGCTGGGCAGGGGCCTGGAGTAGGGCTTGTAGCTGGGCCTCTTGGCTGGGATATTCAAGCCAGATCCTACAAATTATGGGAGCCACCAGCTCAGCTTTGCAGGTGGGCTATGCTGTTTGCTAGTTATTCTGATTGAGCACCACCACTGGCAGGTACACAGGGCCACCACAAAGATCTGTTTGCTGACTGCCAATGGGCTGTACCATCTTGCTTTGTTTCCACTTGGCCTCAGATATTCTGCCTATGCTGTTACACCTTCTTTTCCTGTACAGTGAGGCCAAAGTTGGCTTTCTGAGAAGTGTCTTGAAACATGAGAAAGACTAGATGTGGTTCTCTTTTCTCACTTTAGAAACCATGAGCCTTGGACAATCCTCTCTTTTTGGTACTATATCAACTACAAAGGGATATTTTTAAGCATCACCATAACAGAATCCTGACCATTTGTAAATAAAACCTTTTTAGAAACGGTTAGGTCAAGCAGGCAAAAATGATCATTAAGAATACAGAAAATGTGAAAAATCAAGTGGTAAAATCTGAAGGCCAAGGCTAAGATTCACAAAGAGGGAGGGATTGATAAAGAGAGAAGTGGGGAGAGAGATAATGATATGATTTGTATGTTTGTCCCATCCAAATCTCATGTTGAAATGTGATCTTTAATGTTGAACATGAGGCCTGGTGGGCGATGTTTGGGTCGTAGGGATAGATCCTTCATGAATAGCTTAGAGCCATCCTCTTGGTAATGAGTTAGTTCTCTTTCAGTTTATTTACACAAGATCTGATTGTTTAAAGGAGTCTGGGATCTTCCCCTTTTCCTTTCTCTCTTTAACCCCGTCTCCCATGTTCCCACTTCTGCCATATGACTGCCTGCTCCTGCTTCACTTTACACAATGAGTAAAAGCTACCTAAGGCCTCACCATAAGCTGAGTAGATGCTGGCACCATGCTCCCTGTACAGTCTGCAGAACTATGAGCCAACTAAACTTATTTTCTTTATAAATTACCCAGGCTCATTTATTTCTTTATAGCAACAAAAATGGACTAATACACACACAGAGAGAGGGTGAAAAGGGAAAATTCACACAAAGGAAAAAAGTACTTTTTTAAAGAAACATTTGTAAATTGTGGTCACAAAATACATTATAAGGTAAGGCTATTTTCTAAAAATTAAAATTTCATAAATCACATCTGAGCAAAGTTCAGTTGAATTAGAAAAAACACTAAACTATATTATTTTAAATTTTATAAGATAAAGAGAAAAGAGCAATTGAAATTAGAGAATACATTAATCTGAATTCCAATTAAAAACACTACATATCAAAATCTGAAATATGTAGTTAAATACTGTCAAAGAATAAGAGAGTATCCCTGAATATTCTGAGCCAAAAATGAAGCAGAAGCAGAAGAAGAAGAAACAGAAGGAGGAAGAGCAGGAGAAGGAGGAGGAGGAAAAGGAGAAGGAAGAAAGTTATGGAGGAAGAAGAGGAGTTGGAGCAGATGGGAGAAGAAAAAGAGGAGGTTGCACTTCAGCTGTAAAGGCTCAGAAGAGCAAACAGAATAAACATGATGATATTGAAAAGAAGAAAATTGTGAAATAGGAGAAAAAACTTAAACTAAATAGAAAATAAAACAACAAGGAAAGTTTAAAACCATAAAATCAACTCTGGACTAACTGCAAAATAGAGAACTTTTTTCCTCAAGACTAATCAAATAAAACAGACGCCTGTAATCCCAGCACTTTGGGAGGCTGAGGCAGGCAGATCACGAGGTCAGGAGATCGAGACCATCCTGGCTAACACGGTGAAACCCCGTCTCTACTAAAAATACAAAAAAAATTAGCTGAGCGTGGTGGCGGGCACCTGTAGTTCCAGCTACTCAGGAGGCTGAGGCAGGAGAATGGCGTGGACCCGGGAGGTGGAGCTTGCAGTAAGCCAAGATCGTGCCACGGCATTCCAGCCTGGGTGACAGAGCGAGACTCTGTCTCAAAAAAAAAAAGGAAAAAAAAAGAAAAGGTATAAATAAATAGAGGAAAAAACAAGACTTTAAAAAATAAGATTAAAAAAATTTTAAAACATGAACAACTGTATTCCAGTTAAGTGAAACACCAAACTAAAAAACAAACAAACAACACAACACAAATTGATTTTAGAAGAAATATATGACCTAAAAGAATTTTAATATTAATACCAGGTTCTGATGCTTTTATAAAATTTCAAAAACTAGGTAATCTTTATCATGTAAAACCATTTTAGATTAATAGAGACAGAAGAAAATTTCCAACTCAGTTATTAAAACCAAAATAGAATAAGTGATGAATGGAAACTGAAATTATGGGCAAAATTCATTCATGTGTAGGAAAAAATATTAGAAATATTAGAAATATTAGAAATTTCTAAATACGGGGTGGCATTTATCACAAGGACATATATATGGCCAAGATCATAAAATATATTAATTAATTATATCACATTAGGTATTAAAGAGTAAGTAATTTTATAGGTGCAAGTAACATACTAAAAAAAATCTATACTCCTTGGTGTTTTCAAAAATTCACACAACAAACTAATAGCAGAAAGATAAACATTCTAAATGTAATGATGATTATTTAAAAATCAAAAGCAAACATACACATTTTGGTGCTTAGAAGCACTGTACTTTATTTCCAGTCAAAAACAAGAACCAAAATTAAAAATGTACTACCACAAATGTATTCAATATTATATTTGAGTTGCTATGTAATAAAATGAGTTAAAAATGTAAATTAACTACATAGGAAACAAGAAGAAAGCAACAGAGTTATTCTTATTTGTAGACAATCAGTTTATTTTATCCAGAGAGGTCCTCCTGAGTGGGCTTGAGCCAGGCTCCTCCTGGCTTAATCAGATGAAAGTCCTTAACGAGGTACCTAGACCTTCCTGTGAAGAGTCTTTACACATTGGCGGCTTTGAAAGAGTAAGATTTTCTGAGGTAGACATCATACCAAGAGGGCCACATGGCATGTGGCCACAAGAGTGGCTCCTATAGCCACTCTCTAGGAGCTGAAAGTGGCCCCTGGTGTTACGTCAACAGCCAGCAGGAAGCTCAGGCCCACAGTCATTTTAACCACAAGCAATTAATTTTACCAACAAACCAAATGAGCTTGGAACTGGCTGTGAAAACTCAGCCCCAGACAGTATCTTACTTGAGGAAGACCAGTGAGATACTGAAGCAGAGGGCCCAGCTAGACATCCCAGAAATTCTGACATAGGAAAATTTAGAGACAATAAGGAGTTGTGCTGCTTTAAGCATTTATTTACGTGCTAATTTGTTATGTAGCGATGGGAAAATAATACAAAGGACAGTACTTTCATAGTCACAGGGAAAAATAGGAAAGAGTGCAAGAAATGGGTTACATTTTATGTTTGGTGGGTCCTAGTGCAGGGAGCTTCTTAGCACTTCAAGGAGTGAACTGGTCTTGTTTTGAGGGACACTGTTGAAAGTTTCAGGAAAGCCTGGCATAGGTGGAAGGTGAGCAAAGGGGAGATTAATTGCTTTTTTCAAAAGTTCATGGTTGTTATCAGGGTTAGATCTTAAACCAGAATTTTCTGACCTCTTAATGAGTTTTAATACACTCTGATTCTCCACTCAAAAATCATAAGTATTTAAGTGGAAATATACATACATACATAGATGATACTGCAAATGCAACCATTAAAAATTCATTTATCAGTATTACATGTACCCAGATAATCACACAAAGTGTTTGCTCTTCTTATTCTTTGAAACATGAGAATATCTTTCTACATTATTTACTTGATTCTTTCTTTGTAGAGATACCAATAAAGATTCCATAAGTTGAATTATAACATGTAAAGACATTAGAATTTACTTGAAGCTAAATGAATATACCTTATCCTTTAAGATACATTGTTAGCAATGGCCTTTCTTACGCTTCAATTGATTAATAAATTGTACTTACTGCTACTGCTTAAGGGGCCCAGGGTACTGAGTTGACAGGGAAATCCATCTTTAGACATGAGAACACTTTGGCTTTTGAGTTACTGTTAAACATTTTTTATTTTTTAGTGCACAGTTTGACAATGCATTCTGTTGCTTTCCCTGATCGTTCAAAAGTTCTTTTGTAAAATGAAGGCACATTATAAATATTGGCCTGTAATGATTCTATTATTATCCAAATAGGCTGCCTCTTCACTCTCTGGAAAAGGTCTGCATGTTTGAAGAAACATGTCAAAGGAAAATTTGGGTTAGTCTAAGACTCCTCTTCTATTTCCTAAAGGTACAATTTAGTGCATGTTTAGTTTTGATAAACTAGAACGAAGATATATTGATTCCCTCCCTTTTAATCTCTGTGAGGAACAAGTAAACAAAGATGTTTCTATAGGACATGTTTCCATAGGATGTTTCTATTGGACATGTCCTGTTAATGAAGGACACTTCACAAAGTGGAGGGTAAAAGCAGAATGGAGAGGCTACATAGATAGTATGCTGAGGATTCAGTGAGCAGAGATTGAGTCCACTTGTTTTTCCAAGGTCTTAGTCACCTGTAAATAAACTAGAGTCCCTTCAGAAGGGCCAATAAGCAAAGCCCTGTTTGGAATCCCATACTTGTGTTCATTTTTATTGCTCCATATTCATTTCAGGGAATCTTTGGATCGCTCTCTCTTAGAAACTGACGGCTTCTTACGCTGGTTGGTGAGTTGTAAGGGCTTTGGTATTAGATTCAGCAAAAACAGAAAAGGAACAGCTGGAAAGGGACTTTGTGCTAATTAGTGAACTAGGTATCACTTTGAAAAGTGGGTATTCTGAAACCCTATTTTTAACAATATGATGCTGAAAGCAGCAAAATTAAGTAAATTGAGGAAAGCCACCAACTAGATTATTGAAGAAGAGCTCTTTCCAAAATGGGATAAGTTAGCTATATCCCAACTATCCTAGAAAGCTAGTCAGGCTATCTCCAGAGAAAATGAGGCCAGGCACAGTGGCTCACACCTGTAATCCCAGCACTTTGGGAGTTTGAGGCGGGTGGATCACGAGGTCAGGAGTTTGAGACTAGCCTGACCAACATGCTGAAACCCCGTCTCTACTAAAAATAAAATTAAAAAAAAATTAGCTGGGCTTGGTGGTGCGCACCTGTAATCCCAGCTACTTGGGAGGCTGAGGCAATAGAATCACTTGAACCCAGGAGGCAGAGGTTTCAGTGAGTAGAGATCGAGCCACTGCACTCCAGCCTAGGTGACAGAGGGAGATTCCATCTCAAAAAAAAAAAAAAAAAAAAAAAGAGAGAAAGAAGGAAAATGAGGCTTAAGTATTCATATTGAAAAAGTGCACATAGTTAGCAATATGACAATTAGCAATATCCTTTTGATTTGAAATACAATTTCTAGTTGGTTCTGCAATCTTGATAGGTAGACTCTCAGTTAACTATTCTGGCACCTGATTATGGGCTGTTTTGCATGCAAAGGAGGAATTCAGTGAATCTGGACAGAAAAGGTCCACTTTATGAACTTGTTCCCCAGTAAATAATTACTCATTGTTTGGTTTCATTCATAAATGATCCACATACATACAATACGTTAACATATATAAGAAGGATACACAAGTTGTAAGATAATATTGTGCATACTCTATGTGTATCCAATAAAGATGTCCTCAAATGTGTTCTTTTTCTTGAGGAGAGTGTTCACATTTAACTCATCGCATTGTCAAAAGCATAGAATTTTGTTGAAATTTAGTTGTAACTAAAAAGTGTCATTCCCTTTCTTCATTTCCACCTCCCTTAACATTACATAATTGATTTCAAAATGAGCATTATGGATTCAAAGAAGGACCAAATTGGTTTAATAACAGAAATGTAATCCCACAATAGAACTTTACATGATAATTATTTTCTATGCCACTCTAATTCCATTTGTGGATGCTATATTGTCTGATAATCTTTGGAGGTTTTTTATTTTAATTTCTGCACTTTTTGAATCTTCATCAACTGCCGTTTCAATTTTTGATGACCAGTAAAAGTCCTTTGATTCCTGGACTTATCTAAATGCCCTTTGTTGTGGTGGTATCATCTGAAATCTTCACTGTAAGTATTTAACACTTCCATCCATCACAGTATGTATTGCTGGACACAAATTATGAGTCATTAAGCAAGTAATTGTGCTCTTAGACTGGTGTCATTCTTGACATTCGTTCTGAGTCCCCTAGACACATCTCCACTTAAAATGCTAAATCTCAATAATCTCCTACTTTCTTAAAAGATGAATAATATACAAATATATAAAAACAGATCTGCAAGGGAAATTCAGTTACAAAAGATGTTTATCTTAATAAAATAGTCCTTCTTGTGCCATTGGTATAGATAGATTCTCTGAAATGTGAAATTAGATCAACAGTTTCTGTTGATAATGTTCATGTGAAATTTGGCATCTGCATATTTTGCTAGTTAAATAAATAATCTTAGAGCACTAATTTACTCTAATGACAGAGACACCATTTGGCTTCACAAAAAACAGAAAACTAATCTAAGGTCCATTTCCTATTTATGGGGTGTATACAACATTCAGTTGTAGCATTCACTGAAGTTTAAAAAATGAGTTCAAGCAAATTTAAAGCATGGGGACACTGGCACAAGAACTCTTTGCCATGAATGGTAATTTGAATTTAATTACAGATGTTATCCATATGCATTTTCTATCAACATTTAAAAAAACACTCAGCCTTGCCTTTCTCTTCTGTAAGACTTCTACATCTTATTGGTATTCTACCATCACCTAAACCAAACCTTCCTGCAATTATTTGTTTACAATCTTTCTCTCCCACTAGAAAGATGTTGAGGACATACCACACATGTTTCTATAGCTGTAAAATGTAGTCCAATGACTCTCCAGCATGATGTGAATAATATATATTTGTTAAATTAATTAGATTACTTCTGCTTTTCTAAAGCTCGATATTACTTCATTTCCCTTAAACACCAATTCTACTCTGTATTCCTTTGTCTGTAGATTTCCAAAAAATTTGATTTAATAACCACAAAGATAGCATTTGATCATATAATATATATTGTTCTTTGGCTCTTTTATTAATTATGTAATTTATTGATCCTTTCATTCACCCATGTGTTAATTGACTCAGTCATCAAATAGTTCAGATTTTTTTATTTTTTAAGGATGGGTGATACATCTCAAATATAATTTTTTAATTCCCCAAAATTTCTAGTCCAGTGCTAAATGTAACACTAGTTGTGTATCCTTGTGCACATTACTTAACATCTCTGCCACAGTTTCCACTGTTATTAAGTGGAAATACAATAGCATGTTGTATTCGAAGTGAAGATTAAATTAATTATATAGGAAAGTGTAGCCATGGAACAAATACTATATAACTGTTTGTTGTTGCATTATTAGCTGACTAATAAATCCATGCCAAGTTGCTTGATAAACACAGTTTATTCCTGGAGAGAAAAGATTTTAAGAATAGTAGATTAGGATTTTTTTTCTGATTTCTACAGTTCATAGAGTCATTGCTTCTTTTATGATTAAAAAAATTCAAAAGACAAACATAAAGCTGTATAAAACATGGCGATATATTAAAACAAATTTATGAGTAATAAATGAATCAATCAACCAAGTTACCAAGTTACCTGTCTTTTAAAAATATACACTAAGTTATGAATATACTGGAATGTTTTATTCTGAAACATATAACCATTTTTCAGCTTCTAACGTGGAAAAAAATGGCCAATGCAGGTTGAAGGCTGCATGCTTGTTTCAATTCTGCTTAGCACAAGTTCAGAACTCATCATCACAAGTGGTTTTAAATACTTTTAAATTATTCTAAGATAAGCAAAGCTAATTTACAAAGTTACAGATTTCTTTATCCGAGCCACAAAAATGCTCTTAAGTGGTTCTCTGTTATCTATATTTTTGAACTAATTTATTTCCTATTTTTACCAAATCTAGCTAGAACATAGTTGGCGAAGTATAGAGCTGGGAGTGAGTTGAAAGGCTCCTTGTGTCTTACATCTGCACTTTTCTCACTGTTTTCACCTTGAGCAGGTCATTTGACTTCTAATCTTAGGATCCTCATTTGAAATGGTGATATGCAGAAAAATAGAAAATGTGAGTGGAGTGGCTCGCACAGTGTTTGGTACAGTAGTTGCTCTGTGAAGGCTATTTCCATCATCCTCAAGCTTTCTCCTTGGAGCTATAATTTAGTTTTTCAAAATAGAACAACGTGATTTTTTTGTTACTTCTATTGGAAATCCCAGCCTTTCTTTTTCCAGAGAAGCTTAGTAATTGGCGTCATTGGCAGCCAAGTGTTATTAAAAATTTATATTTGGAAATCGTGCAGGGTCCTTAAAAAACATCTGATCCATGTTCCTTCTCAGAATATAATCATCACTGCAACAGCCCTGAATTCTGATTATTCACATCATCCTTGAACATCTCCATTTTCCAGGAACTCCCTCTGTCCATAGATGATGGATTATAATTCTGTCCATCTCTGCTAAGATCTAAAATTCATTTTCCTGCTTTCTCTCTATTGACATCTCCCTGATTCCTTGAGTAACCACATAACAGGTCTGACCTCTCTTCCTAGCCCACCTCAGCTGTGTTATCCAGGTTCCTCGCTCTCCTTTTACATATTTAATCTCTCAGAGAAAGACTATTCCTTGTTTTGAGGTTTGGAGCAAGTTATTTACTATCTTTGGGCCCTCCGTTTATTTAGCTAAGGGCACAGATAATATCTACTTTTCTTGGTTGTGAGAAATAAATAAAATTATATGTACTATTCAAAAAGCATTTGTTAAGCCCCAATTATATGCCAGGCCTTAGTCTAGAACGTGGAGATGTAACAGTGAACACAATAAACAAATGTCTCTCTTTCATGAGCTTTCTTCCTTGTGGAGGAGGCAGACAGAACACAACCTATCATTTGCATAGTAAACAAGCAAGATAGATAATAGGTTGGTAGGTAGTGATAAATCATAACAGAATAGTAGGACACATGTAATATTGGAGTACGAGGTAGTAAATTTAGGAAAGGTATACAGGGAAGACTTATGAGAAAGGTAACATTTGAAGAGATTGGAGGGCCAAAGGAGACAGTTAGATGTATTTGGGAATGAGAACATTCCAGACAGTTGGAACAGCAAGTATGAGGGCCTTGAAATGGAACCTTGACATCATTTCTGTCATGAAATAAAAATCAATGAACTTAACATCAGTTTTTCTATAGCAATGTTTAATTTAACCTAATAGAGTCTCTGAACATTCTTTTTTAAGAAAAATCTTATATTTTCTCACCACAACAGTACACATAGGGAAACTGGTAGTAATATTATCATAAGAATTAACAATATACCTATTTAGAATTTAATTTTACAGTGCTCATAAGCATTAGCTTGCATTCCCAGACTAATCAAGTTATTGGAACACTGGCCACCCAAATGCTTTTTACAATCAACATTTTTGGATATGTATTTAGCTTTCAGAGACAATCATAATGATATTTCATCTCCAAATATCTCGTGTCTTCTAGTGTGATAGAAAAGAAACGAACATCTACTGCTTTTCATTTGGAAGACACACATGCCAGATGTGGTTAAAGTTTGTCCATGGAACATGAAATTTCAAATTGTAAACATACCCTAAAGAAAATATTAAGGATAAATGCATAACTAAACATTAATGAATACTGTTGTTTATTTCCTCTCCCTTTCCTTCATATTTTCCATAAAAGTCTTAAAGATTAACATTTTAATATTTTATCAAAGGGCTCATGATTATTTGACGTTGTCTGATGTGTTTAAGCAAGAAAAAAATATATATATTTTATAATAAATATATATTTTTATATAAAATATATTTATAAAATATATTTATATATATTTATATATAAATTTATATATTTATTTATAAAACATATTTTTATAAATATATAAAATATATATTTTATATATAAATATAGAAGATATATAAAATATATATTTTATATATAAATGTAGAAGATATATAAAATATATATTTTATATATAAATGTAGAAGATATATAAAATATATATTTTATATATAAATGTAGAAGATATATAAAAATATATTTTATATATAAATGTAGAAGATATATAAAAATATATTTTATATATAAATGTAGAAGATATATAAAAATATATTTTATATATAAATGTAGAAGATATATAAAATATATATTTTATATATAAATGTAGAAGATATATAAAATATATGTTTTATATATAAATGTAGAAGATATATAAAATATATATTTTATATATAAATGTAGAAGATATATATTTATATATAAATATATAAGATATATAAAATATATATTTTATATATAAATATATAAGATATTTATAAATATATAAGATATATAAATATATAAGATATATAAAAATATACATTTAAATATATAAAAATATATAAATATATATAAATATATAAATATAAAATATATTTAAAAAGTGTATATAAAAATATATACACATATATAAATATATAAAATATGTATTTATATATAAATATATATTATATGTATTTATATATAAATATATATTTTATATAAATATATAAAATATATATTTATATAGAAATATATAATATATATTTTTATATACACTTTTTTATATATTTCATATTTATATATTTATGTATATTTTTATATATTTAAATATATATTTACATATTATTTTTATATATATTTACATATATTTTATATATATTATTAAAATATATATATAAATTTTTTTATATATTATATATATAAATATTTTTTATATTATATAATTTTTTTATATATATTATATAAATATTTTTATATATATTATATAAATATTTTTATATATATTATATAAATATTTTTTTATATATTATATAAATATTTTTATATATATTATATAAATATTTTTATATATATATACACATACATATTTATCATGGGAGGCCAAATTGTGCTCTCTACTAGGAAGGGACACTTTTACCTAAAATTTAGCCATTATGCTGCATGTAGACCAACACAGCTAGAAAAAGTCTCACTCACTCTCAAGGGAAAGGCTTGGGGGAGCAAGACTATTGCCAATCAAACAACACCTGTTAAATCTGCCTACTTGGACTTACATTACAATGACCCATTAGGCATAAAGGATACCTTTTACCATACTTGTTTTTTAGGATTTTATTATTTCTGAGCCACAATCTGTTGTTGTTGTTGTTACACTACAGAACGTTGAATGAGGATTAAGATATCATTAGATAAATTCGGAGTTGCAGATAATCAAGTAAAATATAAACTGAAAGCAGAAAATATTCAGGTAAAAATCTTAGTCTGGGTATTGTGGAAATGACTGTATGTCTGATGATTTGCTGTCAGTTTCATTGAACTGTAACATTAGTGTGCAACTCTGCTTAACATGTCCTTAAAACTTATTTCCTAATTTTTTTTTTGTTTTTTTTTTTTCAGAAATCTCCAAGTGAGAAGACCTTACTTGTCTTCTGAAAGTCTGGTAACTTTCACCTGCACATAATGCTACCGTCATGATTTCCTTTTCCTTCCTTCTTTCCACCTTTCCCTTCCCTTTCCTCCCCTCCCCCCTCCTCACCTGCCTTTCCCTTCCGTTCTTTATCTTTATTGAGGTATAATCGATAACAAACAAAACACTTTGTACATGTTTAATTTATACAATTTGATGAGTTTGGGCATGCGTCTACGATATTATCTGTATAATCAAGGTACAAGTGCATTCATCACCGCCAAAAATTGTCTTATGTCTCTTTTGTGTGTGAGTGTGTGTGTGTGGTAAGAATGCTTAACATCTGATCTACTCTTTCAACAAATTTTTAAGTACTCAATACATTACTGTTAACTATAGGCACTATGATATACAGAAAATCTGCAGAACTTATTCATTTTGTGTAATTGAAACTTTATACCTTTGAATGACAACTCCTCCTTCCCCTAACCCAGACCCTGGCAACTACCACTATCTTCTCTGATTCTCTGAGTTTGAAAATTGTATATACCTCATATAAGTAGAATCATACAGTATTTGCCTTTCTGAGACTGGCTATTTCATTTAGAATGGTGTCTTCCAGATCTGTTCATGCTGTAACAAATGTATAATTCATTTCTTTTTAATGACTGAGTAATATTTCTTTGTTTCTATATCTTGACTGTTGTGAATAGTGCTGCAATGAACATGGGCATTCTAATAGCTCTTTGAGATTTTTATTTCAATCATTTATTGAATGTGTGTGTGTATATATATGTATGTATACACAAAGACAGAAAAGGAATTGCTGGACCATAAGATAGTTTTATTTTTAATATTTGGAGAAACCTTTATACTATTTTCCGAAGTGGCTCTACCAGTCAGCATTCTCACCAATAGTATTAAAATGTTTAAATTATTTTCATATCCTCACCAATACATTGTCTTTTTATATATATAATAGCCATCCTGATGGGTGTGAAGTAATATCTCATTGTGTTTTCACTTCACATTTGCCTAATTAGTGATGCTGAGAAATTTTTTACATAATTGTTTGCCATTTTTATGTCTTCTTTTGAGAAATACCTATTTAGATCCTCTGTCCGGTTTTTTTTATCAGGTTGTTTTCTTGCTATTGAGTTCTCTGAGTTTCTAATATATTTTGGATACTAAGCCCTTATCAGATGTATGGCTTGCAAATTTTTTTTTCTGTTCTATAGATTGCTTCTTCACTCTGTTGTTTATTTTGCTGTGCAGAAGCTTTTTAGTTTGATGAATTTCCATTTGTCTATTTTTGTTTTTTTGTTGGCTGAGCTTTTGGGGTCAATTCCAAAAAAGCATTGCCCAGACCAATGTCGTATAGTTTTTTCCCTATTGTTTTTTCAGTAGTTTTATAATTTCAGGTCTTACGTTTGTCTTTAATCCATTTTAAGTAGATTTTTGTGTATAGTGTATGTGAAGGGTCCAAATCCATTCTCTTGTATGGGGGCACCTAGTTTTTCCAAAACGATTTGTTGAAAATATTCTCCTTTCACTATTTTGTGTTTTTGGCATCCTTATTGGTGATCAGTTGACTGTATGTATAATGCATAAATTTATTTCTGGGCTTGAAAGACTCATTGATCATGTTTAACTATCAGATTTAAAGCATGCATCCCAAAATATTTTATTATATATTTTTTCACTCTTATAAGTTATTTATTATATATTTTTTCACTCTTATAAGTTATATATAGGTACCATATATTATATATAAGATAAAAGTAAATCAAAATAGAAATAACAAAAATAAAACAAATATACAAATATTGAATATATTCTAAATTCATAAATATCGTCTTTTGCACTCTGAATAACAAATTGTAGCCCAGTCCTTGTAGCTAAATTCTTATTTTACTACATTTATATTTTTCTACCTTTTCCTTTTAAAAGCCATCTTTACACATTTTTTCTTTCCCTAAGCTTTTCAAGATTAATCTTCTGAAGTGGGAAAACTGGAATTATATCAGGGACTCCCCAGGGTAAAATTTGATTCTCAAATCTTTACTCTTTTCCCCCTGAAATATAAAACATGACACTATATACAAAAGGAGTCTTGCTTTCAAATCAGAATTTTTGTATTAGACTATATGCAACATTTATTCTGCTTATTAAAACTACATGTATATGATATACCTAGGTAAATATTACAGAAGGGACTTATTATTTTCTCTTTACAATCAAGTGTAATATGATTAGACACAAAATTGATATTTCTCCAGCTAGATTACTCGATGTCAGGTATTTTGAGCTCTCATGTTTCAGGTAGGGGAAAAAAATATGAAGAAACCAGGTTTTGCCAAAGGCCACCCTTAGAATCAGTGATAAAATCCACATGTATGAGTTACTAGTCTGTATTTTATCAGAATTTGTTTTAGATGATTCCATCAAAACACTATCTAATCTATCTGAAGATAGTAAATTTCAAGAAGTAAAGTAATGTATTAATGACTGTTCTGAAAAAATATATATTTTTTAACTTGTAAAATATGTTAGAGGAAAAAACTGATACTTAAGAGATCCTCCCAAGTATCCTCCAAGTGGAGATAAAACATCCACTAGAGGGCATTTCTCCTTGGAGGCACTGTTGTCAAGGCTGTAACCTCATTCCCCAAAATGCTATGAACTCATTTCATCAAATTGGGAGTAACTAACTAAAAAAATTGAATGTGAAGTATTTTGATGCTTCCGGATTCACACAGATAAGATCAGAACCACCTTACCATTTCAAAATTGACAGAATTTGAGAGGCTATCCATTTCTGGTAACTCTCCTAGTGTCAAGCATGTTGCATGTGTACGTTTTTTTTAACCATTAAAGCAAATTTGAAAGTAAAATTTTATTATACAAATTTAGAGATGAGAAAACTAGAGTCAAGTAATCTATGTGTATTGTGCTCTTATTGTCATGATTTCTGTGTGGTTTCATGCCCAATGGCGTCTTTGTATAAAAAATAGATAGATATAACTATGCTTATTTTTCTTATGTGTGTTATGCTGCTGTTTAGATGTATGTTTCAACTGTACGATATGATATTTTAATATACATATACATACTGAAATGATTACCAGTGAATCACACTAACGTATCCATCTGTTTACATAGTTACTCTTTTTGTGTGTATGTGTGATAAAAGTGTCTGAAATCTACTGTTAGTAAATTTCTAATATGCAACACAATATTATTAACTATAATTCTTCTGCTATGCATTAGACCTCTAGACTTATTCACCCTACATAAGTGCAAGTTTGTATCCTCAGACCTACAACTACTCATTTCCCCTGCTCCCCATCCGTGCCTGGTAACCACCATTCTACTATCTGCCTGTATGAATTTGATTTTGTTATATTCCACTTGTAAGTGAGATCATACAGCACTTATTCTGTGACTATATTATTTCAGTTAGCTTGATTCCCTTAAGGTTCATCATATGGTCACATATTCTATAATGTTCTGCTTTTATATGGCAGAATAACATTCCATTCCATTCCATGGCCATTGCATAGTTTTTGGTAATTGTCTAACCATCTTAGGTATTCCTGGTTGTTTACATCATTCTTATTTCTGCTTTTAGGTATTCCTGGTTGTTTAGAAGCATCATTCTTATTTATGCCTTTATCTTCATATGGTGTTCTGTATGTGTGTGTGTATGTGCACCTTCATGTCCAAATTTCCTTTTTACATGAGAATACCAGTCACATTAGATTAGGGTCCCATTGTACTCTAGAATGGCCTCTTCTTAACCTGCCTAATTATATCTCCAATGACTTTACTTCCTAATAAAGGCACATTTTGAAGTATTAGGGGCCTTCAACATAGGGCTTTTTAGGGAAACATTTCAACCTACAACAGTCACTTTATGTTTTACTCTATGATTGGCACTCGACTGGGTCGGTCCTCTAATAAATATAAGAGACGAGCCATTCTTGCTCTTTAGAATACTATGTGGAGTCCAAGAAGAACAGAGGGTGATTAATTGGGAAGATGTTGCTTCAGACAAAAAAAAAAAAAAGGAAAAATGGCTTTAGATTGGAGAGTGACCTAATTTAAAACCAGTTCTGACAAAAAACTTCATGTGACCTTGAACAATTTATTTTACCATTTTTTTGTTTCTTCACATAGAAGATAAAGTTATTGAATTGGATCTGTCGCTGCCCAGCAATAATACACATTAGACATGGATTTTGTAGAAACACTATAGTAGATGATGCCTAAACCATCTTTCAATTCTAAGAGGTTGTCAGATGCATCTGGAAGAGCCTGAGAATGCTTTTGAGTTATACGTTGAGCTTGATACCAAATACTGACCAACTTGGTAACATCCCCTCTTTCCTTACCTCCATTCCTTTTCAATACATATGTTTCTCTGATATTGTATGTTCTTAGGATATAATTGCTGTGCCTCAAAATTTTGAATCCTAATCTAAGACATGTGAGGTGTGACTGATGCTTAGAAAATTATGTTGGTAAAACTTCATAAAACCAGGATTTATTATTGTTTTTTATTCTAGGACTATTTCATTCTAAAAATATTGTTCTTTCCTCTACTATACGATCAAGTCTCCATAGCTTTTGAAAAATTCAACCTCTCTAAATAGTTTTCAATTGGATTTGGAATGTTTTAAATTTTACTTGAGCTTCATTTTTAATGTTTTAATTTTAAAAAATGTTTTCTAACGGGCATGAAGCATAATAAGATTTTTATATTCTTTATTCCTTGTGCAGCTAGGACAGGACAGTTTTCTCTTTGATATTTTTGGGAGAAAGAACAATTAGACTGTCATCATAAACTCTTGTTGTCAAAGGACAGCTTAATTCCATTGTCAAGTGCTGATGTCTTTGGTGCTAACTGCTGAGCATTAAGAAGTTCTGTTCTCACTGCCAGAGGCTTACTCATGTTAAATTCTTGTCAGCCTCCCTAATCATAAGCCACTTAAATGAGGAAAAAAAACAGTGCTTCCAAATCTGAACCAAGTATGCTATATAAAGTTGGTGGACATGGTAACAACACTTGCCAAAGAAATATTCTAGCCAGCAGTGATATGGCATCCTGAGTAATGAGCTGAAGCAATCACCTAGACCTTAGTGTGTCATCCTAAAAGTAAAATGGAAACATACCTAAAGAAATAAAGAAATAATATTTAAATTATTGAAAAGAGCAATAGATAAAATGATATGAAGAATATATTTGGATCTTCTACCCTGAAATAAGCCCCTCTCTGCCCTGGCGTCATTTCAGGCCAATGAGCTATACCCAGTGATTCCAAAGTCCACATATATTTATTCTGTTCTCATTGTGCAAAGTAACCACTCTGAAGTCAAGCAAGTCATTGTTGATAGATAGTACTAATTGCATTAGGTTTTATATATGTGTGTCTGAACATACTATATAAAAAACATATACAGTACATGATTTTGCCTTTTATATATATGCTTGCATGTGTGCATATATATGTACATATGCAATCATGCATAGTTAATGGCAGATGTATACACTTGTGAAATAGAATACCTACCAATTGCTAATGAAGGGATTTCTCTGATACCAATTCAACTTGTATGGGGAAAGCTACTTGCCTGCTTTATTTCTCAATTTTTTCATCTATGACACAATGTAAGCTGGTGCACATGTTATCTGTGTTGTCTCCTAGCTCTTAATTTTATAACATGAATTGCATTTATCCAATAGGAGAAACACTTTCCAGCTTCAGAGTGTAATTGGTATATTTTACATTGCAAGTAACAGAAGCCCCATGGAGCCAAATTGATCAAAATATGGTATTTCAGAAGGATGAGGTAGATCTTACCTCAGGCATAGATGGGTACATAGATTCCAATGAAAATAATGTGGCACTGTCGTCTTGTAGCTCTGCCTTTTCTTCTGTGCTGGGCTCTTGTTTACCTGCTACAGGCTGATATTCTCCGTATGGTTGAGTATGTGTCCAAGCACTGCCAAGCTTCACATCTACCTGGCCTCCAATGCAAGAGGCTTTTAGAACTGCTGTTAGAATAGTCCTGGGAGAGCTTGGATTTCTGAGTTGAGACATGCGTAGACCCTTAAATCAATCACTCAAGCTGTGTGGACAATTTTCCATGGTACTCTGGACTAGGATGACCCATCCAAGAATTGGCAGGAAACCAGCTGGATCAGCCATACTTACACAGATTTATTCCCCCATATTTCAAGGAAGTAAGCCATTTTGCTTGATCCAATACATACTTTTCTACAGTGCTTACAACTAAGAACTCAGATACAGGGTCTTAAAGGCTTATTTCCTCTTACTCTTCAACATGAGCCTCTGCTCTAACCATTGTCAATCACTATGAATTTTCTTGTGTTTCATATTTTCTTGACTCTGGCTTATCTTGATAATTTCCTCATCTTCCTAAAGCCCTTAGCATGACTATCTTGTATACTTTCCCACCCACAACTCCAGATTTTCTCTACAAAATGTTGAAACAGATAAATACACATGGAAACAAAACAAAAAATAATAACTTAGCACACCTCTCTAGTAAATATTGTTTTCCTCAATGCTGGTGTAGAGAATTATTTTCTAAACTCCCACAGTGCCCTAGATTTTTCTCTGTTATTGCACTTACTAAAAGATACAGTGCTTTTTCTTTCCTACCACTAGACTCTTGCATAAATAAGGCATGTTTTGATTTAAAGACGCATAAACAGAAATTGAAATATTTTATTTAAAAAGAAAAAAAATTGGAAGGATCCCAGTACTTTCATAACTACCAGAGAGTTGTCTTCATATTTCTTGTATCTGCTGACTTTGCATGTCTATTTTATGTTCTCCCTTTCCAGAAAAGCTGGGATACATGATGACTGTCATCCCTTGAGTCACGTGCCCTGTAGCTGCCACTGTTGGGCTTGACTCTCTGTCCTTGGGCCCACTTTGAAAATCCCTGGGAAGTCCTTGGAGTCAGATGATCAGGCCTCCACGCCTCTGCCAAAAAGTCTGTTCAGTGAGTTTAGAATCATAGAAAAGACATGGATGTGGGGGGATCCTACGCCATGTATTTGAAACAGTAGCTGCCATATAATATGCTTTCAGTATATGAATGAATTCAAAAGGATATTATCATGCTGATACCTTCTAGATCAGGAGTCCCCAACCCCTGAGCCATGGACTGATATGGATCTATGGTCTGTTAGGAACTGGGCTGCACAGAAGGAGGTAAGTGGCAGGCAGGAGAGCATTACCACCTGAGCTCTGCCTCCCATCACATCAGTGAGCTCTGCCTCCCATCACATTAGTGGTGGCAGGGCAATAGATTCTCATAGGCGTGTGAACCCCTGTGTACTGTGCATGTGAGGGATATAAGTTGCACACTCCTTATGAGAATCTAATGCCTGATGGTTTTAATCCCAAAACCATCCCCCTGCACCCACAAGTCTGTGGAAAGATTGTCTTCCATGAAACTGGTCCCTGGTGCCAAAAAGGTTGGGGGTCCACTGTTCTAGAACTTAAACAGTGAACAAGTTTCAATTTTAGACTCATATAAGTTGCCAGTTGGCATAAAGCACTGGCTTTTCTCCCTTTTGGAGAATGCTTAGGAATAATTGACTTTTTCAGATTTCAGTTTTCTGCACTTTTCATCTGTGTAAAAGGGTATTTATGTTAAGGATATGTGGGCTAAAGGCCCAGATTCCAGATTAATGCACAAAGCTTTCTTGTGAGTTAATACGATAATTATTATACTTTTTTCCCTTAAGGCTGTATTATTTTTTTCTGATATTTTTCTACATAGCCAAAATGGTGTTTAAGAAATTAAAGGCCAGCTTGAATGTGGAAGCTCAACTATAACTACAAGGCAAAAAACTAAATCTTGTCATAATATTCATGAGTGGTTATCAATAATGAGGACTTGCAACACTTTCATCTAAATTATCTTGGCCATGGAATTAAAATATACAGATTACTTTCCATTAACATTAAGATACCATGAATAAAAGACCAAGTTTGTAATAATTACAGTAGGTTTCAGAATTTTGCCCTGCACTCAACTCATTACATTTTTTTAAATTTTATTTTTAATTGTTGCAACCTCTGTGCCTCCATTTTTTACTTATTTATACAATGACGATTTTAATGCTTTTCTGACAAAAGTCAAAGGGGTATTGTGAAAGCAAATACATTTTCTTGTTTTAATGCATATATAAACATAGTGCCAGTTCTCCTGTGTTAACGTTACTTTTTTTTCCCTCATCTTCAAGCAATGGTGTTTCTAGAATTTCCTTATAGGAGGAGTGAAGAGTAAGCATTTGGATTGGACCAGAATTTGGAGAACTTGTCATGTTGCTCTATGTGCATATGAAATACATCATCGTAACTTAGAATGTGAATTATAGAACAAAAATGAAAGTTAGAAAAATATTCTAAACATATTTTTATGATCTCTACTTGCAATAAGGAAACTGTTAGGTTTTTCTATCAAGGAATAAGTGAACCAAAAACAAAATTTTCTGGATGGACAAAAGGAGATTTGAGGGGCAAGGCTAAAGCCCCCCAAACCTTCCTCAGGATGAACACAAACCCCATATTTTCCTGTTGCCACTCTTCCATGTTGCTGGGCTCTATTCCAGCAAAATTTTGGAAAGCGTTGCTACAGTTCTGCTCCTCATTTCTTTCTCACTTCAGAACAATGATGCCCTTTCCAGGGAAAGCATCTTAATTAAACAGATGACATTTGAACTAGACCTTGAAGAACAGGTCAGAGTTATATTGGGAAAGAAGTAGGAGAGGAACACCCAGAAAATAACATTTATGAACATAAAGGCACAGAATATAAATGTCTCTGACAAAGATAGAGATCGAGGGTAAATTTTAGTGTGGCATGGATTAATTCACTAACTCACTTAATATATGTATATTTACATAGATAGCATGGATAGATACTAGAAATAAAACAATGGATTAGACATGGGCCTGACCTCATGATGTTTAGCAAATATTGTGTTCTTTAAGGCAGCGGTTCCCAACCTTTTTGGTACTAGGGACCGGTTACATGGAAGACAATTTTCCCACAGACTGGGATGGGGGGGACTGTTTTCAGGATAATTCAAGCACATTACATTTATGGTGCACTTTATTTCTATTATTACTACATTGTAATACATACTGAAATAAGTATACAACTCACCATAATGTGGCATCATTGGAAGCCCTGAGCTTGGTTTCCTGCAACTAGACAGTTTCCTCTGGGGCAGATGGGAAACAATGACAGATCATCAGGCATTAGATTCTTATGAGAAGCCCGCAACCTACATCCGTCGCATGCACAGTCCACGATAGGATTCACGCTCCTATAAGAATCTAGTGTCATGGCTGGCAGATCTAACAGAAGGTGAAGCTCAGGTGACAATGTGAGTAAGAGGGAGAGGCCAGAAATACAGATGAAACTTCACTCGCTCACCTGCCACTCACCTGCTGGTCTGCGTCCTAGTTCCTAACAGGCCATGGATACGTACGAGTCTGTGGCCTGGGGGGTTGGAGACCCCTGCTCTAGAGTACACATGCAGTGAATGTTGAGAAACAGATTAATTCATTAATGCAGAGTCTTCAATGCCAAACAAAAGGTTTGAGGGTTTTATCTGTTATAACTGAAAACAACACTTGTGTTTCACTAATTATATGTCAGGCACTACTCTAATAACTTAAAATTTATTCACTCACCTATTATTAGAACAACATTATGATATAGGAATACACTTGATATGTCCATTTTACTGATGAGGAGATTCAGACATATAGTAGTTATTTAACTTGGGTAAGGTCTTCAGAGCTAATAAGAGGAAGAACCAGGACTTGAGCATGGGTAGGGTGGCTTCAGAGTTGTAGTATGGCTGTTTGTAATCACCAAAATGAAGCTACAGTGATGTTTCAGTTTACATAACAGAGTCCTGAGGCTTAAAAATGCCAGGAAATTAATTTAAAGATATTGTAGTATGTATCCCTGTCCAGACTAGAACTCCAGTCCAGGAGAATGCCAGTGCTCCTTCTGCTTCACATAGAGAACACATCAGTACTGTGACACACAGAAAGGTTTTAGTGGGATGCTTGGTTGAGTTAAGAGAAATATGTTTACAACGAAAGAGGTGACAGTGTTGCTTGTCTTCGTATTGCTCAGAGCAGTAGAAAAATATGGGAGACCTCAATCAGCTGAAGTTCAACATGTTCAAAGGTAGACGAAGTTTCTTGTTGCTCTAAGTAAGTTTAAAATTGAGCCAAAAAGACCTTGATTGATAAGGGTGGCTTATACATATTTGAGTGTTTTCACTGGCATGATTCACAAAATTGTATAGTCCCAGGCTATCCCACCATTTAACTGCCTCATGAGGACTGTCTCTAACTTCTCCAGGACTTGATCCATAGGGAAATGCATGCAAGAATAAAAAGCATTAATGAATTCAGGATTCATTTCTCACTAAACAGCAGTTTGGGGTGATGTCACACACACACACACACACACACACACACACAAAAATGGAACAAGTCAGCCCCATTTTCAGCATTGCCTCATTTAAGCTTGGCACACAAAGACAATTGATGCTGACTCAGAGTTATTTCAAGACGGAAAGAGTGTCCTGAATTATCACACCCCACGTAATCCTGGCCACCCTGTATTCCCTCTCCTTACTGTCCCATAGGTGGGTACATCCATCCCAGATAACAAGGTTTGACTCATTTTAGGCCCTTTTCCTTCTGCACAAGATCCTGAAATTTTCCCTACCCTGTATGTTTGATGGTGCAGAAGAAACAATGCTAAAAAATAAACTAGTTTATCATTAGATGGAAGCAAGGTATCACCTTTATTAATGAGAAAGCAGAGTTTGGAGGACATAGTGCATTCCTCACGCAGATAGACCCTCTGCTATTGGCTCCTGCCTTTAAATTAGAAAGCCTTACTCTTCCATCTGCAGGTATTGCTATCCCTTTACAAGCCTCTGCTCCCAGGGAAAGAAAACTGTGTAACATATGACAAAAAGCAATAGAGGCTTCAAAGAAATTGTGTCAAGAATGTAGTTTATTACTTCCCAATTGACTCTAAGATTAGTCAGTAACTTTTCCATGATGTAATGGTAATGAGACAGAGAGAAGCAGAGTGTTCCACTAATTGATCTCAATCCACAAGAAAGGAGAAGTATTTCCTCCTTCCTTCCTCCGCATTGTGTTCTCTTAGAACTGTGCTTTACTTGCCCAGGGAAAAGAACACAAGTTTAACAAGCCAGTTCGACCCCTTCCCAGATGAGGCCCCACATCCAATGCTAACACTACTTCTTGGAATGAATACCCTTTAGAACTATCAATGAACTGAACTGAGCTGACCTTCCCCAATCCCTGTAGACTCTAAAATGGGTCAGAAGAGCACATTGGTTAAAACAACTCTAAGGCTGAAAATTTAATCTCTATTTGATTTTCTGGTTCACATTTTTTTTCTCAGTAACATTGCCAAAATAGCCTAGTAGGAGATCCATTTTGAACTTGAGTGATAACATAATTATACTCGAATCACAAAATGTCAATAATGAGATGACCCACATTTAAATAACATTTTTTTTGCTACTATAACATTACTGGGCCTATATTAAAATAGAGAGATTAAATTATGTTGCAACTTAAAGTATAAATATAATGCTTCCAAAGAATTAAGGTCCAAATCATTTTTTTACTGATACTTGTGAGTTAAAATTTAACAGATTTTAAAGTCTCCAACTCATTTAATTTTTTGGCCACTTGGTGTCAGTTGGAAGAGTTCTCAATACATTGGACCAGACAGTGATCTTTAAGCATTTGAAAACTGAGCTCTTTCTCATTGGAAGGGGTGTATTTTCTTCTTCATGGTCTCAGAAGTTGTATTTGTTTAACACTGAGTCTCTGAAGTTCTTCACTATTTAAAAAATTCCAAGAAGTTACTGTTAAAGAAAAGATTATCACAGCAATGGCATTTATTCTGAGAACTGGCTAAACAGAGCAATCCATCATGGCTTCTAGAAGAGTTTTCACAGAGAAAAATATTTTCAACCTGATCATTTGTATTGCCAAAGACTGCAGCAGAAACTTAGTATTGTGCTAAAAGAAGATGGATATCTTGGTGGAGACCTTGCTGGCATATCATTCAGTTCATGCTATTTTTTAAAAATCTAATAATTGAAATTTTAACTCAATTGGAAAACTTTCTCACCAAGATATTAATTCTGGAATTTTTTACTATATCAATAAAATTTACTTATAAATACTGCCTGATAAGTCAGAATGGATTTGCTTGCTTTTCCACTCATAACATTCAAAAGCTCCTGGCTTCCATGTCTGCTGAATGGGGGTTGTATGAAGTAAATGGAGTTCCCCACACTTTCTTATGATAAAGCATTTTTCAGTTCTGAAATGCTAAGGTTGCTTCTCCTTCATTTATCTTTCAAATTTCTAAGACATAAAAATATCCCTACTTCGAGAGGGTTTCCCCTCTTATAAGTAATTAAGAGATACAGAATTAATTTATCACAAGATAGTGTTGATAGTGGGAGGGTGAGTTAGTTGATACTTGACCCCATGGAAAAGCTGGTTGATATGGTTGGCTGTGTCCCCACCCAAACCTCATCTTGAATTGTATTCCCCACAATTCTCACATATTGAGGGATGGACCTGATGGGAAGTGATTGGATCATAGGAGCAGTTTCCCCCATGCTGTTCTCGTGATAGTGAGTTTTCACAAGATCTGATGGTTTCGCTTCCTTCAATGCTCTCTCTCACCTGCTGCCATGTAAGACATGCCTACGTCACTTTCAGCCATGACAATAAGTTTCCTGAGGACTCCCCAGCCATGAAGAACTGTAAATCAATGAAACCTCCTTCCTTTATAAATTACCCAGTCTCGGTGATATTCTTTATAGGAGTGTGAGAACAGACTTATACCCTGGTACTGGCTCTAGACCTGCAATTTCCTTCCTCAACTTGAATCCTAAGTAAAATTCGGCAGCCAATTTAGCCTCTTCCCTAGGCCTGGTGTTAACAATTTCAACCTAGAACTACCCTTGTGCCCTGTAACACACTCATAATTCACTTTCTTTCAGACTAAGCACAGCACATATTCCTCAACCACTGAGGCCTAAAAGTTCTTTAGTGATGATATGTTGTCTGTAATCAAATTCTTGCCTCAGCTGACCCTTTTAACTGATACCTCTGAGGCCACCACTATTTTCATGCTCCCTGTTCTTCATGCACGTAAACTAAGTACAGGTCAAGATCATGGTGCTGGGACCTGTAGCCACCGGCAGTCTACAAATTTGTTGGGACTTCAGAAGCCCTCTTCACATTTGCTGGGGCGTCCTTCTATATAAGCTATCACAGAACTCTGGCCAGTGTCACAATAACCTGTAGTAACCTGTCATGGTCAAAATAGTCCAAAGATTCAAAGTCCCTAGATCATGCCACACATTCATAAAGCCAACTCCACAATGAAAAACCAGCTGCACTGTGTAATGCAGGTGGCAAGTCACTAAGATTAAAAAAAAGAAAAAAAAAAAAAAAACAGCCAGCATGGCCTGTGCTTAGAAAAGCACAGTTTACAAGCATCTGTTCCAGCTCTGCCAAAAGCCAAAATCATTCCATGCGTAACTTGTTTCCAAAATTTTACACCTTGCTCATTTGTCAAGGTGCATAGCCCACGCATCAGAGTTATTTGAGAGAAGCTAAATGAATAACATTCCTTTTGCCATGACCTGGATTACAAACTAACTGAAAAATAACATTTCAAGCAAATAAAAGCCAAAATATACCCATTATTAATAATAAGGGTAGATTGGAGTACAAAACTTGTATTTGTGAGCAATTGGGCATACTAACACTAGCTTCTGAATTAGACACACTTACTGATCCAACCATAGATCATTCTGCATGGAAATAGACCTGGTAAAAGTTACAGAATGAAGGAAAAACATGTGATAATTTCATCTGCTATGAGACAAACTTTCAAGGCACATGGGTTGCACACAGAAGATCACTCTTGTCTTGGATTGGGAAAGACCGTGTTGGGCTCTCAGAAAAGGTTGGAAGGAAGATTCTTATTTACAAGGTTTAGTAGGAACATTCTAGATGAGAACATGAGTGGGTGGAGATTCTAGGAGTAAGTGGCACACTATGTTAAGCAAAGATACCATGGTGTTTTTTGAGAAAGAGTAAGTCATTTATCATTATTAGAGTATAAAGCATAAAGGGAGAGGTGGGAGGCTACATGTTTAAAGAGATTAAAAGGTGCCAACTTATGAAACTCGTTTAGGAGGCAATTAGATGGTTCCAAAGGTTGTAAGTAGCAGAAATTCATGATCAAACATGGCTTGCTGCTTTTATATACTGTATTTCTGAAAACATAAATTATAATGCTTTTAGAACAATTAAAATTATAATAGTAAAAATAACGTTCGCTAAGCACTTACTGTATACTAGGATCTTTGCTAAAGCCTTTTCATATATTATCTCTTTTAATATCTAAAGCAACCCTGAGGGAGGGAGGAGTGTCGTCCACATGGCAGAGTGGATGATAAATGGTAGGACCAAGGTTCAAATGGAAAGCTCCCCACTCCAAAGCCCAGGCTCTCAACCTTCACTCCCCCTGTATTTTTAAGTAAAGCTCCCTTATCTTGTCTGAAAGCAGGAAGTTTCACATCATTAGAGAAGAGGAAAGAAGGACATTTGTACTGGGAGGAGTCGACTGGTCCCAATCAGGAGAAAGTAGCTACAGAGTCATGGGTGAGCTAGGTCCCCCAAAAAGGAACTTTAAGGGAAGGGACTGAATCAAGTCAGAGATGTCCCCAAAGCAAGACCAAATAACTGAGCAAGAGAAGCATTTATCAGAAACCAAAATTCAGCTACAAGTGAGCATCCAGATGGAGGTATTATCAAGAGGAACTGAGACTGAGGGCAAAAAGTGCCAGCCAGAATCCTGGATAGGAGAGCAAGAACCAGGACCTTGTTTAAGAGACAACCTGCTTAAGGCAGAGTAAGGTGAGATTGGATTCATGCAAAGACCTGGAATTCAAGTAGGTTAATGAACAGATAGTGTGTGCCTATACCACGAATTTACAATAATAATAAGGGTGCTAATAATCACATGGAATTGTAGAATATAATGAAAATATACACACTGGAGAGAAATTGCGTGGGTTGGCATCTTAGCTTTGTCATTTACTATAATAGTTCAGTGACCTTGGGCAAGTTATTTAACCACTCTCTGCCTCAATTTCCTGATCAGTGAAATGAGTTAATAATTCTTTTTTTTTTTTTTTCCCCCGAGATGGAGTCTCACTCTTTCACTCATGCTGGAGTGCAGTGGTGCGATCTCGGCTCACTGCAGACTCCACCTCCCTGGCTCAAGCGATTCTCCTGCCTCAGCCTCCCCAGTAACCAGGATTACAAACGTGCACCACCATACCCAGCTAATATATATATAACATATATATTATATATGTTATATATATATATATTTGTACTTTTAGTAGAGATGAGGTTTCACCATGTTGGCCAGGCTGGTATCGAACTCCTGACCTCGAGTGATCTGCCTGCCTCAGTCTCCCAAAGTGCTGAGATTACAGGCATAAACCACCAGGCTTGCACTATTGATAATTATTATAGCATAAAGTTTTTCTGAGGACTAAATGGGGCAAAATATGTAAAACACTAATTGTAATTATTGGCAAATCCCATAATGCTTGTTGTTATTAGTATACTTAGAATTATTTTAACATTAAAAACTGAAAACTGAAGCTCTAAGAGTCTGTGTGACTTTCTGAGGATTAAAGAACTGAAAAATGGTAGAAGTGGAATTTGAACCAGGAAAGTATGGTTCTTGAATGCATGGATTTAATCCCTATTAAATACTTTATCTTCCAAAATGTATGACTCCTTAGTCTTCTTTGTTAACAAAACTTACTTTACAAAATATGGAACTTTCAGTTGTATATATCAAATAATATTTGTCTATAGCTGAATTCTGTGGACGTATCCAGTCATCCATTCCATAGTTGTAAAAGCATTACTTTTTTTTTTTTTTTTTTTTTGAGACGGAGTCTTGCTCTGTCACCCAGGCTGGAGTGCAGTGGTGTGATCTCGGCTCACTGCGACCTCCGCCTCCGGGGTTCACGCCATTCTCCTGCCTCAGCCTCCCGAGTAGCTGGGACTACAGGTGCCCGCCACCACGCCCAGCTAATTTTTTTTGCATTTTTAGTAGAAACGGGGTTTCACCGTGTTAGCCAGGATGGTCTCAATCTCCTGACCTCGTGATCCCACCACCTCGGCCTCCCAAAGTGCTGGGATTACAGGCGTGAGCCACCGTGCCGGGCCCACTTGTTTTAATGAATGGCTGTGTTCATATATATACATAATAAAATGTTTCACCCGTGTGGTTGCCCACTGCTTCTGAAATGCCATCAATCTCTGTTGATAAGTTGTATTAATTTTGTTATAAGTTTGCAACTGTGGAAAATAAACATAGACCCATCCAGCTGTTCACTTCCTCAAGCGACTTATCTCCATCTGTTGTGATCAATCTATTCTAGCACTCCTTCAGACTCCCTGCCAATTAATTAATGCCCCTTTGTAAGGTGGCTTTCTTCTTGAGTTCGTCCATGGGGCTTTCCCCAGTATAGATGAGAGTAGTGGTAAGCCATGAATCAGAGAATAGTAACAATGGTCTGGGGTAGGCAGAGAGGGTGAAATTCAACTTGACCAGTGTGTCATCCTCAACAGCAAAGAACTCTTTTTCTCCTTTGAGCAGAAAGTCAGTGGCTCCTGTTAAGCAATCACTTGATGCCCTCTAAGATCTGAAGTCTGCTTAGAGTCTCAGATTCATCTTGCCATCCTGTACCCATCCTGGCCTTCAGTCAAATGCACTTAGAGACGTCTGAATAACCTGCACCCTCTATCTTTGCTGTGATTTTGCATGTGCTGCTCTCTCTAGAAAAGTTTCTTTCCCCCTATTTTGTTTCACTTGATAATCTCAGATCCTGCTAATGTATCATATATGCAGGCTACCTTCACAGGCACTTCCCCTCTGTATCAGTTAGTTTTACTGTAACAAACCGCCACAGACTGAGTGGCTTAAACAGCAGAAATTTCTCACAATTCTGGATGCTAAAAGTTCAAAGTCAAGGTGTCGACAGATTTCCTTTCTTTTAAGGCCCCTCTCCTTGGATTATGGATGGCAATCTTCTTCCTATATCTTCACATGGTCTTCTGTTTCTGTGTCCAAATCTCTTCTTATAAAGATACCAGTTATATTGAATTAGTGCCCACCCTAAAGTCTCATTTTAATTATCTCTTAAAAGACCCTGTCTCTGAAAACAGTCACAGTTTGAGATACTTGGGATTAGGATTTCAATGTACGAATATAAAGGAGACACAATTGAGCCTATCACAGGCATTAACTCCAAAAGAGTCCCTTCTGCTGATACTCCTGGCAAGCAACAAGTGCCTCCCTCAGAGGTGGGCTCAGCTGTGTCATGATTATATGTTTAGACGTCACCTACTGCAGGCTGTGATCTCTCAAGCCGTGGCCTGGCTCCTGTTAGTCTCCTCTCCTCAATTAGGTAGCAAACTTGTTGGCAGTGTAGGTGGCTAATTGGTAAGTTGGTAAATGATCCAGAAAAAGAGCATCTTGTTAATGGAAATGTAGTTATTAAACATAATTATGAATTTATCTATCTTTTTATCTATCTTCTGTCTTTCTTCCATGTACTACTTAACTGCCACTATTTAATTAGGAGATTGGATATGACTATAAGTTGCTTTCTACTAAAAAGAAAAACTAAGTAATTTTAATTTCTTCACCAACTTTCAAGATCACACTTAACTTTTATTCGTGCTTAAGTATAATTTTTTTTTATTTTTGTATTTCCTGGTATCTTAAAGGATGCACCTATATTATGTAATTAGCAGCAGTTGGCATATGGCTATGAGACACATTGGCTGTGGACGATTTTCCATAAGAGGCATGATTTAACTTGGACTTGCAAAGGTGGGGAGTGGGGTGGGATGCAAATAGGTGAATTAGCAAAAGAATATGAAAAGAATATGGAAAACACCGTTTGACCTCCCATCCAGAATTCTCTTCTGGTCAAATATGCTTTAGGAAAAAAGGCCATCAGGTTGCATGAGTTTCTCAACCTTTGTACTGGACATCCTTCTATTTACCTGACTTTTCATCAGTCACTAAGAGACCTTCTGAGGATACAGAAACGACTAGGAAATAGCAACAAACAGTGGGACAAGAGGTCTGCAATAGGATGGCTAGTACTAAAAAGTCAAGGCTGGGCCCAGTGGCTCACGCCTGTAATCTCAGCACTTTGGGAGGCTGAGGAGGGTGTATCATGAGGTCAGGAGATCGAGACCATCCTGGCCAACAGGGTGAAACCCCATCTCTACTACAAATACAAAAATTAGCCGGGTGCAGGGGCAGGCACCTATAGTCTCAGATACTCGGGAGTCTGATGCTGGAGAATCACTTGAACCTAGGAGGTGGAGGCTGCAGTGAGCCGAGATTGCACCACTGCACTCCAGCCTGGGTGACAGAGCGAGACTCTGAAACGAAAAAAAAAAAAAGTCAAAAAATAACATGTTGGTGAGGTTGTAGAGAAAAGGGAATGCTTAGACGCTGTTGGTGGGAGTCTAAATTAGTTCAGCCATTGTGAAAAGCAGTGTGGCACTTTCTCAAAGAACTAAAAACAAAGTTACTATTCAACCCAGAAATTCCATTACTGGGTATATACTCCCCAAAATATAAATTATTCTTCCATAAGGAGACATGCACGTGTATGTTCATTGCAGCATTAGTCACAGTAGCAAAGATATAGAATCAATCTAAATGTCCATAAACGGTAGACTGGATAAAGAAAATGCAGTACACATACACCATGGAATACTATGCAACCATATAAAAGAATGAGATCTTATCCCTTGCAGGAAATCAAGCTAAATGCTCATCAACAGTAGACTGGATAAAGAATATGTGGTACATATACACTACGGAATATTATGCAGCCAAACAAAAGAATGAGATCATGTCCTCTGTAGGAACATGGATGTAGCTGGAGGCTATCATACTTAGCTAACTAATGCAGGACCAGAAAACCAAATATGGCATATTCTCACCTATAAGTGGGAGCTATATGATGAGAACACATGGACACAAAGAAGGGAAGAGACACAGGGGCCTACTTGAGGGAGGAAGGTGGGAGAAGGGTAAGTATCAGTTAAAATAACTGTTGGGTACTAGGCTTAGTACGTGGGTCACTAAACATTATACACACTAAACCCCCATGACAAAAGTTTGCCTATATAACTAACTTGCATATGCATCCATGAACCTAAAATAGAAGTTAAAATAAAAAAGGTCTGGGACAAAGCTGGGGCTGGACAACAAGAGACAAAGAAGGTACCTGATGGATGAGATCCACTGGAGCTGTAAATCTTCAGCACTTCATCCACTGCCCTGCTGGCTCACGGCCTTGTTTGCTTCAGGTGTTTAATGAACTGCTGAGAGATCAATAGCACGTGGCAGATAACTTGGAAAATTTCCCTTGACTCAATCAAGCGTCTTAAATCCTCATTAATTCTGATGATGTAAGAGCTTTCTGATTAGCTTAGTTGCTAAATATCCACTCATAACTGTTGATGAGGAAATAAGAAACTTCATTCCCTTAGACCTGTTAACTCTATGTGAGATTAGCAGTTCATTGCTGCTAATCCCACAGAGAGTTCAGAGGTCTAAAATTTTTATTAAGTGATATCTTTTCCACAAACATTACACACACAAACACACTTTAAAAGTATTTATTCATTCATTAAATATATGTATTGCATGGCCAGTATGTACCCAACGTTGAATCATTTTTCAGTACACAAAGCTAGAAACATTAAAGTCTGAGTGAATTTAAAATGTGAGCAGAGAAGCATGCCTGTGACCAAGTAATTTCAGTATACCAAATATGAAACTGCTTTCATTGACCAAACTAGGCTTTCAAAGGTAAATACAAAAGCTAGCTTCATTCTTTCTCCCATTGCTACTTCAAATTTACTCTCTAGAATGGTACTTTTTCTTATTTAAAATTATAGAACAATTCCACAACTTTCCTGATTAGTGTTCGATAAGATCCCATCTCATCCATTTTGGATATTAAAAATCCAGGTAATAACCAAATAACTCCAATGCAAGTTAAGGCCATATGAATATTCAGGACTCTTAGTCAAATTAAAGCCCAGGGTCTGATTCAAGCTCAAATGTTTTCAGTGGGCAGTGAGTCAAAGTTTGCTTCTTTTCTCTTTGACTCATACTTGCAAAGGTTGGCTACTGATGACTTTTGGCTGAATTTCTCTCTAGGAATGACACTTAACTAAAGAGAATTCTTACCTAGAATTCCTCTTTCCTTGGCTTATATATAAATTAACCCCCAGGTATCAGGATAAAAACTACTACATCAGAGAGTCCATTTCAAAACTCTCCAATC
The DNA here is from genome assembly GCF_028885655.2 of Pongo abelii. Lineage (NCBI taxonomy): Eukaryota > Metazoa > Chordata > Mammalia > Primates > Hominidae > Pongo > Pongo abelii. The sequence continues at coordinate 10,757,411 of NC_071988.2, forward strand.
TAGTTATTTCTCTGGGTTATTCACCAACGATTACTGAATATTTACCAATAGCATCACCCAGGACCCCTTTGTATGATATTGCTCCATGCTGATGTTCATTAAGTGTTATACCTGTCATGCACTTACTCTGCAAAGAGGGGAGAAAAACACACCTGCATGCTTACTCACTGTATCCCCAGGATGGAGCACTGTGCTCAGTATATATTAGAAATTTGGCAAACATTTGCTGAACAACTGGAACCAAAAAAAATATTGCAGTGCTTTAATTCCAGTAAATTTTTTCTTTGTTAGTTTGCCAAGAGATAGAAGGCTTCATTTACTACCAACTGATACCAACTTGAGTTAAAACTTCCTCCACAATTTTTAGTAAGCCCTCTTAAAGATAAGAGGAAACGTAAAAATAAATGAAATAAAAACTCGAAGTGGGAAAACATCTTATCATCTGTAATAGTACTGTCCAACAGAAATATAATGTGTACTACAAATGCAAGCTACCTGCATAGTATTCAGTTTTCTTGTAGTCACATCAAAGAACAGGAAAAAGCTAAAATGAATTTTACTGATTAATGTATTTTATTTAATTTAATATATTAAAAATATTATTTCACCATGTAATCAATATAAACACTGTTAGATGCTTTGAATTCTGCTTTAGTTACAGTTTTTAAAATCAAATGTACTTTATACTTAAAGCAAAATATACAACACTTAATATCTGCAAAATGTAAGGATATAAGTGTTACAAAAAATCTCAATTAGTAGAAGTAACATTTCCAGTGTTAAATAGCCACATATGCCTAGTAACTATTATGTCATACAGTGCAGGTGGATAATATACTCTAACAGGGAATTCTAAGATATATTTCCCCAAAGCTCACAGTATTATCTATTATTTTTATGTGTATGTATGTATATATGTAATGTTTTGTTTTCCAAAACATGTTTTGTAATTCTAGCTGCTAGCAATATCTGGGCTCCAGATTTGCATTTGGTTGCTTTGAAGCAACTATAATTTTCTCCCGCATACATTAAAGAAAACTTCAGACAATTTAGTTATAAGCATTGGCTAGTGTTTTATTAGTCTTGCACGACAGATTTTTTTAAAAGCCCCCAATGGCCAATTCAAAGATTTACTCTTGGTTAGTATTTCACAGCACACAAGAGAAGGAATAGGTAGCTTTGTTAGATTATCTATTAAATATCAATAATCATGTTAAATACTGGAAGAAAAGAAAGTCTCCTTAAACGGCACTGAATTCTTGACTAAGCTGGCAGTCAACTGGGTTAGTGAAGTTCTCTGGATACAGCTTAATCTTATTAAAATCCAGCAGAAAATCACTTATCATTTTGTCTGGAATACTAGTTTCTTCCCAGAAGAAGGGTATTGTGAACTACGTTGCTCAAAAGTGTGTTTTTTGTTTTTTGTTTTTTGGTTTTTTGTCTTTTCTACAGTAATGGTGTCATTACCTCCTGTTGTTTCAGAGATCAAATTCGGTTTTTTAAAAAAATGAAATAGGACTAGGCTGGGCGCAGTGGCTCACGCCTGTAATCCCAGCACTTTGGGAGGCCAAGGCGGCCTGATCACTTGCAGTCAGGAGTTCGAAACCAGCCTGGCCAACATGATGAAACCCCGTCTCTACTAAAATATACAAACAGTAGCTGGGCATGGTGGAAGGCGACTTAATCCCAGCTACTTGGGAGGCAGAGGCAGGAGAATCATTTGAACCCAGGAGGCGGAGGTTGCAGTGAGCCGAGATCGAGCCATTGCACTCAAACCTGGGGGATAAGAGCAAGACTTCTCTCAAAAAAAAAAGAAAGAAAAAGAAATACGACTATTGATAAGTCTTAACGGTTAAAACATAGAGTGTGGGTGAGAAAGTTTTAGATAATGAGGTGAGAAAAAAAGGTTAGGTCTCTAAGTTTTTTATACCATTCTTAGGAGTTTAGATTGTGTGTTTAGCCTCTGGAGAGCTATGTCCGCATCTGAAAAAGTAGAGGTAATTGAGAAAAATCTTGTAATAAACCGAGATTAGAAACAGTGAGATTGCTATCAATGTGTCAGCTTCCTAGACACCCCCAAGCCTTCTAGACTGGACTTATATGGAATGACTGAACTTAAATAAAAATGAATCCAATCTCATATAGAAATAGTGGACAACTGAGCATCACTCACTAACTTCCCACTATTTTCCAGCATTTACAAGAGCTTGTATTTCTTATAATGTCTTCCTACTCAAGATTTTGCTTTCTGTCATATTTTCTCTCTTTTGTCTTTATATTTCACCCCATTTGTTTCTTATAGCTGTTCTCTTTTTCTGTACCAAATATTGACCCAAAGATTAAACAAAATTTATTTTACTTTGATTTTCTCAAGGCACTTCTCTGACGGGGCCATTTCTTCAAGTAGACTTTAATTAAATTTGGGAGTTAATGCCAAGTAGGTAACAGCAAATATCCAATCAACACATAATTTATAACTAAATATTAGGTAGCTCCACCCTTCAAAGAATCTGAAAGATTTATCTCTTGGATGCCTTGTCTTCCAGAGATCCCATGACTCATTCTGAGCATGGCCATTTCTCTACCACATACTCTCACGTCATTTTATTTCTGAGAACACTTACTCTTCTTATCTGAATCCCAGGCCATCAAGATCATATCCTGAAGACTCTCTTTCCACACCAATATTCCATTAAAGTGTTTGCAAAGCCATAGATATCTTCTCCCTCAGATTTATGCAATTAGCTTTTAAACCATCTCCTCCTCCCACCTTCCCCCCCATGCAGACTTTTCAACTTCCTTAAAAATAATTCTAGGGGCTGGGTGTAGTGCCTAACATCTATAATCCCAGCACTTTGGGAGGCTGAGGCAGGTGGATCACGTGATCAGGAGATCGAGACCATCCTGGCTAACATGGTGAAACCTCGTCTCTACTAAAAATACAAAAAAGTTAGCCGGGCGTGGTGGCGGGCACCTGTAATCTCAGCTACTCGGGAGGCTGAGGGAAGAGAATAGCGGGAACCCGGGAGGCAGAGCTTGCAGTGAACCGAGATCGCGCCACTGTACTCCATCCTGGGCGACTGAGCGAGACTCCGTCTCAAAGAATAATTCTAGCAAATGTAACATTAATGCCAACTAAGATAAAGAGGTAGAATCTCCACTCCCCAGAGATGGGGGATTCATGCTGTAGCAAGACACAACAGGCAGTGCTCCTACACGTAAGAGCAAGGATGCAAAATAAAAAACAAACAGCGGGAGTCTCCTCTGCAGGTGCCTGGTGAGGTCATTCTAAGCTTTCCCCGGTAAGTGCAAATCATCAAGCAAAATCATGACATTTGTCAAGGAATTCTCAGAATGCCTTTTAGATTCTGGTCCACTTTCCCAAACAGACACCTCAAAACCATGCCTTCCACTTAGAAATAAAAAGATTTCTATATAATAATTCACTTAAAACAGTTACACCTTTGGAAGAGTGGTTTCATCTGTTACCTGTAGAATAGTCTAGATGAAAAAAGTTTTTGTAGTTATTGCGGCCCCTGTGTGAGAAAATGCAACATAGACTGGCAGGTTCATGCAAATGCTGCAATTCTGCCTTTGTGTTCACAATGTGTAGTCACTGTGTATTGTGGAGTGAGCACATGCTGCCTCTAAATGGGAGACCTCTAAAGCAAGAGGATCCTCAGGACCGTAACCTTGGCTCAGGCACGTGCTCAGTTCAAACTCTGCATGATCAGTGTTGCAGCAACTTCTCTTCATTATTGAAATGGAACAATATTTTATTTTCAAACAGTATTTTTTGAAATGAAATACTGTTTGAAAAGCCTGGCCTATATTTTTCTTACCAGTTTTCTTTGTCATCCCTAAAATTAAAATAAGAAAGAATAAAACAAACAAAATCATCCTTCAACCAATTAACTCAAAATATGTTTCTATATTTAAATGTGTCTGAAATGCCCCTATTTTCTTCTGCATTTTATCATCACCTACCAAAATGTAAGGGTATAAGTGTCACAAAATTGTTTTACTTCAAGTTCAGCTGTTTTGTTGGAATTTATTAGACAAAGCTAAAAAGTTTTCTGTGTGGGAACAAAAGAGTGTTACATGCAGTGTACAAAAATCCCTAAAACTTTTGGCATTTCTGCTTTAAGATGGGTAGAAATTGGCTGCAATTTTTTTAAATTATTATATAATATTTATCATTTGTTGGATTAACAAAATCATTTCAAATGTTGGAATACACCAAAAGTTTTATTAGGGGAAGGAGAGAAGAGTGGGGAAAAAAAATAACAACATATATTGCACACACATTTTACGTAGATACCGGATCGGGTACTTTACATGTGTTATCGTTAAATCTTCACCAAAACTTCAGGTCATAGGAGTTATGTGCCCCATTCACATTGAAGGTACATAAAGATTTAAAATTGTAATTCCATGGAAGTGAAATAGAAAATTTAGACAACATTTTGTCAAGCTGGAGAGTTATTGTGTTCCATTTTCATTAAGCAGGGATCTTCCAGGAGAGGTTAAAAATAAGAGAAAAGTGAATGTGCTTCCAATAATTATTTTTAGTGTAGCCAAAGAAGGCAATTAAGAAGAGATTTCATATGCATTTCCTCAAAGCATGTTGTGAACTCTGCATTTGGCCCTGACTTTCAGGTTAGAAGCCACAGAGCAAAATAAAGCCTCATTATGTTATAGTACCACGGAGTCACTGATTTCAAGCAGTGTCCACAGCTTCCCATCAACCATCTTCATTAGTCTTGATTCCAAACGCTTTTGGCAGTTTTGAGATATTCAGTCAACTCTCAAAGGACTAAGATTTTGCCAAGTATTGTCACTGGTTAGCATAGAGAAGAGTCAGCACCAAAGGCAGTTCCCCAAAAACGGCAGTTTCAGAGTTGCTTTTAGTAATGGCAGCCCTGTTGGTATGAATGGAGCGCTCCCTACAGGGAAAGTTAGGAGAGAGGAGTGCAAATTCTCAGGCAGTTGGTTAAAATTAGCACTTTCTTCAATCATGAATACCTCTGCATGACCAAATGTGTCAATAAAATGTGCTTATTTTAGGAGTTTACTTATAGGTAATTGAAAATACAACTTAAACATCAGGTGATTTCATTCAGTAATAGATGCAGATATTTCAGATTATATAAAAGTATCTTATGATATAAGCTGTTAGGCTAAAAACTTTAAATACATGAGTACATATGTATGTGTATATATGTGCATATATAAATATATATGTGTATATCTATTTCAGGTTTTTTTAACATTTGTGTGTACATAATATATATGGATGTGTATCTAGAAGCCAGATGGTTATAATTCCAGTGATGGAGATATAATATGATATCAATTAACTTGGCAATATAGCCCAGGGGTAGGAGGTAAACAAAAGTCACAGCTCTGGTGAAAAGAAAAATATTATTTACAAACTTCTGTTTAAAATACAAAGGTGAGATGATCAATTAAGGAGCCAGGAGTTCAGGAAGTTAATTGAGATCTAGTCCACTAAGAGCTTTCAATGTCAAAGTAATATCTTAATTATAAGCCTAATACAATTTTCATCTGTTTGATATCTGCTGCCAAGGACAAGTAATGTTTAATTTTCCTCATCAAAATATCCCAGCCAGTTCAAGAATCAGAGGTGTTATAGCTTGAAGAAGATTAATGTCTATAGATGGGACACAGTTTGGCTATTTGTATTATTTTTTTTTGAATAGCAATTTTTATTGGCAGTGTTCCCTGGTTGTTTTTCATTTATTTCTTTTTTTTTTTAAAACAAATTAGCACAAATGGGCAGTCAACATCAATGAAGTAACAGCAAAGTCACATAATAAAAGCATGGAATTAAGCCAAGCTGAAGATTCAGATGTAATAAAACAACCACCCATTATCATCTCAACGGTTTCTGTGCCTCATTTAATCCAATATTTCTATTTTGTTCAAGTGAACAAATTAACTTTTAAAAATTAACTTTATTGAAGTAAAATTTACATAGGATCAAATCCAGTCATTTAAAATGCTCAATAAGTTTTAACAATATATATACCTATGCAACCACTTCATATGTATTTTTACACACTACATGTGTGTACATGTATGCACACTCACACTACATATTTGTGTACATTCAAATACACATACTACATATAACTATATACTATGTATACACTATATATATATATAAAAACTGCTTATATGCTTGATTACGCAATAAGCAGTAAAACTCCAGTTTCCAAGTGACACTGTGGTATAGTGGGAAACGCATTTGACTATAAATCAAGAAATCTAAATACTGGTGTTTGAGGGAGTCTGCTAAATAGCACTTTTTCTCTCTCAGCTCTGCACCCATTGAGGAATGAGGTAAAAGACTAAGATGGGAAAGAGACAGTGATGAGCTGAATCTGTCTTGTGTAACCTTATGAGAACGAATTGTGTGCATGTCTTTTCAAGTCCTCATTCATTGACGTCATGATCATAGTGAAATGAGTCTAGGTGGAGGTATTTATACCACAGAAGTCTGCAGATGCTGCAAGTCTGATTTGTTTTTTTCTTAGAGTCAAGTGTTAGTTTACCAGTATGATCTTATTAAGAGATCAGTATATTACTATTACTAACGGAGAAAACATTGGTCAAGTGGGCCTCCCAGTGCTGAACTTGGAATTTAGAGTTTTCATTCTCATCCTGGCACCATAGTCCATTCCCAGACTGCCTGGTCTCTGGAATGAGCCCCCTGCATGGACAACAGCTATAAAAACTCATGCCTTATGTAAGGAGGTCTGCCCCAAAGAAAAAGAAGGGAGCACCTTGGCTGTATATGCCCTAGCCTTGCTTTTGCATATACTAATTAGATAAGCAATCCATCCCCCACGGGAGGACAGATAGGGGCAAACAGAGGCAGGGCTTTTATACTGACGGAACCCTTTTACTTTTAAGAAAATCTCAAATGTGAGGGAGAATCTGCCCATATTTTCCTTTCACCCCAAAGCTGAATTTAGGACAGTTCTGTTTCTAAATAGTTCTTGGGCCCATTATTAATGCTTTTGTAAGAATAGTTTCCACCACTATAAAATAATTTTTAAAATAGCTTCAGATAATTTCAAAGGGGCCTCTGATGCCACATTTCTATTATTTACAATTTTAGGTTTCTATATCTGTAATGTACTGCAGCAAAAGTTTGAATTCTATTTTAGTGCATTTATAAATTCTAAAGAACTGATCCTTTCCACTCTGCAACTCCACCTTTCATCAGGTCATTTTTGAAAGCTTTTAACAGAGGGCAAATGGGAAGAGTGCTTTGACCTTCTTCGACATGAGACCAAAGTCAGCGTGAATAAATAAGCTGCTATTCTAATATATATGATGGATCTATTTCATATTATTATCTAGCAGCTGAAGTGAAGTTTTCTTTTCCCTGCTGAGTTTATTGTTGAAAATAACTGCCTTTTCACCTAAAAAGAACTCTAGGTGCAGATTCTTGTAGATTTGATCTTACTCAGTGATTGTCAAGAAGGTCATAGACCTTCAAACATGTGAGTGCCCGTGTTGTGTGCTTCTACTTCTTTTATGGTTCTTATTATTCTCTGATATAACTTGTTTTTAATCAACCTGTGAGTTCCTTGAGTCTTTCATCTGTATTCTTAATGTCCAGTGGAGTGATTGGAATGACAGTAGTTTGCAATATTTACTAGAGGTTTTAGGAAATGCATGATGAGCCAAGACTGTTCTGAAGTATTTATCTAACTCATGGTCAAAAATACATATGCATACAGCAGCCAGTTCCAATGCCTGGAGATGCAGGGATTTCAGATGAAAATGTCTAACAACAGGAATCCAGTTGTTTTAGTCTGTTTTGTGTTGCTGTAACAAAATATCTAAGACTGGGTAGTTTATAGAGAAGAGTTTTATTTGGCTTACGATTCTAGAGGCTGGAAAGTTCAAGATTGGGCATCTGCAGCTGGTGAAGGCATCAGGCTGCTTCAAATCATGGTGTAAAGCAAAAAGGGAAGCAAACTGGCATATGCAAGGGGGTCACATGGCAAGAGAGGAAGGAGGAGAGAAAAACAAACTGAGGGAGTCGGCCTATTTTTAACAACCTGCTCATGCAGGAACTAATTCATTTTAGTGACAGCAAGAACTCATTCAATCCCCATGGGAGGGCATTCATCTATTAATGAAGGATCCACCCTCATAACTCAAACACCTCTCCCTTGGCCCCATCTCACAATGCAATGCAGCCACATTAGGTATCAAATTTTAACAGGAGTTTTGGTGGGAGCAAAGCAAACCTTAGTACCAATCAAAAAAAGCAGTCATTGTGTGCTTCAACTAAATGTGACCCTTTGATTCAAACTCAGTTCTCTATTACAATATACCACCATGTATGCTATTAATTGAATTACTTCTAACATCAATGGAAAACCAGAACTCAAATGAGCATGATGGCAAAGACTGATGTGGAGGTCATTTTGTCTGATCTTCTAAATCAGCAGAGTAGGAGAGCAAATCCCCTCTGCAGGAGGCAGGACGTCTTTCCCTGCTATCAAGTGAACAATCAGAGACAACGCAATGACTTGCAAAACCTAATTTTAATTAGAAAAAAAAAAATCCAAGTTGGAATGATGATGCTTGAATTATTTCAATGTCTTTTCCGAAGCAATGTTAAGTTTCAAAATAAATCATTTACTTATAAAATTGTCAAATAAATATTTGTAGATTGCCCTGTGTACGTCAAGGGTTGCTCAAAGCAGGGTAGAGGGAAAGTATACAGATAACTTAGGCAAAAGAAGAATTTTGCACTGAACTCATGTTAACAACATGAGACAAATTTTCTTCCGGTTATTGCAGTAGGACAGAGAGAGGTTATTATAAACTGAGCTTAACTTCATTGAAACAAAAGGCAGGAAGGAGGCTTTTAAAATGCTGTTGGAGGGTGGCCAATGTGACTCCAAGATCTGTGTTTGCTAAAGGTGTTTATTGAAGTTAGGCTCCTACCCTGTCACAGAGATTGGGAGACAGGGTTTCCATCTGTTGTGATAATTACATTTCAAAAGGATGGCTTCCAGGTTTTTGAGAAAGACATTGCTGGGTTACAGGAGATGCATCTCAATGGAGCAGAGAAAAGATGTTAAATTGTAAGTTTTCTAAAGAAAATGGGAAGTCAGCCCATGTTCACATATTGACTAGAACAAACAGTAAACTCTTTGGCCATTTTTTCAGGCAGATCTTTAAGAGGTGGGGGTACGCTGGGGTCACCCTAGGAACATAGTCTTGGTCTAATAAAAGGCATGTTGGGGTCTGAACACTTCTCCTAGTCAGGGGAAGGAGGAGAGGTGGGTGGACTAGAGGGAGTTGTTTATGTGAAGGTGAAGAGTTTTGTGGGGTTTTTTTTTTTCTAATAAGAAAAGCAATTGAAGACATCTCTTCTGTACATTATATATGTTTTTTGAAGAAAAACTAGTTGCCACTTTTATTTTAATGATGATAGAGAAGAAACCATGTAAGAGGCTACCACATAAGCATCCTGCTTTTTGTTTGTTTTTTTTCATCATTTTATGTATATCTGTGCTAACAGGGATTCCTCTAAGGTGTTTGGCTTCACTCTTACTTACTTGGGGATATGTGTGATTATAATGATTATTATTTTTATAGCTGTGTCAGTCATGGACTTCCTTCTTCTTTCCTCCTTTCAAAATAGCATCACACAGAATGTGTTGGAGATTGACACTTGTCTTCCCATCCAATAAATGAGCAGTCCTTGTGATTCAGTCTGTGAAATGCTTCTTGAGTTCAGAGCCTCAGCCCTGCAGTCAGTACCTCTCCTTGAGCACAGACTCCCTTCTATTCCCTTGCACTTCTCTTTTCTACTACTCAGGAGCTAGTAGGATCTTTGTAGAGTTTACCTGTAATTAAACACTCTAGGGACTCCTCATTACCTAAAAGATCAGAGGATTCATTTCTAAATCATTTATTGAACACCTGTTACAGGTTAGGTACTGCACAATTTCTCTCAAATTCACACAGTCATAGTAATCTAATTTTAGACTTTTCCTAATGATATTTCTTGACAGTCTCAGCCACTATGAACTCTATTCACTATTTACATAGAAATACCAACTGTTCCCTTTATGCACTGAACTGCATCTTACCTCAATGTCTGCATATTCAATCCATCTGCTGAGAATGCCATTATGTAGTTTTCATCTGGTAAAATCATATTCAACTTTATGGTCCAACTCAAATATCAACTTTTCTTTATAAACTTATCTACTACCTCAAGGCCTACTTAATGGTATCTCTTTTGGGTTCCTGCAACTGTTCATTAATTTGTATAAAGTCACACATCTGATTACATAAAAATTAAAGATTCATGCTCCCCCCCACAGCAATAGAGTTTCTTTACAATAGAAAGTCTTATTTGATTGTATTTATAATTTTAGTATTCTAATATTACGGAAAATTATTTCTTCTTTCACTTGTTTCTTCACACAGGAAATATTTACCAAATATCCCAGACCAGACATTCAATACATCTAATATTCCTTAAATATTACATGAGAAAGAAAGTCCATAATATGTGAAAGTCAGTAAGGATAAGCTTTGAGATTAGACAGACTGGATTCAGTTTTGGCTTTGCTGTGTTCTATCATTCTTTAGAGAGCTTTTTTAGTTTAATCTGGTGTTTGTTTTGTTTGTGTGTGAGTCTCTTACTGCTAATAAAGACATACCTGAGACTGGGTAATTTATAAAGGAAAGAGGTTTAATTGACTCACAGTTCCACATGGCTGGGGAGGCCTCACAATCATGGCAGAAGGCAAAGGAAGAGCAAAGTCGCATCTTACGTGGTGGCAGGCAAGAGAGAGCTTGTGCAGGGGAACTCTCATTTATAAAACCATCAGATCTCATGAGACGTGTTCACTACCAAGAGAACAGTATAGGGGAAACTGCCCCCCATGATTGAATTATCTCCATCTGGCCCTGCCCTTGAAACGTGGGGATTATTACATTTCAAGGTGAGATTTGAGTGGAGACACAATCAAACCATATCAGTTTGCTTTTTAGCTAAACTATATAACCAATATAAAACACATAGTTTGAGCCTGACATAGAATAGATCATTCAGAAACATTGATGACTGAATGGAATAGTTAATGAACTCTGGCCCACCAGTTGCATGATAAGCTCAGTCTGCTGAGCTACATTGTTTCATGTTTATCTCAAATACCTACAGGGAAAGCAAACTGGTTTTACTGTATCGTTTTTAGTTCTTCTCAGAAAGGAAAGACAAGGGTAGATTAAGAAAATAATTAATAGAAAAAAAGGGATTTTTTTCAGATAAGGTAGGCGATGACTTATGTGAATGAGAATCACTTGCTTACTCCTGTATGTGGACGTTATAAATGATTCACTTAATTTTCTTTTCCTGTTCAGGACAGCGCTAATTTAAACTATAAAAGCAGATTGCTCTGCCTTTCAGAGGCCACTGCTTTTGTACATGGCCTGATTTTCCCCCTTGCAGTGTTTTCTCTTTTATATCTAAACAAAGGAAATAGATATGGACTTTGGATGCACATTCATTCCAGATAACCGAGGGAGGATCTTACCATAGTGGTGAAGTCATAATAAACTCCCGGTTACATATCAAAATATTTATTACTGTTCGACTGGGATAAAGGTGTGGTAGCTTTATCACCCCATTACAGGTTTCCTGTGACTCTGGAAAAGGAAGCATTCTTCTGCATTTACTGCTTTGATTAACTTTCCCTGTTTTTTTCTCCTTGTGTGTGTGTAGGGTATTTTTCCTCTGGAAATGAGCTGACTAGGCATGCTACTTCTACTTGGAAGAGATTGATGCTTGTCTTACACCATCTTGAGGTCACCACAGTACATGACTCAGAATCATTAGACAAATGTTGATTGAATATCTCCTACATTCCAAATACTGTGTTGAATGTGGTTAAAGCATTAAATGTTAATGGAATATTTTGTACAGTCAAGAAGTGATTGCTGTCATAGAAGAGACACAACACACTGGTAGAACACAGCAATGAAATTTGACTCGTGATGTATGTCCAGAAAAAGATAGATAACACATTCTCTAAAAGTTTAGAAGAAATTTTTGTCCCTTGGATTGTAGTCTTGACTGATTAAGAAACAGAACAACTTAGTTGAATACTGAGCATTGATTCGCAATCTAATGGTGCCTGGGGATGCCACCTGTTTTCTCGCAATTAAAATTTAAAAACAAAATTATACAAAGAGCAATTGGAGTTTAAAGCAACTGTAAAGAAAACAATTAGAACAAAAATCCATTAAAATGAAAAAAGTAAAAGGGAAAATGAACATAATCAAAAGCTGTTTTTATCAAAAGACCAATAAACAATTTTGATTGAAGACACAAGTTACCAACATCAGAAATGAAAGAGAAGCTCATCACCAATCATCCTGAGACACTAAAGGATAAAAACAGAATACTATTTGTAACTCTATGCCTACAAATTTGACAACTTCCATGAAATGGACCAATTCTATGAAAGGTATAAACTACCAAAATTCCCAGGGAGATATAACTCATTTGAATAAACCTATTTGTGTTAATAAAATTGAATTGATAATTAACAACCTTCCATAAAAAGAAAACACCAGGCTCAGATGCTTTTAAATTGAACCAAATATTTCAATAAAATAATAAAATAAAATATACCAATCCTTTATAATTTTTCCAGAAAATTGAATTGGAGGGAAAACTTTCTAAGTCACTCATTCTGCGAGGCCAGCATTACATTAGTACCAAAACCAGAAAGAAAATTACAAAAAAGAAAAACTATAGCCTAACATCTTTCATAAACATAACAGCAAAAATCCTGAAGAAGTGTTAGTAACCAGCATCTAACAATATATAATAAAACTATACACCATGATGAAGTGAGCTTTAACCCAGGTATTGAAGACAGTTTCAACATTTGGAAATCAATCATTGCAGTTAACTTCAACAAGCTAAAGAAGAAAAATAAGATGATCATATCAATTGTCTCAGAAAATGCATTTAACGAAATGTAGCACTCATTCATGATACAAACTCTTAGCAAATTAAAAATAGAGGGCACTTCCTTAACTTCATAAAGAACATCTACAAAAGTTCTTTAGCTAACATGTATTCAATGGTGAGAAACTTAATTGTGTCTCCCAAGATTGGGTATAAGGTAAGAATGTCTTCTCTCTTTACACCTATTCAACATTGCGCTAGAAGTCCTAGCTAGTGCAATGAGATAAGAAATGGTAAGTAAAGTATACAGATTTAAAAGGAAGAAACAAAAAGAAATCTTTCTTCACAGATGGTATGATTGTCTATGTAGGGAATTAGGAAAAGCAGACAAAAGCACTCCTTGTAACTGATAGACAAATATAGCAATCTCTCAGAATATACGGTTAATACAGAACATTCAAGCAATCTTTTTGCTTCCACCCTTGCCATGTGACATACTGTTTCCCTTTCACCTTCTGCCATGATTGAAAGCTTCCCGAGGCCCTCAACAGAAGTAGATGCTGGCACCATACTTCCTGTACAGCCTGTAAAACCATGAGTCAATTAAACCTCTTTTCTCTCTATATATATATTCTCTATATATGTATATATATATTTCTATGTTTCTTCTATATATATTTGTCTATTCTTTATATCTATATATATATTTATTATTATATATAATATATATTATTTATATATATATACACATATATATGTAGGCAGTCAATTGCCTACATATCAAAGAATTATTTAGAAATCAAATTAAATTTGAATTTCACTTTAAAGAAACCAATAGCAATGTTAACATCTGGAGAAATTTGAACAACAAAATAAAGTAATATTAAATTATAGCTCAAAGTATAAAATAAATATCTTTGAGTCCAACTGATATAAATAAGTGACTGACTAAATAAATAGAGAGGGGACAAATGTCTCACGCAGAAGAATTCCAAATAATTTTTATAGCTATTTTACCCTTAGGAAGGGGAACATAACTCCTCATTCCTTAAGTGTGGGTCCCTCATAGTCACTTCCTTCCAAAGGGTATACCACGGAAAGGGAACAAAAATGTAACTTTGCAGTGGAGAAATCTGACAAATGCCATTTCAGCCAGGTGATCAAAGTCAACATCAACAGTGATAAGTCTTGCTGGAGTCTGAGAAAGTGTTACAGCCAAGAAGAGCCTTAGAAGATTAAATATGATAAGGCATCCTGAAACAGAAAAAAACAGGCCTTAAATAAAAAGTAGGAAAATCTGATTAAAATGTGGACTTTAGAAAATAATAATGTATCAATATTAGTTTATCAATTGTGACTAATTCCCATGCAAAGGTAACATAGTAACATTAAGGAAAACTATGTGGAAAGAGTAGATAGAAAGAAACTCTCTGTATTATATTCCCAATTTTTCTATAAATGTAAAGTTGGTCTAAATATAAAGTATAATTTGAATACATATGGGATGTTTCTGAGACATAATCACAGCTTAATGCTGCAAATAAGGATTTGAAAGAATGCTGCATTTTGCAGTAAAAATAGTCCAATTTTTTTTCCTGTTTTGTTCCGTAGAAGCCTGATGACCTTGACAAAGTCATTTAACATTTCAAACATCACTTTCCTCATCTCAGAAATAACTACAGCCTGTCTTCCCCTGCTTCATAGGATTGTTGTTAGGATTAAGTTATTCAATACATGGGAAAAAAGATAGATATTGTCATGTGCAGACAGGGAGATATGACAGAATACAAAACATTCAAGGAGAATTAAGAGATAAGGACATAACAGAAGCACAAAAGAATTAATGTGAGTTAAGTAGAGAGACATTCTAGTCCTAAAAAGAAAACAGAAAGAAACTCCCAAGCTACTGCTTATATTTAAAAATTATTGAACGGCTTGGTGAGTGAGCTTGTTCTAATTTAACTTCTACTTGAGACCACCTTTTTTATGACCTTCAACAAATCACTTACCTTCTTTTATTTTGCTTTTCTTATCTGTAAATGAGACATGATCATATTTTCTCCCTAAGTTTGTTGTCAAAAAGCCAGTCACATAACATTTAGGTAGCAATGGTAGATCTTGGTCCAACAGTAAAATCTGTGCCCATCCATCTTATAAAAATTCTCTTAGTAACCCAAGCCTCTTAATTCCTAATGAGTCATGCTAATTTCCTCAAGGTTATCGCTGCTATACTTCAGTTGGCTGATGTTTGTGGATGACTAAAGACGTTACTGATAATTGTGAAAAATTGTATCAATTATCTTTGACCCATAAATTTAAACAAAACTACATACTTTATTCCATTTAATCAAAATATGTACTTTTTCCAGGTGAATTATTAAGTTTTAAACACCCATGACAATAAGATGCTTTTACAACATTTTGCTTAGTGAAATCAATCCTGTAATATTCTCCCTCTTCTCTGGTAAATAAAACTCTATTCATCCTTCCAGGTTGAGCTTAAATACCTTGTTCAGGAAATATTTTTCAAGTACCCCAGTAAACTGACTTCCTTATTCACTGCCTGTTGCAATCACATTTAAATTTCTAACGTGTTGCTCTAAGCTGCCATGCATTATCTGTATTCTCTCCACTAGGTGGCAATTCAATAGCAGGGTGTGTTAGAACTATTTCTATGCTCTCCTTAGCCTCATCTTCCCACACAAACTACGCCTACCACTATGTTTTCCACATATGGGGTGTTTTGTTTGTGGCCTTAGTGCTTCTTGAATTTTATTAATGTCATCTCTCCCTGCTAGACTGTGAGTCCCCTAAAGAACTCACAATGGCAGAAATTATACTTTTATTTATGTATTTTATTTGTGTCAGGCCTCTGAGCCTAAGCTAAGCCATCATATCCCCTGTGACCTGCAGGTACACATCCAGATGTCCGGTTCCTGCCTTAACTGATGACATTCCACCACAAAAGAAATGAAAATGGCCTGTTCCTGCCTTAACTGATGACATTATCTTGTGAAATTCCTTCTCCTGGCTCATCCTGGCTCAAAAGCTCCCCTACTGAGCACCTTGTGACACCCCACTCTGCCCGCCAGAAAGCAACCCCCCTCTGACTGTAATTTTCCTTTTTCTACCCAAATCCTATAAAATGACCCCACCTTATCTCCCTTCACTGACTCTCTTTTCAGACTCAGCCCGCCTGAACCCAGGTGATTAAAAGCTTTATTGCTCACACAAAGCCTGTTTGGTGGTCTCTTCACACAGACATGCATGAAATTTGGTGCTGTGACTCGGATCGAGGGAACTCCCTTGGGAGATCAATCCCCTGTCCTCCTGCTCTTTGCTCCGTGAGAAAGATCCACCTACGACCTCAGGTCCTCAGACCGACCAGCCCAAGAAACAACTCACCAATTTCAAATCCAGTAAGCGGCCTCTTTTTACTCTCTTCTCCAACCTCCCTCACTATCCCTCAACCTCTTTCACCTTTCAATCTTGGTGCCACACTTCAATCTCTCCCTTCTCTTAATTTCAATTCCTTTCATTTTCTGGTAGAGACAAAGGAGACATGTTTTATCCATGGACCCAAAACTCCGGCACCGGTCACAGACTGGGAAGGCAGCCTACCCTTGGTGTTTAATCATTGCAGGGACCGCCTGCCTTGGTCCTTCACCCTTAGTGGCAAGTCCCACTTCTCTGGAGGAGGGGCAAGTACCCCAACCCCTTCTCTCCGTGTCTCTACCCCTTCTCTGCTTTTCTGAAGGAGAAGCAAGAACCCCTCAACCCCTTCTCCTTCACCCTTAGTGGCAAGTCCCGCTTTTCTAGGGGGCAAGAACCCCCAATCCCTTATTTCCACACCCCGACCTCTTATCTCTGCGCCCCGTCCCTTATTTCCGCACCCTGACTTCTTATCTCTGTGCCTCAACCCCTTATTTCCGTGCCCTGACCCCTTTCCCACTTTTCTGGAAGGTAAGAACCCCTGAACCCCTTACCTCTGTGTCTCTACTCTCTTTTCTCTGGGCTTGCCTCCCTCACTATAGGCAACCTTCCACCCTCCATTCCTCCATCTTCCTTAGCCTGTGCTCTCAAGAACTTAAAACCTCTTCAACTCACACCTGACCTAAAACCTAAATGCCTTATTTTCTTCTGCAATGCTGTTTGACCCCAATACAAACTCGACAGTGGTTCCAAATAGCCAGAAAACAGCACTTTCAATTTTTCCATCCTGCAAGATCTAAATAATTCTTGTTGTAAAATAGGCAAATGGTCAGAGGTGCCTGACCTCAAGGCATTCTTTTACACATCAGTCCCTCCCTAGTCTCTGTGCCCAGTGCAACTCGTCCCATATCTTCCTTCTTTCCCTCCCACCTGTCCCCTCAGTCCCAACCCCAAGTGTCGCTGAGTCTTTCTAATCTTCCTTTTCTACAGACCCATCTGACCTCTCCCCTCCTCGCCAGGCCGAGCTAGGTCCCAATTCTTCCTCAGCCTCCCCTCCTCCACCCTATAATCCTTTTATCACCTCCCCTCCTCACACCCAGTCTGGCTTGCAGTTTCATTCCAAGACTAGCCCTCCAACACCTGCCCAGCAATTTACTCTTAAAAAGGTGGCTGAAGCTAAAGGCACAGTCAAAGTTAATGCTCCTTTTTCTTTATCCCAAATCAGATAGCGTTTAGGCTCTTTTTCATCAAATATAAAAATCCAGCCCAGTTCATGGCTCATTTGGCAGCAACACCGAGACACTTTACAGCCCTAGACCCTAAAAGGTCAAAAGGCTGTCTTAGTCTCAATATACATTATATTACCCAATCTGCTCCCGACATTAAATAAAACTCCAAAAATTAAATTCCAGCCCTCAAACCCCACAACAAGACTTAATTAACCTCACCTTCAAGGCGTACAATAATAGAGTAGAGGCAGCCAAGTAACAATGTATTTCTGAGTTGCAATTCCTCGCCTCCACTGTGAGACAAACCCCAGCCACATCTCCAGCACCCAAGAACTCCCAAACACCTGAACCGCAGCGGCCAGGCATCCCTCCAGAGCCGCCTCCCCCAGGAGCTTGCTACCAGTGCCAGAAATCTGGCCACCAGGCCAAGGAATGCCCGCAGCCCAGGATTCCTCCTAAGCCGCGTCCCATCTCTGCAGGACCCCACTGAAAATCGGACTGTTTAACTCACCTGGCAGCCACTCCCAAAGCCCCTGGAACTCTGGCCCAAGGCTCTCTGACTGACTCCTTCCCAGATCCTCTCAGCTTAGCGGCTGAAGACTGATGCTGCCCGATCGCCTTGGAAGCCCCATAGACCATCATGGACGCCGAGCTTTAAGTAACTCTCACTGTGGAAGGTAAGTCTGTTCCCTTCTTAATCAATACGGAGGCTACCCACTCCACATTATCTTATTTTCAAGGGCCTGTTTCCCTTGCCTCCATAATTGTTGTGGGTATTGATGGCCAGGCTTCTAAACCTCTTAAAACTCCCCAACTCTGGTGCCAACTTAGACAATACTCTTTTAAACACTCCTTTTTAGTTATCCCCACCTGCCCAGTTCCCTTATTAGGCCGAGACACTTTAACTAAATTATCTGCTTCCCTGACTATTCCTGGGCTACAGCCGCACCGCATTGCCACGTTTTTCCCCAGTTCAAAGCCTCCTTCACATCCTCCCCTTGTATCTCCCCACCTTACCCACAAGTATAAGACACCTCTACTCCCTCCTTAGAGACCGATCATGCACCCCTTACCATCCCATTAAAACCTAATCACCCTTACCCCACTCAATGCCAATATCCCATCCTACAGCACGCTTTAAAAGGATTAAAGCCTGTTATCACTCACCTGCTACAGCATAGGCTTCTAAAACCTATAAACTCTCCTTACAATTCCCCTATTTTACCTGTCCTAAAACCAGACAAGACTTACAGGTTAGGTCAGGATCTGCGCCTTATCAACCAAATTGTTTTGCCTATCCACCCCGTGGTGCCAAACCCATATACTCTCCTATCCTCAATACCTCCCTCTACAACCCATTATTCTGTTCTAGATCTCAAACATGCTTTCTTTACTATTCCTTTGCACCCTTCATCCCAGCCTCTCTTTGCTTTCACTTGGACTGACCCTGACACCCATTAAGCTCAGCAAATTACCTGGGCTGTACTGCCGCAAAGCTTCACAGACAGCCCCCATTGCTTCAGTCAAGCCCAAATTGCATCCTCATCTGTTACCTATCTCGGCATAATTCTCATAAAAACACATGTGCTCTCCCTGCTGATCGTGTCCGATTAATCTCCCAAACCTCAATCCCTTACAAAACAACAACTCCTTTCCTTCCTAGGCATGGTTAGTGTGGTCAGAATTCTTACACAAGAGCCAGGATCGCACCCTGTAGCCTTTCTGTCCAAACAACTTGACCTTAAAGTTTTAGCCTAGCCCTCATGTCTGCACGCAGCGGCTGCCACTGCTTTAATACTTTTAGAGGCCCTAAAAATCACAAACTCTGCTCAACTCACTCTCTACATTTCTCATAACTTCCAAAATCTATTTTCTTCCTCATACCTGACGCATATACTTTCTGCTCCCCAGTTCCTTCAGCTGTACTCACTCTTTGTTAAGTCCCACAATTACCATTGTTCCTGGCCCGGACTTCAATCTGGCCTCCCACATTATTCCTGATACCACACCTGACCCCCATGACTGTATCTCTCTGATCTACCTGACATTCACCCCATTTCCCCATATTTCCTTCTTTCCTGTTCCTCACCCTGATCATGCTCGATTCATTGATGGCAGTTCCACCAGGCCTAATCGCCACACACCAGCAAAGGCAGGTGATGCTATAGTACAAGCCACTAGCCCGCCTCTTAGAACCTCTCATTTCCTTTCCATCATGGAAATCTATCCTCAAGGAAGTAACTTCTCAGTGTTCCATCTGCTATTCTACTACTCCTCAGGGATTATTCAGGCCCCCTCCCTTCCCTACACATCAAGCTCGAGGATTTGCCCCCACCCAGGACTGGCAAATTAGCTTTGCTCAACATGCCCCAAGTCAGATAACTAAAATACCTCTTAGTCTAAGTAGACACTTTCACTGGATAGGTAGAGGCCTTTCCTACAGGGTCTGGGAAGGCCACTGCAGTCATTTCTTCCCTTCTGTCAGACATAATTCCTCGGTTTAGCCTTTCCACCTCTATACAGTCTGATAACACACCAGCCTTTATTAGTCAAATCAGCCAAGCAGTTTTTCAGGCTCTTAGTATTCAGTGAAACCTTTATATCCCTTACAGTCCTCAGTCTTCAGGAAAAGTAGAACAGACTAATAGTCTTTTAAAAACACACCTCACCAAGCTCAGCCCCCAACTTAAAGAGGACTGGACAATACTTTTACCACTTTCCCTTCTCAGAATTCAGGCCTGTCCTTGGAATGCTACAAGGTACAGCCCATTTAAGCTCCTGTATAGACTCTCCTTTTTATTAAGCCCCAGTCTCATTACAGACACCAGACCAACTTAGACTGTGCCCCCCAAAAAACTTGTCATCCCTACTATGTTCCGTCTAGTCATACTCCTATTCACCGTTCTCAACTACTCATACATGCCCTGCTCTTGTTTACACTGCCAGTTTACACTGTTTCTCCAAGCCATCACAGCTGATATCTCCTGGTGCTATCCCCAAACCGCCACTCTAAATTCTTGAAGTAAATAAATAATCTTTGCTGGCAGGACTTTGCTGAATCTCCTTAGGCACTCTCTAATCAGATGTCCTAAGTCCTCCCAATTCTTAGACATTTTATGCCTGTTTTTCTACTTCTCTTACTCCGTTTAGTTTTTCAACTCATACAAAACCATATCCAGGCCATCACCAATAATTCTACACGACAAATGTTTCCTCTAACAACCCCACAATATCACCCCTTACCACAAAATCTTCTTTCAGCTTAATCTCTCCCACTCTAGGTTCCCACGCCGCCCCTAATCCTGCTCGAAGCAGCCCTGAGAAACATCGCCCATTATCTCGCCATACCACCCCCCAAAATTTTCACGGTCCCAACACTTTACCACTATTTTGTTTTATTTTTCTTATTAATATAAGAAGACAGGAATGTCAGGCCTCTGAGCCCAAGCTAAGCCATCATATCCCCTGTGACCTGCAGGTACACATCCAGATGGCCGGTTCCTGCCTTAACTGATGACATTGTCTTGTGAAATTCCTTCTCCTGGCTCATCCTGGCTCAAAAGCTCCCCTGCTGAGCACATTGTTACCCCCATTCTGCCTGCCAGAGAGCAACCCCACTTTGACTGCAATTTTCCTTTATCTACCCAAATCCTATAAAACGGCCCCACCCTTATCTCCCTTTGCTGACTTTCTTTTTGGACTCAGTCCTCCTGCACCCAGATGATTAAAAGCTTTATTGCTCACGCAAAGCCTGTTTGGTAGTCTCTTCACACGGACGTGCATGAAATTTGTGTGTTTGTTTTTATTTATTCATTAATAATCCCTCAATCTATATCAAGGACATACAAGGAGATAGAAAAGTGGGAGGAGAGTGAAGAAGAGGATACCAGAAGCAAGAAGAGGCACTTGCACTGGAAATAATCCCTCTTCTGCGACAGGCATAGCATTGAGGTATCAAGGACTAAATAAAGGGATCTGTTTTGATCTTCAGTAGGAATGAGATGGGAAACACTGACTTTCTAAATGTGAAGCTATAGTGGGAGAATTAACGTAAGAGCCAACATTTGAGAAACAAGTCAGATGATCAGGGCTGACTTTCACAATGACTGGAGAAGCAAACCTGTCATAAGAAGGGCCACACACAAAACCAAGCTAGAATCTCAAAAAGCCAGGGACAAGTGAATATTCTGAACAGGTCATGGCACAGGGCCTGTGACAACCCTGAGCTAGTCTACACAGCCTTGCCCTTATTATCACTCGTGAAGCCTAGGACAGGACACCTTAAATTAGGTGGTACTAGGTGGGAAATAACAGGGACATTGACAAGACAGAATGTCAAGATCTAAATGAATAGGAAGTATATGGAGTAGTGGTTACAGTGATTAGGGTTGGAGATATGACAGAATACAAAACATTGAAGGAGAATTAAGAGATAAGGACATAACAGAAGCATAAAAGAATTAATGTGAGTTAAGTAGGGAGGCATTCTAGTCCTAAAAGGAAAACAGAAAGAAACTCCCAAGCTACTGGTTATATTTAAAAATTATTGAACAGCTTGGTGAGTGAGTTTGTTCTAATTTAGCTTCTACTCCAGACCACTGTCGGTGGAGGGCGGGGGGCAGCATAATGCCATATAAGTATGTCATAGCCACTAGAAGATTATAATAAACTTAACCTTCAAACAACTGATAATTAACTTTGAAGTGATGTACCAAAGGCAATATATGTTTCATAGATTGAGAAACAGTGGCTAAGTACGTATGCATCCTGTATCAAGCTGAAGTAACTACCCTTCTCATCAGATCTGGAGAGGTCTCCAAGCTGTATCTGCCACCTTCTAGAGGGATCTAAAATAAAATTAGCATTCTAAAGCAAAGTAGGAGAGTCAAGGACAGTTAAGAAGCCAAACAATTCACAGGACCCAAATGTTAGGTTGTGCTGTTCTGAATTCTCTTCAAGGATGAATGAGGGTTTGTATAGAAACTAGATGGTCCTGAGATGAAGTTCATCCACACCCTCAGATGCAGGTGACTGGAAAACAGAAGCTGAAAGATGGAAATGTGGCCATGTGCCCTCAGTGTTTTTGAGATAAATGTATTTTTCATAAAATACTCATCTAACTCATTTATTTCATAGAATACTCATGAAAAGCAGAGAAAACAGGAATGGTCTCGGGCCAGAAGATTTACTATCTTGAACACATTCACTCTGCTAATTAAATACTCATCACCCAAATCTATGAAGATTCTACTTGGCAAGGCCATTAAAATATGCAAATAATTATTCATCCAGACTTAAAATGTTTACCCCATCTTAGCTTCAGCAGTAGAACCCTCTAAAAAGACAGATCTAAGACACTCTTCCATCTTTTTTCTCTATTTTTATACTCCAACAAATGAACAAAGTGTTCTGAAACATAACTCATTGTTTTTGTACAGATGACTGAAATACAAGCCTTGGTTTTTCTACAGGTTCTATGAAAAGCTTGACTATATCTTTTACTTATTTTTTTCTTTCCAGCTTGATGAACACCTGTTTTCTAAGTCCTGAATCTGTAATCATAAGATTCAGCCCTGTTTCCTTCCAAATCTTGACTTCATATTCAAACTAGAGAATAAAAATTTAAAAACAGACCCTTGTGCCTAGGATGTAGAAAAATTATTAATTGTTTTCCTATGTCCCACATAAAATACCAAACAGTTTTTAACCATTATGAAAATGTATTTATTGTAAGACAGCTTCAAAATAAAGTATTTTCATGTAAGTTTAAATATTATGGCTATTTTTCTTCTTTAGAATAGTCTTATGTTACAAAGAAACCTTTTAGTGCCATAAGAATGCAAGGGAAAGCATAAAACTAAGAGGAAAAATACAAGCAATTTTTTTCCACTGGGCTCAGTTTAAATAACAAATCAGCTGCAGAATAAAAGCAGCATGTTATAACTCTCCTATTGTTATGTGTGCTGCTGTAAAATCCTTCCTACATAATTCAAAACACATGACACATAATTGACAGAGAGATATAAAACATACTAATAACAAGGGTATCACTAACAGTAACAGGAAATACGGAAATCTCTCTCTCAAGCTTGACAAGGCACTTCTCTACTTAGTGTTTAGAGACTCCCTTGGAAATATCTGCAAAGATTTTGAGGAAAACGAGCTTCACACAATAAAGTAGTGGGTGGTAGGTAATCTAATAAAGTGTGAAGGTTCATAAAGAGAGAGTATAAAAGTAAATATTTTAAACAAATCATGGAAATTATTTTTCTAGATAAGATTGTGCTCTCATTTTAAATTAAAAATAATTAGCTGAGACATATTTTTGACTGTTATACTAGCAGCATG
Organism: Pongo abelii; assembly: GCF_028885655.2. Taxonomy (NCBI): domain Eukaryota; kingdom Metazoa; phylum Chordata; class Mammalia; order Primates; family Hominidae; genus Pongo; species Pongo abelii. The sequence continues at coordinate 10,781,408 of NC_071988.2, forward strand.
AAGCAAGAAAATAAAACTTGTAATATTCATTTAAAAATATTTAGAAAATATCTACTGTGTTCCAGGGATCTCTATAAACTCTGCAGATGCAATGGTGAGAAAATTTAAGTAACAGCCCAAATGAATAAGAAATCATGTGAGAGTACATTCAACTTAAACCCTATAGGCATTGCCAGTTACTTCTTTGCCAATCCCCTTCCGTTTTAAAAAATAATCTAGGCTGGTCGCGGCGGCTCACGCCTGTAATCCCAGTACTTTGGGAGGCCAAGGCAGGTGGATCACGAGGTCAGGAGATCGAGACCATCCTGGCCAACATGGTGAAACCCCGTCTCTACTAAAATACAAAAATTAGCTGGGCGTGGTGGTGTGCGCTTGTAATCCCAGCTACTTGGGAGGCTGAGGCAGGAGGATTGCTTTAACCTGGGATGCAGAGGTTGTGGTGAGCTGAGGTTGGGCCACTGCATTCTAGCCTGGCAACAGAGGGAAACTCTGTCTCAAAAAAAAAAAAAAAAAAAAAAAAAAAAGATCCTGTAGGACACTTAGTATATTGAAAGACACATGCTCAAATACGTGTACATAAGTGTTCATAGCAGCACTGCCTACAATATCTAAAAAGTGGAAACAGCCCAAATGTTCATCAACAAATAAATGGGTGAACAAAATGTGATAAATACAAATAATGGAATATTATTAAGCCATTAAAAGATATGAGGTATGGAAACATGCTATACATGGATATACCTTAGGCACATTATGCTAAGTGGAAAAGCCAAACACAAAAAGCCACAGATTGTATGATTTCATTTGTATGAAATTTCCAGAATACAAAAATCCACAGAGAGAGAGAGAGCAGTTTGGTGGTTGCCAGGGGCTAGAAGTGAGGGTGAGGAATGGCATGTGACTGCTGAATGGGTATAAGTTTTTCTTTTGGAGTGAAGAAAATGTTTTGCAAGCTGGCAGAGGTGGTTGTTGTACAATATTGTGAATGTGCTAAATGATGATGAGTTATATACCCTGGTGTTTTATTGCACAGCCCAGTAACTATATTTAATAGCAATGTTTGAATATTTCAAAATAGCTAAAAGAGAGAATTTTAAAGGTTACACAGAAATAACAACTTTTTGAGGTGATGAGTATGCTAATTAGCCTAATTTGATCATTTTGCAATATATACATGTACTGAAACATTATATTATATCCATAAATTTATACAAGTATTATCAAAAATATTCTGAACTTCTTCCCCCCAAGTTAGTAATAAATAAAAAGCAAATAATAACATACAATGGTTAATTTTATGTTATATGAATTTTATTTCAATGTAAACATCTCTTAAGAGTAATAATGTTATTGTAATGTCTGCATAGGCTGAGAATATAAATTACTTTGCCAACTAAAGTAGATCATCACACAATTGATTTGATGGAGGCAACTGTCAAGAGGGCAGAATCATTAAATAGCCAAGTCTAGTGGGGTAACCATGTCTAGACACAATCCCAGTCAGAGGTTTCTTTACTTCAAAATCATTACCATGACAGTTGTTTTAGGGTTTTGAACTTGACCTTCTGTTAACTAAATTTGCATGGTGAAGGGAATGTTGTACAGGATCCAGGAGACAGCAGTTTAATTCTGATCGACTTCAATATTTCAGCTTGACTTACAGCTTGAAGAGAAGATTAAAAAAAAAAAAAAAAACCTATAACATAATCTGAGAAGCTTTCAAATCTCTAGTTTTAAGTAAATTAACAAGCTATTCATCCTAAACACTAAATAAATATACATAGGAGACAAACAATTTTTAACTGGAATGTAAAACTCACTGATTAATCTGTCTTTAGCCACATAAATCAGATAATTGATTGTTATTTCTTCTTAATGCGTGAACTCACAAGGTCTATAAAGTGAACATAGTGTCTACCTCACAGCGACCAGATGCATGTAATAAATGAGTAAGTTCTGGAAAGGATATACCTTTGTAAATCCAGAAAATGGTACTTAAAATCTAAGTTTCTTAAGAGATAGGAAATAGTACAAGAGAGGAAGTTTAGAGGTCAAATAAAAATTAGAAAATAAAACATAAATAGGTCTTACTCTATCTCTACATTACATTTCTCTTAGTTTCACCAAAATAGCCAAAAATTATATCTAAAAGCCATTTTTATGCACTTAAGATCAAAATGTAAACATCCTCCATATCCCTGGTTTTTCTGGACTACTCACTCCCATATACCAGGAAAATCAATCCTAAAGTCAATATTTTTTAATTTCCTAAATGAATCTGTCATCCATTCTTATCTTTTTATTGCATTATCATCATGGTAGGTAAATGATCCTTAATTGTAAATTAAGTCAGGGCTAAAACATGTCATGATTCATGTAAATTACATCACCTATTTCTATGTTTTATAATACATAAATTTATTTTGTCTGTAAACTGGTGGCACAAATTCTTACTTCACAAGAATTTTTTATAATGCTGAAGTTCTTAGAAATTATAATGATGAAGTTTTTGGAAAATGACATATATTATTCATTACACTTCAGTAACACCAAAAAAGTAGGTTTCTAGAGCAATATTGTATTAGTTATCTGTTGCTATATTAAAAACTCCCCCCAAAAGCAGCTGTTGAGAACAACATACCTTTCATTATCCAGTTTTTATGAATCAGGAATTTGGGAATAGTTTAGCTGGGTGGTTTTGGCTTAGGGTCTCTTAAAAATTTCAGTCAAGATATCAGCCCTGGGCCAAACATGGTAGCTCAAGCCTATAATCCCAGCACTTTGGGAGGCCGAGGCAGGTGGATCACTTGAGGCCAGTTCAAAACCAGCCTGGCCAACATTGTGAAACCCCAAATCTACCAAAAAATACAAAAACAAAATAGCCAGGCGTGGTGGCACATGCCTGTAATCCCAGCTACTTGGGAGGCTGAGGCAGGAGAATCGCATCAACACAGGAGACAGAGGTTGCAGTGAGCCGAGATCCCACCACTGCACTCCAGCCTGGGCCACAGAGCAAGACTCAAAATAATAAGAATAATAATAATAATAACAATAATAATAATAATGAAAGATATCGGCCCTGGCTGTGGTCAAGTCTCTGCTAGAAAGAGTTCTATTTCTGTGGCTGTTGGCAGGCCTTGGAAAATCTTTACAACCTCAATCTCTTGGTTAAGAGAAAACCTCAAAAGATCTCCTGCGTTCACTCATGTAGGCCTCTCTACATAGCTCTGTCATGACAGGGCAGCTGGCTTTCCCTAGAGCACACTGTTGTAAAATCTAATCTCAAAGATGAGAATCTATCACTTCTGCCATATTCTATTTATGAAAAGTGATTTAGTCCTGTGCACATTCAAGTGGAGGGGATTACACAATGGTGTGGATATCAGGAGATGGATTATTGGATACTCTCATGCAGGCTACCTACCAGAAATAGCAAACGTGTGCTCTCCATTCTCATAGCTCATAGTTAGAGGAGCCTGGGCTTTCAATACAAATCTGGCCACTTAGTGTCTTCTGAAAACTCAGGTCATTTTGTTAAACTCTTAGAACCTCAGTTTTCTTCTCTTATAAAATAGAATGAACATAATAAACCTTATAGAGTTGTTGGGAAAATCAAATGATGATCGTCAAGGCAGATGCCATGAAGTGATGGCAGGGGGCAGTCACAGTCAATCAGCTCCAAACAGCAGAGAGGCGTTTTCTTATTGAAATCCCTAAATTCTCAGTAAACTATCGCAAGAACAAAAAACCAAACACCGCATATTCTCACTCATAGGTGGGAATTGAACAATGAGATTACATGGACACAGGAAGGGGAACATCACACTTCGGGGACTGTTGTGGGGTGGGGGGAGGGGGGAGGGATAGCATTGGGAGATATACCTAATGCTAGATGACGAGTTGGTGGGTGCAGCGCACCAGCATGGCACATGTATACATATGTAACTTACCTGCACATTGCGCACATGTACCATAAAACCTAAAGTATAATAATAATAATAATAATAAAATAAAATAAAATAAAAAGAAGAAAAGGAAATGGCTTAAATAAACTTACAAAAAAAAAAAAAAAAGAAATCCCTAAATGCTTCTAGTACGCACAAACTGGAATTCTCAAGGGGAGAAGGGCAAAATGCTGCCCCAACCATTGACTACTGGCTGCTGAATTAGATAAGCCTTAAGAAGCATCATTCTTCATCATTTCCCTTGATCTTGTCTCAGCGGATGCCCTTAATCTCCATTTCACTTGGCTGCTGAAGCATTTTAGATAGGTTATTGATCAGTGGAAAGACATGTCACACACACACGCATACTTATACCTTTTCAAATTTTAAGCAAAGAATATTGAAGACATAGGTGTTAGTGGATTCTCTGTGCAAAAATCATCTTTAAGTATATTATTTTAAAACTGATCTATAATTGTACTATACCAAGCATGGCCATTTTAAGCTCAGAGCTTACAGTACCCATCTAATTACTTCTTTTAAAGGAATTTTTACAAGTTCTATGTATGCAAAGGCATGTCTTTATCTAGATGGAAAGATGCTAGGGAAATGTGTGAAGAAACCTAGTTTGTAGGTAGTACTCAAGTGGATTTAACATGTTATTTTCCTTAAAGAATATCTTTGCCTCTAACTTTCCCCTATCATTGAAAACACTGTGATTTAAAATTCTCCTATTTCTAAATGTCTATCACCATTTGGTTTGATGAGCTAATTCCTAGCATTCTTGCACTTCACTGAGATGCTGCTTCCTGAAACAATTCTTCTTTTCTATGAACTTCAGGGATTTTATTTATTTATTTATTTATTTTTGAGATGGGGTCTCACTCTGTCACCCAGGCTGGAGTGCGGTGGCGCAATCTCGGCTCACTGGAAGCTCCTCCTCCCGGGTTCACTCCATTCTCCTGCCTCAGCCTCCAGAGTAGCTGGGACTACAGGCGCCCGCCACCACGCCTGGCTAATTTTTTCTATTTTTAGTAGAGACGAGGTTTCACTGTGTTAGCCAGGATGGTCTTGATCTCCTGACCTCTTGATCCACCCGCCTCCACCTCCCAAAGTGCTGGGATTACAGGGGTGAGCCACCATGCCCAACCCACTTCAGGGATTTTTATGAGGTTCCTTAATCCATGTTTTGCCCACCCTTTGGCAAATATGCCTTGCCAAGAAGTACAGCACAGGTGATCCTGATTTATGTGGACTAAGAATCTCTGGGGCTAGATCTCTGCTGTGTCTGTAGATGAGGCTTGAGGTAAGGAGGTTTTTCTGCTTTTATTATTGTGTTGATCCAACTGTACCTGCAGGCAAGAGTAGCATGAGGAATTCGGGGTTATGTTGTTCACGTACCTGTTTCTCCTAGAATCCAAATTTCATGCTCCAAAGTTGGTGCTAATTTATCTCTAGATCTTTCATGGTGGGCACTTAAGAAATGTTTGGAAAACATTTTGTTGGCTCTAAATATGTATTGACTAAAATATAGCAGATGAATAAAAGAAGTTCATTGAGAATTCTGAAATATGGAAGATCATGGAAGGAGAAATAGATAAGACACAGGAAGGCTTCCGTGAGGACCGAACAGAATAGAATTATTACTCACCTGCCTGCCATGCAGGGTTGTTGTGAAGATCAACAAAATAATGTGGAATGAGTGATTCTACAGCTTACAAATCAGTGTTGTTGGTTATTTTTCAACAATAAAAACTGCTAGATTTCTCCACTATAATTTTCCAGTATATATTCATAGGCAAAACAATGGATATGAAGCCATATTACAAGTTCACATTATTATAATAGTTTACCATTAGTTAACCCAAAAATGTTTGTAAGCATGTAGTATTGCTTTTAAATTCTCCTAGTAGAGCAATAGATGAGAAATATACATAGGAAATAATCTCTGTCTTCAAGAAAGGAATTGTTCTGTATCTCCTAAAAAACAACGAGGATGAAGATGACAAAGAAAAAGAAGATGCAAAACTTGTAGTAGCATGAAACTACTTGCATAAATTGACCAATGTGCTAAGGAATTTATATGACATGAATAAACTCAGTTATTCTATGTTGAATATACTATTTTTGTCATAATTTATGTTCTATAAAATGTGTGAGAATAAAGATGAAGCTTGGATGAGAGAAAAGGGAGAGCCCTAATCCCATTTTATCTCCTAAAAGCCACTGAAGGGGGTGACCTTCTTTACTAGGTTTTCGAGTTTTAATATGTGAGGTTTTTGTTTGTTTATAACTTATAATCATATCAAGTGGTTTCTGTAGAAATGTCAATCATCAGGGACTTCCTCAGGAGGGAGGAGTATCTCCTTTGTAGCCAGCATACTTTTTTCACAAAAAGACTTTTTTCTTTTTTTCTTTTCTTTTTTTTTTTTTTTTTGAGACAGAGCCTTGCTCTGTAGCCTAGGCTGGAGTGCAGTGGCACAATCTTGGCTCACTGCAAGCTCCACCTCCCAGGTTCACACCATTCTCCTACCTCAGCCTCCCAAGTAGCTGGGACTACAGGTGCCCACGACCACACCCAGCTAATTTTTTTTGTATTTTTAGTAGGGACAGGGTTTCACCATGTTGCCAAGATGGTCTCAATCTCCTGACCTCATGATCTGCCCGCCTTGGCCTAAGACTTATTTTTTTTAGAGCAGTTTTAGTTGCACAGCAAAATTGAAAGGAAGGTACAGAGACTTTCCATGTATCTGTGCACAGCCTTCCTCATTATTGACACTTCCCAACAGTCTTGCATTATTCACAATGGATGAACCTACATTAAGATATTATTTGTATCTCTAATTCAATTTGTATTCTCTTAATCTAAATTGGGTTAACAAGTTCAAATTATTTGGTCACGGTCAGTGTTCATATTATTATATCAGAATTTGATTTCAGGATGTCTGAGTCTCAGAGGCTGGATGGATAATATGATCATTTTACAAATTACTCTAGTTTTTATTGTGTGGCTGAAGAAACTGAAACCCAACACAAATACTCAAGTTCAAAACCTTCTAGGAAGTAGAAGAGGCAGGCGGTGGTGGACATGGCTCCCTGGGACTCCCAAGTCTTTGCTCCCTCCTGACATGGTGTCACCTCACCTTATGCCAGGGCTGCTTCCATTTTGTTTGCCAGCGGCCTGGTTATAGGTTCATTGCTGACTATCCTTTCCATTCATACCCTGGTGCTTTTACAGTTTTAAACGACCACAAGACAAGAAAGGGAATTCTATCTGTAGTAGTGGAAGAAATGTTGGCTTTGGAATCAGAATTTGCTTCAAATTTTGACTAAGCCATTTAGTAGCTCTGTGAACTTGAACAAGTTATTTACATTGCCTGCACTTCTACTTGCTCAGTTCATTCATTCAACAGAGTTAACTGCTGCCAATTCTCTAACAGCATGCCTCTAGACCTCAGGGAGCTGGCAGTAAACATAGCAAGGCTCTATCCTCGGGGAACAGATATTCTTATGAGGCACAGAAATGATGAAAACAAACACATTTAATGTACAGAAATGTGTAAAATAAAGAACTAGGGATAATTGAAGGGACGTGACTGAAATACAGTTGCCCATAAGATGTAGCCGTCGAAATACCATTATTTTATGTTGATAAACCATTTTCGACATTTTCCTCTGTTAACACAGTTTTCTCTGTTTCCAAACTTGGCAGCCATCATGTAGATTGGTCAGCTAATGTTTTCCAGGAAAGATGACAGTTGGATTGAGAGATACTGGGAACCAAGGGATTATATGTGGGGAGGAGGATGAGCAGGTCTGCAGAAGAAACAGTAAATGCATAGACACTGGAGTTTTTGCAAAAAGATATGAGGTTCTAACCATGGGTAACAGAGGGTAAGAGGGCAGTGAGAGGATTGGTGTATGAGGTCAGACAGATGTACAAGCCCCAGTTGGCCATACTTAGGATTTAGTCTACACAAAATAAGAAATCACTGAAAGGTTTTGAGCACGACGGTGGCATCATCATATTTCTTTTTTTTTTTAATGTCTCATTTTAATGGAGTTGATTACTAACTACCTAATGTATAGGATGCATGCATGCAACGATTATTTGACAGTAACTATAAAAAATGCTCTAGGCACAATCCTTGGGAACAAAGTAGATTTCAACAAATATTACCTGTTACTTGGTTCATTTTCTTATTTAATACAGAGATTCAGATTTCTGCAGACAAGACGGGCATTATTAGAAAGGGGACTACTCAGCAGCAGCCCTGTTTCCTTGGAAAGTAGCTCACTCTTCTTTGTTCTTTGGCCAACAATTGGGGCTGGACCTGAAAAAAGTGGTCTTTAAACACTGACTCTTGTGAAATCCATGTGGAGATCTGCAAAGGCAGGGCCGGAACAGAGCTAAAGTTGAAGGGGGATTTGATCCAAGTGGGAGGCAGATAAGGAGTGGATTAACTCAGGTCAAGGGAAGAAAAAAGTGAAGGAGAAAAATAGGTGAAGTAGTTGCATATTGGAATAACAAGTAACTGGAGGTGACCTTTTTGATGTAGATGGCAGAGCCAGCTAACAGGGAGCTTTGCAGCAGGCAGGAAATACTCCTGAAACTGCAAATGTCCCAGGAGGGAGGTGAGAGAGGCTTCCAATGCTGAGCACAGAGAGGTCTGCTCAGTCCTCCTGCAAACAGCTGATGAGTGGCAAAACTTGCTTTCAGAACTGATAAAAGCACCCCTAAGGGAGCTGATGGCTTATTGAATTACTTCCAAGAGGAAACGCTTTCACTCAGAGGATTGCAAACTGGATCAAACTGAACTCCACAAGCATGCTGCATTTTAAAAAGTAATTGTGCTCAGGTAAGAGCATTGCTTACATCAGAGTTTGCAAACTCATTAATTCCTTCATTTATTCTTTGAGAACCTTCTATGTACTGAGGACTTTTTAGGTGCTGGAGACCAAATATTGATCAAAATCTCTGCTTTCTTAGAATATAATTTATATAATTTGGGGGGTGAGGGTGGAAACAATAAACAAAATGTATGTTAAATGTAAAGTATGTCAGATGGTAATAAGTGTCAGGAAAATATAAAGGGCGTTAAGAGGATTAAGTGTGCAAGGTGGAGGTGGTTGGGTGTGGCTGCAACATCAAGTAGGGAGGGCATAATGAAAGGCTGTATGAAAAGGCAGCAGCAGAGCAGGGAGGAGAAGGAGTTACATTCTTGCTATCTGAGGAAAACCTTTCTTGGAAGAGGGAAGAACAGAAAAGCCAGCACAGCTCAAATTAAATGAGAAAAAAAGGGAAGGTAGTTGATGTCAGAGAGGGGAGGACCACAGGTCATGAAGCCAGGTGATGAGATGGAAATTCCCTGGAGGGTTGTGAGCAAAACAGTGAGGTGACTTGATCTAAACCTGTTTAAAGGATCGTCCTGGCTGCTGTGTTGTAAATAGACTACCTGGGCTAAAGGGCAGAAGGAGATCAGTTATGGCAATCCTGGCTACTGATGATGAAAACTTGGACCTAGGAGTTGCAATGGAAGCAACGAAAAGAGCAGAAGTTTCTAGATTCATTTTAAATTTAGAACTGACCAAGTAGGTTGATCAATTATATTTGGCCTATAAGAAAAAACCAGGATTCATTGGCTGGGATTGGGATTTTGAAAGCATGTTGGTATATGCCGGAGTTAAGGGGAGATCAGGAGTTCAGTTTTGAGACATGTGTTGGTAGAATGGAGGTGTGTTGAAGGCAGAGACGTATTCAGGACATTTTTTTCTCTCGTGCTGACTCCAATACATAGGAGGTAACTGATCAGAGCGTGGTGGGTTTCCTGGCTGAGAGAGCGCCTTGACTGATTTCCAATTCTGATCATAGCTTAAACAGTAGAGAATATGTGAAAATAGCATTCTTATTTTAAATAATATTGGTAGGTGATATTGTTTGAATGTGTTCCCTCTAAAATTTATGTTGAAACTACTTCTTCATGCAATAGTATTAACAGGTGCAGTCTTGTAAGGTGATTGAGTTATGATGGCTCCACCCTCACATGTGGGATTAGCACCCTTTTAAGAGGGCTCCAAGTTGAAGGGAGCAGTCTCTTGCTCTTCTGCTCTTCTGCCATGTGAGATGGCAGTGCTCCTCCCCTCCAGAGGACGCAACAATAAGATGCCATCTTGGAAGCTGAAAGCAGCCCTCACCAGATGCCACTTCTGCTAGTGCCTTGATCTTGAACTTTCCAACCTCCAGAATCATGAGAAATAAATTTCTATTGTTCATAAATTATACAGTCTGTGCTATTTTGTTACAGCAGCACAAATGGGCTAAGACAATGAGTCTTTTTTTTTTTTTTTACAATCCTTTCTATAGGTCAGATGCCTCATATAAGAAAGATTTTATAAGTTTAATTTTGAGCTTTTGATACTCACAGAAGCTCCAGGTTAGACTCTCTCTCCCAATTGGCTTCACTATCTCCTGCAGATCTGGTTTTAAAGGAGATCCATAGAGTTCTTTTTGCTCCTCAAGGAGATTGAAAAATGAACTCAGAGAGCTCATCTGAATCTTATCAAGAGTTGCCTCCTCAGAGCACTGAAGACTTCACTGTTATACAGCACATAAGAGACCTTGCTCATGAAGCAATCTATAAGAACTGATTATCTACTTTTTCTTAGAAGATTAAGATTAACCTCATCAAGTTTACATCTTAGTTTTCTTCCTAGGTCAAATGGGAACCTCTCATTATTCTCACTCTTTTCCCAGGGTTATTTACTGAAATAGCTCTGGATTAGAATCAGTACATCCTCAATTCTTCATAGTCTTATCAAAACTTCCAAGCTGTTTTCTGGAAGTCATTGTACCTCACTAGTAAAACCGTATGGGAATTCTCTAACTTGCACATCTTCACGTGCACTGATCTATCTGTATCTAAGCCTTTTGTTCCCTCTTTTCTACCTATTCCTAACTCCTTTCCCATTGCAATAGATTTACTGTCCCCCCACCCATGGAGGACCAAATTCTCATTCGCGCATTGGCTCCCATAAGCTCTTGCGTACTCATATTCCTCACTTCTGTGATTATACTCCTCCCTCCCAGAGCATCCAGCTTTCTTTGCAGAAACATCTGTATTATGCAATGCAGGATGTTACCAAATATTCTGTAGTATCTCTCTTGATCTCTTATCACTCTAGCTACTTCCTAGTTTCTCTAGATCACTGAGGGAAAACTACAAGAAATACTACAAAATACTACAAAAACTCTACTTGCTGTCCTCATATCTTCACTTACTGTTCTTTCTTGAACCCATTTCTATCCTATTTTTCTCTCCACCATACCACTGAAATTGCTTTAGTCAAGTTTGCCAGTGATCGCTGCATGGTAAATCCAATGGTCAGTCTCAGTCGTCATTTTATTTTACCTGTCTGCAGAGTTGGGCAGAAATGAAACTTCTGGTATCTTAAAACATTTTATTTATTTAATATCTCCCAATTTTTCACAATTTTACCAGCACACTTCCTTAGTCGTTTTTGTTTTGTCTTTTATAGACACCTTATATTTATGAAAATTAAATGAGATGATGTCTGAAAACTACCTAATAAATGTATAAAACAGTGATTCTCTTTCTCCATTCCTCTTTCATCCTTTTTGTGTATGTGTATACGTGTGTGTGTGCATATGTGTGTGTGTGTTTTGCTTTTCAGTGTGACTCAGTTTAGTTACACTTTTGCAGTAGACTGGAGCTCATATTTTAAGAGTTTTCTCTCTCTTATCATTCCCTAGACGATCTTATTGAGTTTCATGGATTTCCAAAACAACTGTATGCTTAACACTGACAAAACAAATTAAACCCATTCTCTTTTACCTGAGCTTCAGAGTCAATGTATCATTTGTATGCCCAAGAGTTATCTCACAATTAACATATTTAAAGGAGAACTCTCAACACCTCTGCACATTTTTTATTCCAATAAATGGCATTATAATTCAGTCAACTGCTCAAGTCAAAAACCTAGACATCACCTTTAAACACCTCCTTTCCTTCAAAATCTTTAACCAATACATAACTATGTTCTACTAGCTATATTTTCATAATGTAGACTATATTCAATTTTTTCTTACCATTTCCAAGGCTGTCACCATTATTTCACCCCTGGGCCATTATAATATTCTCTCTACTAATCTTTCCTCTTTCACTCTTGTCTTCCTGACAATTTATAATTCTTCATTTTCTTCTTTGTCATTAAAAAAATTCAACTAGACTGCAAGGCCCATTAATATAAGTAACATCTGGTTTTTTTTTGGGGGGGGGAACTTGTCTGGTTTTTGAAAAATATTTTTAACTTTTGGATACATAATAGATGAAAATACTTATGGGATACATATAATAATTTGATACAAGCATACAATGTATAATGATCAAATCATGGTAGTTGAAATACTTATCACTTCAAACATTTAGCATCTCTGTGTTGAGAAAACTCCAAATTCATTTTTTTAGTTATTTTGAAATATACAGTAAATCACTGTTAACTATAGTCACCCTATTGTGCTATTAAACACTAGATCTTACTCCCATCTAACTGTATTTAGCTATCCACTAACCAACCCTTCTTGATCCCCCACTCTTCACTTCTTATTCCAGCCTCTGGTAACCATCATTCTAATGTCTACATCCACAAAGTAATTTTTTTTGTTTTTTTATCTCCCACATGTGAGTAAGAATACGTTATACTTGTTTTTCTGCACCTGGCTTATTTCACTTAACATAATGTCCTCCAGTTCCTTCCATATTGTCCCAAATGACAGGAATGCATTATTTTTATGGCTGAATAGTATTCCATTATGTATATGTACCACATTCTCTTTATCCATTCATCTGTTGATGGACACTTACATTGCTTTTCATTTCTGGCTACTGTGAATAGTGCTGCCATAAGCATGGGAATGCAGATATCTCTTTGATATACTGATTTGTTTTATTTTGGGTATGTACCCAGCAGTGGGAATGCTGGGTCACATGGTTGTTCTATTTTTATTTATTTGAAGAACCGCCATGCTGTTTTCCACAGTGGCTATACTACTTTACATTCCCACCGACAATGTATGAGCATTCGCCTTTCTCCAAATCCTCACCAAAATTTGTTTTGTTTTGTTTTGCCTTTTTGATAAAGATGACTTTAACTGGAGTGAGATTTGGTGCATTTCTCTGATGGTTAGTGATATTGAGCTTTTTATCATATACCTGTAGGACATTTGTATGTCTTCTTTTGAGACACATCTATTTAGATTTTTTGCCCCTTTTTTTTCTGTTACTCAAGCAGGAGTGGAATGATGTGATTACAGCTCACTGCAGCCTCAAACTCCTGGATTCCAGTGATCCTCCCTCCTCAGCCTCCAGAGTAGCTGGGATTATAGGTACGAGCCACCAAGCCTGGTTTTTGACCAGTTTTAATCAGAATTGTTTTTGCTTTTGCGTTGCCATTTTTCCCAGAAACATAACCTTTTAATAGACAAAATAAATACTCCAGTATATGCAAGGTAAAAACAATGTTGGGGAAAAATCATACTATAGTGTAAATTAAAAAATAAAACACATGCTGACAGTAACTTTTTCTCCATTTGGAAATCACATGGCAAATTTATACTCTTTCCACACCAAGTATACTCCTAATTCAACACAATTGCTTAAAATAAATAGCAACATCCAAAAAAAAAAGGTAGCTCCATTTATGTCTAAGAAGTGAAAACTGAGGTAACCTCTTTCTTTTAATTAAAACAAAGCAAAAAATTTGTTTTATATAATGTGGTTACTAATCGCCGGTGAGTTGCAAAGTTTGCAAATATCTCCTCTGAATCTGCAGGGTCTCTCTTCACTTTGTTGATTTTATCCTTTAAGCTTTTTAGCTTGATGTAATTCCATTTGTTCAATTTTGCTTTGGTTACCTGTGCTTTTGAGGTCTTAGTCAAGAAATCTTTGCCCAGACCAATGTCCTGAAGCATTTTCCCAATGTTTTCTTCTAGTAGCTTTATAGTTTCAGGTCTTACATTAAAGTCTTCAATTCATTTTGATTTGTTTTTTGTAAATGGGGAGAGTCTAGTTTCATTCTTCTGCATATGAATGTTCAGTTTTCCAAGAGCCATTTATTAAAGAAACTGACCTTTCCCTAGAGGTTCTTGGTGTTTCTGTCAAAAGTGAGTTGACTGTAAATGCTTGGATTTATTTCTGGGTTCTCTATTCTGTTCTATTCGTCTTTGAGTTCTGCTTTTATGCCAGCATCATGATATTTTAGTTACTATAGCTTTGTAATACAATTTGAAGTCAAATAATTTGATGCCTCCAGCTTCAAATTTGTCTTGTTTTGTTTATCAGCATATGCTCTATGCCCTGAAATAGGGCCTGATGGGTAGTAGGCCTACATATTTCCTTCCCCTTCCTCCCTCCCTCCCTGCCTCCCTCTCTCCCTCCCTCCCTTCTTCCTTCCTTCCTTCCTTCTTCCTTCCTTCCTTCCTTCCTTCTTCCTTCCTTCCCAACAACATTGTTTAGATTGGAAAACCACTGGATTTTTATGAGCATAATTTCTATTAATTTATAAAATTAAAAACATAAGATATAAACGTTTCAGAGCTGCAAGTAGAGGTGTTAAGAAAGGAAGCTATTTGGAAGAAATGCTCTTTGAAATAAAGTATGTGAGACATCAAAGTGAAGACCCATGATGGGAGAGGTAGAGCAAGAGAGGCGATAATCTCACTTCCAAGATGTAAACTAAAAAAAGGACGGATGGAATAAAAAAAAGAAAACTTGCTTCAATATTCTTTTTTGTTCCTTCATTCAAAAACGAAATATTGCATATCTGTGACGAATCACACGGATACCTTATGAAACATTTTGAGATGAATAAGATTTGGAATTTTTTCTAAAATGAACACATATATCTAGACAATATGCTTTGCATGATGCAGGCAATATAAGATTGTGAAAATGCTTCATGGATTCAATATTTTGTATTAGGCTTCTCTGGAGAAACAGAACCAATAAGACAGACAGATGATAGATAGATAGATAGATAGATAGATAGATAGATAGATAGATAGATAGGTAGATACAAACATAGATCAATCAATCTACATAAATAGAGTTATTATTAAGTATTGGCTTATGTGAGTGTAAAGGCTGAAAAGTCTGAAAAGTCCCACAATCTGTAGTCTGCAAACTGGAGATCTAGGATAGCCAGTAGTACAGATTATAATCTGGGTCTGAAGGCTTGAGAACCAGGAGCACTAAGGGCAAAAGATCAATGTTCCAACTCAACCATGAAGGCAGTGTAAATTCAACCTTCCTCTGCCCATTTGTTTTGTCCAGGTCCTCAACAAACTGGATGATGCCTACTCACATTAGGGAGAACCATCCGCTTTATGCAGTTGATCCATTTAAATGCTAATCTCTTCTAGAAACACTCTCACAGACACAGCCCAGAAATAAGGTTTTACCATATATCTGGGCATTCTGTGGCCTAATCAAGTTGACACATATAATTAACTATCACAGATGGGTAACATTCTCTCATGAGAATACGGTACTGAGGATGCTTTGTATAGAAAGAATAGAACTTTCTTAGAATTGGAAATTAGAGATCATATCTCAGAAAATGGCATTAAGAATTCTGTGTTCTAGGTTCAGAGAAGTGCTTGCTGTGAACCTGGACTATTGCATACAACTGCCCAGAAAGTGCCACTTTAGAAGAACCAATGGAACTACAATATTCCTGTATGTGGAAGGGAGCACATGAAAATAATACATTAGTTTCCTACTTCAGCTAGAACAAATTATCACAAATTTAGCAGCTTAAACCAACACAAACTTATTATGATATAGTTCTTCAGGTCAGAATTTGAAGACAGAATTCACTGGGCTAAAATCAAGGTATCAGTAGAGCTGTATCCTGTCTGGATGTTCCAGGGGAAAATCTATTTTCTTGCTCATTGAGAAAGTCGGCACAATTCGGCTCCTCAGTGTTATAGAACTGAAGCCTCTTTTTCCTTGCACTGTTCGCAGACAGCTGTTCAAGACTCTGAAGACCACCTTCATTTCAGTCTCATGGCTCCCTTCCTCCCTTTTCAGAGTTAGCAACAACAGATTAGTACCTGTCTTCTTTGTCAAGTCTCTCTCTTTACTTCAACCTGGAAAGACCCTCTGCTTTTAAGAGCTCATATGATTAGATTGGACTATCTGAATGATCCCAGATTATTTCTCCATCTAAAGGTCCATAACCTTAATCACCACTTCAAATTCTCTTTTGCCATGTGTCAGGGTAAATTCATATGTCAACTTGACTGGGTCATGGCAAGGCCAGATATCTCATTAAACAACACTTCTGTGAGGATGTTTCTGGAAGAGATTAGCATTTGACTTGGTGGACTGAGTGAAGAAGATGGCACCTCTCAATGTGAGCAGACCTCACCCAGTCAGTTGAAGACCTGAATGGAACAGAAGAAAAAGGAAGGTTGGATTAGCCATTTTTCTGCCTGACTGCTTAGATGGAACATTAACCTTCTTTTGCTTTTGGCACTCCTGGTTCTCAGGCTTTCAGGCTTGGACTGGAATTTATACCAACAACTCCCTGGCTCTAAGGCCTTAAAACTATACCATGAGCCTTCCTGAGTCTCCAGCTTGAGGGCAGAGGGAGGGAACTCTTAGCCTCCATAATCATCACAGGGGTCTATACCCTAGAGTATCTCTCCCTCTCTCTCTCTCTCTCTCTCTTTCTCTGTGTGTCTATGTGTGTGTGTAGACATATTCTTTTCCTCTGAAGAGCCCTAATACATATTTGGTAACATATTCATAGATGTTGACAATGAGGCTGTGGACATCTTTGAAGGGGGTATTATTTGTATTACTTTAATGAGCTATTCTCCAAGTTCAGGGGTATAATTTAAAAGGAAAATAAAACATACATATTGAGTTGAGGTTGAATTACTGGGGAGCCAGAAGGTTTACTAACCTACCCTGTAACTATAAGAGATAAAGAAAAAGAGAAAGAAACGTTGGTAAGGGTGGTATTTCCCTCTTTGTTTCCTGAGATGAAGGGAAGATGTGTTCTGCCAGCGCCCAGGGAATGTGAGTGGATGAAACTGGGTCTTCAGGAAAGGGGAAGCCCACCGCAAGCTAGAGAAAAGCAGGCAGTCCCAGCCCACAAGGGACACTTATGCCTAGAAGAAAGGATTGTGTTTGAGTATTCCACCATTAGGATTCCCATTCACATACACTGAATAAGTAGAAGAGAAGCTGAAGATGCCAGTCATCATGAATGAGGCAGACACATTACCACACCTACTACATAATTGAGCATGTAAGGGGACTTCTTTTTCCCTTTCAAACCCTGATCAAACATAGAGAAAGGTGAGCTAATTGTAAAATAGAAGATTATGCCCTTAGTTATAGTCTAGGCTTTAGGAAATTCCAGTCAAGTCTCACTGGAAACAAGAGAAAGGGCTTAGAATACAATTATTAGCCATTCTTGAGATAATAAAGCTGTCCATGTTTATATTAGAGTGTAGTCTCCTCAATTAAACTAATTAAAATAGAAAAGGAAGTAAGAAAAAGTAGATGGTAAAGGTGTATGAATAGGGTTGTTTTAATAGGATATTAGATGAAGTTGGAAATATTGTGTGGGGGACCCAGCCTCTCTAGCTTAAGGAATGTATGAGCTTCATTCTGTCAGGCACTGCACCCCAGATTGAAAAAAACACAGAGAAACAACTTTAGAAATAAGCAATTTTCAGGAGACCTGTATTGAGTTCTACCATTATTTATCCAAGAAACTGAAAGCAAATCACTTTGTTTTTGATGTTTATATTGTCTACATTAAAGAAGGAATATTGTTACTATAAAAAAAGACAATTTTAATACACTGTCAATGAAAGTTCCTTAATGAATGAACAAGTGAATGATGAATGCAAAGCATAAAGGGCATTGACTGAAGAGGTAGGTGATGGAGTTGAGATGAACTAGGGATCTGTTTGCTTTTGTGTAATTTGGAGGAAATAAGCACCCACATCAACAGCAAGGGGAGGAAAGGCTCCAGTAGGATAACTTTGAAAATGGAAGATGGGGATGTATAACATGTCTTTGAAATCTAAGTTTTGGGTCTTTTTCTACATAACAAAAGAAATTAAACAACTAGAACTGCCCGTTGAAAGCCTTTTTAGTTTCTCTTTGCCAGCTCATGTGTTGTTAGAGAGACCACGGAATTATATCAGAAAGGAACTTTGCATGTTTTCAAATAGCCTATTTTTAGGAAGCATGAATAATTACAGCAGATGGCTGTTTAAAATCTGTTGGCATTGTTTCTACTGTACTTTCATTGTTTAGAAATCCATTCTGTTAGATTTCAAAGAGAGGTACAAAGTTGCAATAGTCGTCATATTTAGCATTTATTTCTTTTGTAAATCTTTGTAAAAATTTCCACTGAGAGAAGGTTAACAGATATGCTGATACAGAGATTTTTAATAAATTATGATGGCAATGAAGCCAGAAAGCTGCCTCCATGAGAATACAGTATTTAATTTCCAGTGGTTGCTAGGGGTTTGTGTGTGTGTGTGTGTGTGTGTGTGTGTGTGTTTGCGCCACACTTGCATACACACACACACACACACCTTTCTATGGTTGCCTTTATGTAACTTGTTATGATGTTTAAAGATTACTCAGGATAATATTATCAGGGTGATCTGAGAGTAACTGGCCTTTTTTATTTTCTACAGCAAGTGAAAATATGCTATTTTCTTTCTCTGTTTCTTTGTGCCTCTTTGTTCTTCCTTCCTTTCATCTATTCATTGGTTTGTTGTTCTTTCATTTATTTATTGTTTTTAAGCTTCTTTTATATACTCAGATTAGTAAACTGCAAAGAAAAGTTAATTTCTGGTAAACTCTGAAGTGTATCACAGAAAGCAGGGAAGACAGAGTAAATAGTTCTTATTTTTTCACGATTTATTAAATGTATGTATGGTTCAAAACAGTCAATCCTTCTACATTATTTTTTAATTCTGAATTTTTATGGGCACCTTTAAATTAGGAGAGCAGATGCAGGGGACAGATTATTATAGGATTAATCTTGATACTAGAAATACCTTTAAAACAATGTTTCTCAACTATGATCTATCTACATGGGTCCTCTAAGTTGTCTCTGATCATATGATCACCCATCCATTTGCCTGATGGTTACACATCTGATAAACATATTCAACGATAGCATAGCTGCAAATTAAGTTTAATTTAAATAATTAATTTGAAAAGTAAATAGCTTTCAAATGTTTCTGCATTTGGCTCTACATTAAAGGGGAATATCCTTTACCCAAAGAATTATTTGAAAGGGTTTAGAAGTAGCATGAAGAAATCACAATAGGCTTGTGATAGATGATATTAGAGAGAGGATAGAATAATAAGATTTAAGAGCAAAGGAGAAAAAAATCACACACTAAGCAATTTGGAGACACTTAGTGGAGGGCAAAGAGCTCTATGGTGCTCAAAAGAAAAACGCCTGCAGGTTTAAACAAATTGTGTGTGTAATCTAGAACATGAATCAATAATAAAGTATTTCTGAATAATTCTGGTCAGAAAGGATTCTTTTGAAAATGTGACAAAATAAGACTGAAATAACAATTACAATGGAAGCTGGCTATTACCTCTGTTATTCAGCATTTTTTTTCTAAAACATTTAGACAAACCATTAGGGAATAGTATGAATGCTTACAATCAAAATCCAATAGATTTGGCTTTAAAAAGTTTGTGGTAACAAGTAATAATAATCAAATTACTAATTTAAAAAATTTCTTTATTTCTTCCTATAAAAATACATGTGCAGATCGTGAAGGTTTGTTACATAGGTATACAAGTGCTATGGTGGTTTGCTGCACTGATTGGTCCATTCTCTAAGTTCCCTCCCTCCTTCTCTCACCTCTCAACAGGCCCTGGTGTGTGATGTTCCCCTCCTTGTGTCCATGTGTTCTCATTGTTCAACTCCCACTTATGAGTGAGAACACGCAGTGTTTGGTTTTCTGTTCCTGTGTTAGTTTGCTGAGGATGATGGCTTCCAGCTTCATCCACGTCCGTGCAAAGGACATGATCTCATTCCTTTTTATGGTTGCATAGTATTCCATGGTATATATGTACCACATTTTCTTTATCCAGTAAATGACTGATTTTTGAGGCAAAAAATAATGTTTTCTTTACTATATTGTAGCCACTTCAAGACATAAAATTCTATACTAAATGGAAACAAAATTTGAGAATAAATCGATCTAGATATATTCAGAAATTGTTGATTATAATTTAAAAATATTAAAAAGTATGAAAAATAAGGATACCCAAGCTACATTAAAAGATATTAGTAGAGATTTAGGTTCTGGACTTGATTAAGAAGAATTAATGTACAAATTTTTCAATTCTACCCCAATTAATAATAACAAACAAAACAAAATTACAGTTATAGTGTCAATGGGGTTTTTGGGCCAGTTTGGTAAAATATCTTTAAGCTGATCCAGAAGAGTCAACATAACAAAAACACATGGAACTATTGGAATGCCTTGACTTACTATTGCTAAAACTCATGAAGTTAAAATAACTAAAAGTGAATGATAACAATCTAGGAATAAATAAGTAAAATGATTCAATAGAAAAGATAACAAAGACTGAACCACATTTTTGAGTTTAGAAAGTGATGGTTCACAATTCAAATGATTGGTAAAGAATAGATTATTCAAACACTTATTGGAACAATGAGGTTGCTTTGGGAAAAATAAAATTTGGTTAGGATATCATCACCTGCAAAAAAATAACTTACACATTTATTAATAAGTTAATAAACAAGGTATGAATATGTTAATTAAAATTTAAGTACAACATCTCTAGGAGAAAATATAGACATGTATGGATATTAATTCTTAGGAAAGGACTTCACTACTTGAACTCCAAAGTCAGAAAGCGAAAAGTAAAAATACTAATAAATTTGACAAGTAAAAATGTAAAAAATAGTGTACCAAATAAATCATTATAAAAAGTTAAAGGCAAATGATTAATTGGGAAATATTTAAAATAAATGTCATGAAAAGAGTATTACTTGTATGCCAGTGAATTCTTAGTAAAAAGAAGAAAAGATGGATACTTAGTAGAATAAGGGACTAAAGTTTATGAATAGGCATCAATGACAGAAGTAACAAAAATGGAATGAATTCATTACAGAAAAAACCATGCATTAAAAGTGATTTTTCTAATATGTTTTTAAAAGTTCATTCAATCATTCAACAATTGTCACTGATTATTGATGTGGCAGGAACAACCTAGGTGCTAGGGTTGAAGCAGAACAGAGAACAAGGACAATGTCCCAGGCACTTGTTTACAAATGGGAAACAGAAATACAAGATAATGTCAATATCAGTAGGTGGTATTGATACAACAAAACAGGATAATCTGACACAGAGCCACTGGAATGGAGCAGAGGCTCCCTTGGTTAGGGTACTCAGGGAAAACTCCTCTGGGGTATGGATATGTAAACTGAGACCTGAATCAGGAGAAGATGTCAGTCACCGACTATCTCAGAAACAGTGTTCCAGGCAGCATGGGAGCAACTTTAAGATCCTAAGGAACAGAAAGAAGAATATTGTGGGTAAAATTCAAGAGTGCGTGATGGAGAAGCAGTGGGAAGGGGCTGATAGGCAGAGTATGAAATTAGGTTAGGCAGGTAGAGAGAGATTCTATCTAATAGGACCAATTAAATTTCATTATAATAACAACAAGACCTTATTGAATGATTTTAGGTGGGAGCAGTGATAGGATAGAGTCACTTTTTAAAGATATCCTTTGGCTGTTCTCTGGAGAACAGGTTGTCAGTGACAAGAACTGAAGCAAGAGAAAGGGTTGGGAAATAGAACACTGGACCAGGCAGGAGATAATTAGGACAAAATAAAGCAATACAGACATTTTCTAGTTATCGTATTGGCAAAGAGTAAAATGAATAAATAGGGATAGTAACAATGAACATCCATACATATGTGTGCATGTGCATTATATAAATGTATATATGATATCATTAGTCTCATATTCTATAGACTTGTTTAATTATTTATTGATATTTATCAAAGTAAATAAGCATACACATGTTGACCCAGCAATTTAACCTCATAAAGAATTAGCTTCCTAAAATAATTGAATTGATTTCCAAAAATTTTATACCATAGTTTAATCTCAGATTTATTCATAATATGGAAAACTAGAAGTGTCTGAACTAACCTTCAAGGCATAATTGGTACATTAATCATGCTTTGTTCATTTCATAGACTGATTACTCAGAAGTCATTAAAAATGATGTTGCAGCCTTCCACTTAATAAAATGAACTAGCATTAAGCGATCAATTTTGCTAATGCATATATGTAAACATACATGTTAAAATCATGAAATATTATAAATCATGATATAAATAATTATAATTAGTGAGTATGAGATTCTTACGTAATTTTTTACACATTTGTATTTTGTTATTTTCCATCATGTAATAAAATTATAATTTAAAAAGTTATTTTAAAATAGACAAGATACGAACTGTGCAAAAACCATATGACATTGCAACCAAAACTATTTGTATTTTATACATGCTATGAACTTTTATAATAAGCAGACTTAATATTTAAATAAGCCTACATTATTGGAAAATTAGCTTAGATAGGTTAACTTTCTATTTTTTAATCACTCAGCTCTTCTTAATATTAGTCTATATTGACCTATCCATGCATCTCTCCATGCATGTTTGACATGACACCACCACCAAACTCTATTTGTTTTGTTCAGAGATTAGGCTGGATAACCCAGGTCTCCACCTCATGACCATCAACTGATAAACTCTTCTGCTTTATTTCTAACTCAGATCTAGAAATCTTTACTTCAGAAAGTTCTCTGAACCTATTAAGAAAGAATTGGATCCTGCTCCTGAGGCTCTCATAACCCCTGCCTTTCCTATTACCACAGCTCTGTTTATGTGTCTGTCTTTGCTGATAGACCATGAACTCCTAGAAGAAAGGGAGGTTCTGTCTGAATACCCTCTTTCCTTAGTGCCTGGCTCAGACGTTAGAATGCAGTAGATGCTAAATATATAGTGGATAAACAGAAAGAATAAAGCATCACCATACTTACATTTATTATGTGGTTATATTATTATAGGAATGAGTAATTTATACCTTACTCTTTAAAAACAAATGGATGGAGAAAATACTCAACATCATTAGGGTGTTGCAAATTAACACAACAGGATACCACTACACTTCTACCAGAACGGCCAAAATCCCAAAAGACTAAATGTTGGCTAGGATGTGGGGCAACAGGAGCTCTCATTCATTGCTGCTGGGAATGAAAATGGCAAAGCCACTTTGGAAGACAGTTTAGCAGTTTCTTACAAAGCTACATATACTCTTATCATATGATACAGGAATCATACTCTCAGATATTTATCTGAATGTATTGACAATTTATGTTCACACAAACACTACACATGAATGTTTATAGCGTCTCTATTTATAATTGCCTCAACATGGAAGCAAATAAGATACCTTTCCAAACATTAGTGGATAAACATACTATAGTATGTGTATACAATAAAATAATTTTTCGATGATAAGAAGAAATGTGATATCAAGGTTAATAAAATGGAGGAAACTTTAGTATGTATTTTTTGTGTGAAAAACAAAGGCCAGTCTGGAAAAGCTACATACTGTATTATTCCAGCTGTAAACATTCTGAAAAACGCAAAACTATAGAGGACAGTAGCAAGATTAGTGGTTACCAAGGGTTTGCAGGTAGGGGTGGAGGAATGAATTGGTGGAGCACGGGGCATTTTTAGGACAATGAACTCTTCTGTATCATACTGCAATGATGGGTACATGACATCTTGCATTTGTCAAAACACATAGACTGTACAACAACGCAAACTATACATTTTAATGATAACAATGGTAATAAATAAACTGTGGACTTTGGTTAATACCAATGTATCAATATTGATTCATTAATTCTAACAAATGTACCATGTCAATGCAAAATGTGAACAAGAAGAGAAACTGGGAATTAAAAGAAAAGAAAAACCAACAACAAGTAGATTAATTGTTCAGCTAAAGCTCTGTCCTAAAGGTTTTACAAGCTCACCACTAACTCAAATAGGAACTCGAGTAATATTTTAACTGAATGTAAAAGTTGGTAGGAGGTGTTTTCTATCGTGTCTGTTACAAGAGTGCTCTGCAGCCTAAAAAAGTACATGTCTCGGAATAGGCTATGCACAATTAGGTGCTTACCAGAGTCTACTGCTGCTTTGAGTAAATTCCTCCAAAAGTTTCTCGTTGCAGTTTGAATAAAATCCAACTCACCAGGTCTCATATGAGCTGACCACCTTCCACTCCTCTTCCCACCGTGGTCTATGGTGTCCATGGCTCAGTGTGCTGCAGCCATCTTATTCTTTCATCTGTTCCTCTTCCTCTCCAAGCTTACATGGACCTTGCATTTGGTCTTTTCACTGTCTGGAAACATCTTTGGTCACTTCGTTGGCCTCTTTTCATCATTGTTATGAGTATGAACCAAAATGGCACATCCTTTCCTCTTCACCCTACCAAAAGCAGCTGCCTCAATCCAGGCACTCTCTCCAATGTTCTCTTGTTGCACTTTCTTCATTGTACCTATGTTTGGTCCAGTGTATTTCGTTTCTGTTTGACACTAGCCACTAGAAGGTAAGTACTGTCAAAAGCAGAAATCTTGTCTCTTTACTACTGTTTACCCCCAGCCTTTTATAGTGCCAGCCACATAGTGGATGTCAATGTATTAAACAATACATTGGGTGTAGTGAAATAGAGGAATATATGGAAATTGAATTAAGATCAGAGAGCACAGTTGTATGGTTAGGTAGCTCCAGGGTCCAGAGTCAATTCTCAGTTTTGCCATACATAACTTAATAGGCCCATGTGATACACTTTACCTCACTAAGCCTTACCTTCTTCTTATATAAAATGAGACTTTCAGACTATATAGGATCTAAAGTCTTTTCTAGCTCTAAAATCATACATTCTTTATAGCTCAAAATGATTGAGGTCCCACTGGAGAGCCACTAATTCAGATACATTCTATTAGCAGTGCAATTTCTGTGATGATATATGTCAGTACAGCATACTGAAACCACCTTTCAGAGTGACATTGTCACACATCTGGTCAAATAATTAATATTTCCATCTGGATCTATGCTTTTGGCAGGAACATTGAGTACTTATGCCACATGACCCTTCTATCATAAAACAAAATGTGTTATTATTTTGTGCCATCAGGCAATGAAACGGTTGGCTTTCCATTTGTCTTTTTTTTTTCCATAGAGTCATCCATTAATCTACACCTGGCATTCCATGTCATAAAGGGATGCAAAACCTCACATGCCTTCATGGAGCTATGAGTGTCTTTTGGTTTATGTTGTTTCTGTAGAAAACTTAAGGGTATACTAGATCAACAATTATTTTAGGTAAAATATATTCCAATATTAGAAACCCTATGAATATTCTTGTTAGGAGGGTTCTGGATCGTGGGGGGACACACACAGAATTCCAAATTGCTGCTGGCTCCAGGAAGAGGAAGCTTTCCTACAGTTCTGCTTTCCAGGGTTTGTGTAGACTTCCCACCACTAGGATTATGGACTCATATATTTTTTCCTTACAATAGCAAATTCTGCTACTAAAAAGGAGATAACTGATTGCATCTAGCAATCCCCTACCTTGTATACATTTGCTTCTTGTTTTGAAATTCAGCTTAGTTATGGATCATGATGTTTGAACTAACACTTAAAACTCACATGTCAAGGAATTTATCCTTCACTCTTCACTCAACTGCAGGAGGTTAAATAGTTTGTGGCAGATGAGCTACTGTTAACAAAGTAATGAGCACTTCATAAAGACAGTCTTGTCTGTTGAAAAGCCCCAGAAAGCCCACATGCCAGGGTGATAAATGATATTTAGGGACTTTTCTAACAACGGCATGACATCATACTGTTCCCTCTCAACCAGACCTTAGTAAAGAAAGTGTTAATGGAGAAAAAAGAAATGAGAGGATGGAATTCAAGAAGGATAACTATTAACTCAAGTGAACTTAAGTGCCAAAAGAATCATCGACATTTCCCAAATATATATGAGGAATAGAAACTCCTGCTTAGAGATAAAGAATATACTTTGAAGTGCCAGACACAGTATTTGCTTGGTAAACATTAGTTTTCTTCTTTACTATAACATAAACTTCATATTCTATTTGCTCAATTTCAAGAGCAGTAGTGTTTTAGGGAGCTTTATATATGCGTAACACTTGGGAGAAACTGAAGTGAATGAGACTATGTCTCTCACTTCACAGAACTTTCAGTACACTGGAGGAGACACAAACTCAAACATGCTTGAAGATAAAGTGAAATCAGTGCTAAGGAGAGGTTTGGCAATGTTAAAAGCCTAAGTATGTGTGATTAATTTGAGTCAGAAAATTGGAAAAGCATCCCATAATAGATGTTATTTGAGCTGAGTTTTGCAGAATGCTAAGATTGTGAGGAGCAGACATTGAGAGAACAACATAAGTCAAGACTTGACAGTGGAAACATTCAGTTTATTGCACTTATGGTACCTGAAGAAGATAATGGGGGTTAGAGTACCTGTTCAAAAAGAGGGGAAAAAAAAAGGGGGAGAGTGGATAAGGAAGGGTACGTATAATATTACATAAGCCTGTGATATGGTTTGGATTTGTGTCTCCACTCAAATGTCAAGTTGAATTGTAATCTCCAATGTTGGAGGTGGGGCCTGGTGGGAGGTGATTGGATCATGGGGCAGTTTCTCATGGTTTAACACTATACCCTATGGTGTTGTTATGATGAGAGTGAGTTATCATGAGATCTGGTTGTTTAAAAGTGTGTAGCACCTTCCCCTCTCTTTCCTCCCTGCTTTGGCCATATAAGAAGTGCCTGCTTCCTCTTTGCTTTCCATCATGATTGTAAATTTCCTGAGGCCTCTGCAGACATGTGCACACCCTGTGGAACCATGAGCCAATTAAAACTTTTTTCTTTATATATTACCCAGTCTTAGGCATTTATTTATAGCAATGTGAGAACTGAATACAGTCTGGAAGAGTAGGTGGGGGTTAGATCATGATAGTAATTAATGCTGAGCTGTAAGTTTTATTTTATTCTGAAATTAAGGAAGAGCTAAGTATAACAGGGCTTTTTATCTGTTGGATTTTGTTTGCTTGTTTAATGAGCAAAGTGACTTTACTTTGAAAGAGAAAACTTTACATTCCAATATTGACCACAGAAAAGCACACACACACATACACACAGACACCACAAACAGACACACAAGCACATTAGCTAGATGTGTCTATTTAATTAATTATGTTAACATTTACTGTTATTAAAATGTATGTTTATTGTCATGACCTCAGTAGCCCTAGCTATATGTTTTGAAATTCTAGATGGTGGCACAAAAGCCATCAATGACAGAGGTTTGTGTAGTGAATTGAAGAGTATAATTTGTAGCCGACACTAGCTCTGTGGCCAGGAAGAACAGTTTTTATGGAATAAATTGACATAGGGAGCTCCTGTATTAACAGGAAGCTACCATGAACAGTAGGAAGGAGGGGCAGGCCAGAGGTGGGTGACTGACCTCTGTGATGGGCCCAGGACAAGAAGGCAGAAGCTCAGTGGATATTTGGTGCCTAAAAACTTCTTTATGCCCCTTTCACTGATATGCTGGTGAAAGACTCACCCCTGTCTTCCCAGATCAATCACTGATGGGAATTTTGCAAAGTGTGATTCTGATGGGTCCAGGGACTGAATGGGATAGAGCAAGTTCATGAGCTTCATTTGTCTTCTGCACTGGTGAGGCTGTGCTGGAGCTGAGGGTGAACTGAGTAAGCAAGGAGTAGAGGGTAGAGCCCACATTCTGTGAGCCCTTCCCACTCAACTGAGGTGCCAAGCCATACGTTGACATCAGCTGTCTCATGCGTATAAGCTTAAGGCAACTAGTGTATACACAGGACTCAAATTCTCACCTTCATTGCCTTGTTCTTTATTCCTCACCTTCCCCAACTCTTTTCCTCACCTTTTCCACAAGGCCCTACCACTTATTTACTATTTACTCCATCTTCACATAATGAAAAAATAATAATGTAATTACAGGCAGGTGGGGGTCCTCTTGCTAGGGAAACAGAGTGATACATGCAGTTTCAATTAACTAGGACGACTTACATTTATTGTTGTTTCTATTAATTCTATTATTTCTATTGATATTACTCTTATTGTCAGAAGAATATAAACCTTATTCTTTCTATCTTTCCATGTTCTGGTAGATCCACACAATGTCTCTCAATATGACTAAATTATTTTATTATTTTTATTTCCACTTAAAAAGCTTTTTTTTTTTTTTTTTTTTGAGACAGAGTCTTGCTCTGTCACCCAGGCTGGAGCGCAATGGCACAATCTTGGCTCACTGCAACCTCTGCCTCCCTGGTTCAAGAGATTCTCCTGCCTCAGCCTCCTGAGTAGCTGGGACCACAGCTGCGCACCACCATGCCTGGCTAATTTTTTGTATTTTTAGTAGAGATGGGGTTTCACCATGTTGGCCACGATGGACTTGATCTCCTGACATTGTGATCCACCCGCCTTGGCCTCCCAAAGTGCAAGGATTACAGGCGTGAGCCACCGTGCCTGGCCAAGCTTTTTTTTTTTTTTTTTTTTTTTTTTTTTTTTAAAACCATTCCCTATTCTTACAAGATAGATTTTTCCCTCTGACTTATGTTGGCTTTTCAACTGTCAACTCAGCAAGTCACCTCCTTTAATCTGTAAAATGTTATAAATCCCTGGACCAGTTATTTCATAAAAATATACTCATTTCAAATGTTAATATATAGCAAATAAATCTCATTATTGAAAATTATTAAATAATTTTGGTTTGTAATCAAAGTAGTGTGATCTTGATATATCAG
Organism: Pongo abelii; assembly: GCF_028885655.2. Classification (NCBI taxonomy): domain Eukaryota; kingdom Metazoa; phylum Chordata; class Mammalia; order Primates; family Hominidae; genus Pongo; species Pongo abelii. The sequence goes on from NC_071988.2 coordinate 10,810,363, forward strand.
AAAGGGAAGTTGTATTGGTTTTGTTGTGGTTTATACCTAACAGATTGGCTAAAATATACATATGTCATCATATTCAATATACAGGCACAGCTTATAAAAGCAGAGGCTTAATGACAGGGCTATGTCCTGAGAAATATGTTGCTAGGCAATTTTGTCATTGTGCAAACATTACAGAATGTACTTACATAAATCTAGATAGCATAGCCTACTATACACTTTGGCTGTATGGTATAACCTACTGCTCCTAGGCTACCAACCTGTACAACAGGTTACTGTATTGAATACTGTAGGCAGCTGTAACACAATGGTATTTGTGTATCTAAACATTTCTAAACATAAAAATCATAGAAAAACTACAATATTATAATCATATGTGATCACCATCATATATTCAGTGTGTCACTGACCAAAACTTTGTTACGCAACACATGAGCATACAAAGATATTGGTGAAGATGGGATGAAATAAAAATTAAACTTTATCACTAAAAATTTGTTATAACTTTTTGTCAAAAAAATTGGCAACATAAAATGAGTTTTGTAAAGGTATTTATTTTATTTTTTAATTTGATTCCTATCAATTAATCCTTTAAAAAGATAAAATATTTGGACTCAAGAATGCTCATAATAGCATTATCTGTTAATTAAATAAGCATATATTTATTGAGCACCTACTATGATCTGGAAACTCTTCTAGAATTTGCAGATAAATAACCATTGTCTTCTTGACCTTGCATTCTAGCTGGGCAGTCTGAAGAGTGATTAGCACTAATGTAGATTATTATGGATGGAGCTATTTCAAAGGTCAAGGAAGACCTTTCTAAATAAGTGACATTTGAGCAGAAATTGACTAAAATGAGGAAGTGAGTCATGAGCTATCTGGGGAAAAAAACCTATTTATAACAGCAAAAATCTGTAAGTCACTTCAATACCCAGAAAAAAATTGAAGGGTAAAATAAAACTTGATAGGGCCACATCATCCTGGTTTGCCCAGGAAAGTTGTGGTTTACACTTGTTGACCCAGAATAAGCATAATAGCATCCTACTTTACTTTTATAAATGGTCTGGTATGGGTAACAAATTTTATGATTGTCCTCATACAATGGATTCACAGGTAATAAGTTAGGGAATTATCTTCCCAACAAACCATATTTTCTTACCCGTGATGTCCTTGGCTTCCCCCTCCAAGATATAAATCTAGGTTTTTACCATGGCTCAGAACATATTCCATTATTTTTTAACACTCTATTTATGACTTCATTCACTTTTTTTGGCTTTAAAAATAACACATACATATTCAAGTCACAATAATTTTATTGAACACTCACTTCACTCATACTGACAAGTGTTGAGACACATCAAAGGAAAACATGAATGACCCCTGCTCTCACGAAGAATGTGGTGTAAAGGAGGGGGTGGAGAAACAGGAACTCACTGTATTATAAATTCTGTGTCACACTGTGCAGAAAATGGTCTATGACATTCAGAGGATTCTGCAGGACCATGAGGGCAAGTGTTTCTAAATTAGGCTGTGAGGTCTTGAAGGAGGTCACTTTCATAACATTTGCATTTGGTTTTGAAGGACAAGACCATTTAACTAGGTGAAGAAGGAGTGGGGGATCTATTTCAAGAAGCATGAGTTGATAAAGTTTAATGTGCACAGAGCTCATGACATATAAAAACAAAGGCAAGTATTTTTTATGACTCCAGAAACTGGTAGAGAGAAGTAGCTGGAGACGAAGCTGGAGATTTAGGGAAAGGACAGATAATAAAGAATTTTAGGCCAGTCACCCTGGCATGTGCCTGTAATCCCAGCTACTCAGGAGGCTGAAACCGGAGGGTTACGGGCTCAGCAGACCAGCCTGTGCAACTGCAGTAAGATTTTGTCTCACACACAAAGAAAGAACATGTGTGTTGATCCTATATGTTTGAATTGTGTCCTATAGATACAGATAAACTGATTTTTAAAGTGGTGAATGATATAATCAGTTTGATTTGGAAAATATTATTTCTTCAGCAGGCAAACAAGTTACCAAGTTTGTTTTTATTGAGATATAATGCACAATATCATAAAACTCATCTTTTCACATTGTACGATTCAATGTTTTTTTTAGAATATTCTCACAAATGTGCAACCCTCATCATCTCATTTCTAAACATCAATTATTCCAAAAATAAATTTCATATCCACTTGCAGTCATTCTCCTATCCTCCTCTACCCCTAGCAACCTCTTAATCCAATATTTATCTCTATAGATTTCCCAATTCTAGGGGCTTTATATAAATAGTATATAAAACTTTATAACCTGTATATAAATAGTATAACTTTATATAACTAGTATGTGACCTATTGTGCTTGTCTTTCTTCACTTAGCATACTGTTTTTAAAGTTTAGTGACGTTGCTGCATATATCAGTAGTTCTTTCTTTTTTATGGCTAAATAAAATTCCATTGCGTAGGTAGACCACATTGCATTTATCTTTTTTTAAGTTGATGGACATTTGACTTGTTTGCACTTTTTGGCTAAGAATGTTGGTATTATAAACATTTGTGTACAAATTTTGTGTATGTATTTTTGTGTACATAAATGTCTTCAATTTTCTTGGGTATAAACTTAGGAGTGGAATTACTACGTTATATGGTGACTCTGTTTAACTTCTTATTTGACCTGCTGCTGAGTTAGGTCACATTTATTCTTTAATTGTTTGAGTATTTCCATGTCAGTATTGAACATTACATTTATTTCACTATTAAAGACATCCCCAGACTGGCGCAGTGACTCATGCCTGTACCCCCAGCACTTTTGGAGGCCTAGGTGGGTGGATTGCTTGAGACCAGAAGTTCAAGATCAGCCTGAACAACATGGTGAAATCCCATCTCTAAAAAATAAAAATAAAATATACCAAAAATTTGTCGGGGCATGGTGCTATGCTCCTGTAGTCCCAGCTAATCGAGAGGCTGAGGTGGGAGGATCACCTGAATCTGGAAGGCAGAGGCTGCAGTGAGCTGTGATTGCATCATGCACTCCAGCCTGGGTGACAGAGTGAGACCCTGTCTCACAAAAAAACACAAAAAGAAAAAAGAAATCCCCTGATCATATGACCCTCTATCCTACTATTTTCTTTTAGTGCTTACAGTTGTCTAAAATGTTCATGCGTATTTATTATGTTTGTACTTTTTTTCCCCAAAGAGAAGGTAAGATTCTGAAGAATGGGTTACTATTTATTATTATTATTTGTCAACACTATATTAAGAGTGTCTATTTTAGTGTTTGACACATACATATGATAAATATTGATTGCATAAAAAAGTAACCACAATCATTATTTTATTAGATTTACCATATTGCTTTATCTATTACATACGCTTAAAAATATGGATGTTGTTATTCAAAATACTAGCACTTTTTCTAACAGATCTTCTATTAAGGGACATACACTACCTATCTTTTTCTTTTCCACCTCAGTGAAATCTCTAATGACTTTCAAAAGGGCAGAAGTCAGTCATCGAGATGGAGATGAGGCAATGAAAGACTGAATAATTCACACCATGGATATTCAATGCCTGAATGATGTACAGTGACTGTGTGTAAAGTCAAAGGAAAGGAGGTGGAGTTATTTGTAATAACCATTCCTTTTAATGAATTTATTTAGATATTTTAAGTGTTCTCTGGAATCAGCTGACAATGTGAGGTTCCGAGACCAGGGGACACAATTCCTAATTAGGATAAGGCGGCTTAGCAGCCAACCTTGGAACTGTGTACCTTGCTCAGCCTCCGATATGGCTAAAATACAATCTCTTTGTACTCATGACACACGGATCTATTCCACAACCAAAAATTCTGTTGAAATTTCTAGAGTTGGTTCACTTTCATAAGTGAAATTGACCACTTTTAAATCTGAGAGAACTAAAAAAGGAAGGTGTTATTTGGGTCTGCAAGTCTGGTCTAGGCATGCTTTCTCTGCTTTTCCTATAAATACTGTTCCCCTTATGACTCCTGTAGCAAATATCAGTTGACTTATAATTTACCATCAATATATTGCTGGTTTGTATTAAAAGAAAAAAAAAACCTTTGGTTAACATCTGAGTTTGGTTTGAGGGAAAGGATATTAATTAGATCAATAAGGAAAGAATCTCTCTATCCAGACCCATCGGAATGTAAAACTTGTAGTCCATGTTCAACAAATTTTTGCTAAAATTGAGGTAACAAATTGAGTTAAACTGAACAGCTACACCTTCTGGAAAAAAGTAAAAGGAGATAATCTTTTTTTTTAAATAAGAAAAGAGTAGCATTGGAAGAATTCAGAATCAAAGAAAGGTTTCCCATTCAACCTTCATTTGGCAAATATATGGTGTGTCTATTTGTATGATGGTGCACAATGTAATACCTGCTTAAGAGGAAATGAAAGACTTCAATAGCAACATCTCAGCAAGAAAGAAAACAGCTTTAATGCCTACTACTGAAGTTACAGTGAGCAAATGATGGTTGTAATACAAATGATTGTAGTTTGGGCATAAGTAGCGGGGGAATCCCATTCAGATGACATCCAACATGAAAAGAAGAACTCACCTTTTATAGTGGCTTAGGCAGAAAGAAGGCCTTGGGTAGCAAGCAGTTGTATTCAGTGGGTTTGCTTGAGATAAAAACTAAACATTGAGAAATCTCTGTATTTCAGCAAAAAAGCTTAAATCTTACTTAGCAGATTGAGTAACGGAAGCTGTGGGAATACAATTAATGGCAGCTTTCCACAAGACTTGGAACTGCGTTAAAAGAGAGGGAAAGGGTTTCTTAATGACTATGGGCAGAGGCACTTTCACTATCTGGACTTGGATATGTCTTTCCTGTGCCTTGATAAGAACATTGACATTAGAGCAAAGCTGCACTGTCCATCTATAGAAGTAGACTTGCAGTGTGTATATCCACAGGAACAGGAGGGATAAGCATCTGCATTGAGTTTAGAGCGAAGGGAAAGAGGCTGCTGCCACAGAGAGCTCCAAGTCTTGGAGTCAGGACATTCTGACTAGCTAAAGAGAAAGAAAGTAAGTGTTTCTGGGCTTGAGAAGAAAAAGGAGTTGAGAAGTTAAAGGTTGTATGTCTCACAGTCCTTAACATCCAGGCTTTGTAGAAATAAATATGACATGTGTTCAAGATTTTCTCGGTTTTTAATATGATGGTTCAGATATTGACATGCTCAATAGCCCTGAGTTAGTACGTAAGTCAATTCAATTATTCAGCACATATTTTTTAGCACATACCATTGTTTTAAACTTTTCTAAGTACCATAAAATAGTGAAGAAAGTCAAGTTCCTGTCTTGATGGAGTTGACATCCTAATTAAAAAGAAAAATGTATTACAAAAAATTTACAGTACAAAAAATTTGTTTAAAAACAGACAAGATAAAGCAAGGCAAAGGGTGGCAAAGGAGGTCATTATATTACGTTAGACTAGGCAAAGTCCTTTTCTCTTCCATGCTTATCAAAATCACCAAATAAATGACACCCCATTTTTATTATTATTATTATTATTATTATTATTATTATTATTTGAGACAGTCTCGCTCTGTCACCAGGCTGGAGTGCAGTGGCGCGATCTCGGCTCACTGCAACCTCCACCTCCTAGGTTCAAGCGATTCTCCTGCCTCAGCCTCCCGAATAGCTGGGAATACAGGCGCACACAATCGCGCCCAACTAATTTTTGTATTTTTAGGAGAGACGGGGTTTCACCATGTTGGCCAGGATGGTCTCGATCTCCTCACCTCGTGATCCGCCCACCTCGGTCTCCCAAAGTGCTGGGATTACAGGTAGGAGCCGTTGCACCCTGCCACCTTTTTTTTCCTTTCTAAGAACTGATGTATAACTAAGATCCTGAGTAGATAAACACCAGCTAAAGCTGATAATGAGTCTGTTCAGGTACTCTTCTCATTCTGGATGATGTACAAATTATATATGGATTTCTGTAATATCTTAATACCTGCCATCCATATTCAACTCTAAGCTTTGCAAGAGCAGTTTCTGTGTCCATCCATTATTAAATTTGCAATGTTTATTAAGCTAAGAATTAATAACTGGAGGAACTGATGAATAAATGAATGAATGAAATAATCTGAATATCACAGGCATCAATATTCTATGATAGTCATGACACCATAGATGTCACATTTTTGAAATTAAAAACATGTGAAGAAATCCAATTTGCTTGGTATCCCCATCTACCCAAAGACAAAAAGGAAGGACTCCAAACTCAGACATTTGTTTGGGCCTTCTGTTCCTGGACCGAACCTGTCCAAGAAAATGAGGACACACTCTTGTTTGCTTGTACTTTGCTAATACATTCCCTAGGTCCCAGCACTTGGTATCTCCAAGCCTCTGTTCTCTAGCTTGGGCAGAGAGACATTCGCTTAGGTTCTCGAGGCCTCTGCACTAGTGCCCAGTGCTTGGATTCACCCACATGGTCGTGCTAGCCCAATCAGTATCCATGGTGTTCATGGACAGTCAGTTTATTAGCATTCTGTGGAAATTCCCAAGATCTTCTCAGCTGAAAGGATTGAACCAACTTTCTAAATTGTATGAATTTTCCTCTCTCTGAGACAACATAGGCTAATGCTATCAAAAGCCATACCCATTTGAATCATAAGACTACTCCACCAGTGGACATATCCTGACGCTGAAACAAGAAAATAGAAAAGAATGGTGGAGGGGAACTAAGAACAGCAACAAAAAAGAGTGTGTGTTTTTTCCTTTTGCAGGTGAGCACCATCAGGTGCCTGTAGCCAAATTTAGTTTTATACTATTATAGCTAATCTTATTAGAAAATTATGTACTACTTTTGTAGTTCAAAGAAAATGTCATAAAGTTGAGGGAAGCAAACAGTGCTACAAACTAATCTGATGTTATATAAAATTAATACATTTTTAAAAGCATGAAACATGACAAAAAATTCAAGCATAACTCACCCTTTGTCTGAATAAACAATAAACCCAAGAAGCATAAAAATGATACGTTTGAAGTGAATTAGGGAGAAATTTAACATAGTTTTTTCTGGTTTTTTTGGCCTGTGGGTATAAATGTATCACTCCAGAAAAAGATGAGCATATAATTTGCAAATGGAAGAAAAAAATAAATCATTTGAAATGCTTTGTCCATGGCTTCTACAGTTATTATACTTTTAGAAACATTTCCTAAGGCAGTAATTTAGCAGTACTACAAAGAAGAATGTACAAAGATTTTCATCTCACTTTTGTTAATCAAAACAATGGAAACAAGCTAAATGCTCATCAATATTGGATAGGGTAGATAAATGATGGTTATTTGAGTAATGGAATACTCTGTAGCCTGTAAGAATTTGATGCATATTTGTTTTTTACATTACATTGGAAAGATGTCCATACCATATTTCTGAGTGAAAAACAATGGAATAATCTTACTTATAAAAATTATCTGTGAGAGGAGAAAGAGAAAAAAAGGCAGTAATAACATGAGCATGTTCCAGAAAGAAATCAAACAAATTCTGGAGGAGAATGCTTCTGTTAAATGACCCAACTAACTTGAAATCTGTCATTGATGATATTGTGGCTTTGAAGGAGTTTCTGTACTTAATGCAATTAACAGTTATTGCTTATGTATATATTCAAAGGTTAATGTTTTTCTTGTATTGCTATGGATTGAATTGCGTCTCCCCCAAATTAAAATGTCGAAGACATAATCGCCACTGGGAATAGGTTTGGAGATAGAATCTTTGGGAGGTAATTTGTTTTAGATGGAGTCATAAGGGTGGGATGAGGGTCCTTATGAAGAGACATGGGAGAGTTTGCTTCCTCTTTGCCCTCTCTGGCAACTAAGCACACAGTGAGAAGATGGCCGCCTGTCTGCAAACCAGGAAGGAAGACAGCTCTCACCAGAGAAACAAATTGGTCAGCACCTTCATCTTGGACTCTCCAGCCTCCAGAGTTGTTAGAAATAAAGTCATGTTGGGCCAGGTGCGGTGGCTCACACCTGTAATCCCAGCACTTTGGGAGGCCGAGGCGGGCAGATCAAGAGGTCAGGAGATCAAGACCATCCTGGCTAACATGGTGAAACCCTGTCTCTACTAAAAAATACAAAAAAATTAGCCTGGTGTGGTGGTGGGCACGTGTAGTCCCAGCTACTCAGGAGGCTGAGGCAGGAGAATGGCGTGAACCCAGGAGGCGGAGCTTGCAGTGAGCCGAGATCGTGCCACTGCACTCCAGCCTGGGCAACAGAGCGAGACTCTGTCTCAAAATACATAAATAAACAAACAAAATCATATGCAGCCATAAAAAAGAACGAGATCATGTCTTTTGCAGGGACATGGATGGAGCTGGAGGCCATTATTCTCAGCAAACTAACACAGGAACAGAAAACCAAATACCTCATGTTTTCATTTATAAGTGGGAGCTAAATGATGAGAGCACATGGACACAGAGGAGAAAAACACACACTGGGGCCTTTGGGCGGGTGTAGAGTGGAAGGAGGGAGAGGACCAGGAAAAATAACTAATGGGTACCAGGCTTAATACCTGGGAAATGAAATAATCTGTACAACAAATCCCCATGACCCAAGTTTACCAATGTAACAAACCTGTACTTGTACCCCTGAACTTAAAATAAAAGTTAAAAAAAAAGCAGTCTGTGCTAAGATAGAAATCTGTTTTGAAATGTTAAAGGAAATGTCTCTTAACCTAGCCACATAAAATTTTGTAACTGCTGCAAAACCACATTTAGAATTCTAAGATAAACCTTCTGATTTAAACCATAACTTTAAAACAGAGATAATTTCAGCACTATTTAAATCGTTTCAGAGCCTTCCATGCAGTGTATATAACATGACAGTGAACTCCAACAAAAAACACAAACAGAAACAAATGTCAATTTATTGAATGAAAAAAATCTCTATTTTGAGCAATTACTATGTTCTAGGCATAATTTTCAGTGCAAGAGTTTTAGGAGAAGACTAAAGGGATAGCAATAACTCCCTTTGGACCTTTTATTGTTATGGGAGGAAACAGCTAAAATTAATTAAATAAGAAAGAATTTGATGGAAAAATTATAAACAGAATTTTAGCAAGCAGATTTTAACAGTATTTTAAAACCAGGGCATCATTACATAATATTCAAGAAGATAAGAATGAATCAAAATGAAGAAATGCCTAAATATAAATAACCATATTACTAACAGAAAGATATGATTACATGTATAGACATTAAAGTAGCCTTTGATAAAATTCAACATCAATTATTGATTAAAAAAATAAACTAAGAATATAAGTATTCCTCAGATAATCCAAAATTTTCATTTCAGCCTTAAAGCCAACATCCACAGAAGAAAAACAACAAAATATTCTTACTAAAGTCAAGAACAAGAATGCCCACTGTTAATTATATTTCTGAACACAAGCAAACAGCAAACATAAATAGATAATGGAAATCATTTAAAAGTATACAAATGAGAAAGTAGGAATTAAAACAATCACTACTGGCAGGAAAATTATTGTTTATCTGGAAAGCTGAAGATAATCAACTGAAAAATAATTGCAGCTAATTAGAGAATTCAGTCACATAGTGGGGTACTATCATCTATCTATCTATCTATTTACTATCTATCTATATTTATGGGTAGATACAATAGCAAGTATTATAATTTTGGATAGGAACATTAAATGTTGTAAGTAATTCAAATTAACCCAAATTAAGCTGTAAATGTAATATTATTTCTATAAAAATGCCAATAATTTTTGTCTTTTAATTTCAATTAGATAAAATGATTCTAAATAATAAAAAGCAAATAGCATTAATATAAGCCCATTCAATGGGATCATTGATTAAGATAAAATCACTGTAAACTTAAAAGGCCAAATTTTCTGTTCTCATTAATAATTGGTCTAAAATATCATAAAGTTTATGGACTCTTTTGAAAATCAGTTTTGAAGAACTGTCCATCTAAAACACTTGATACCAATAACAGAATTTTGTTAAACCACTGAATGGTAAGATCAGCCTTAAGTTGGGGTGGGGTAGAAAAAAGGAACCTGTATGTGTATAAAGGTAAATATCTGCTCAGAGAACATGGAAACAAAATTTTTCTCAAAAATTAAAAAAGGAAATTTCTTGGAATTTTTTTTTTCTAATGGTAAAAGGATTGTGATTATACACCATCTCTACTGCATGAATCAGATAAATGAAATTAAACCAGGGAAGACAAGTCTGATAGGATGGAAGAAAGATACTCTTGCTCGACACTAGGAATCAATTTGCAGATAAGAAAAGCCATATAAAGGTTTTTATGGTCACTTTAGCTTCAAGTCCTACAGCCCTAATGTCTCATCAAAGCTGAAGGGATTTCTTATTAAGATTTTTCAGGTTAAGTTACATCCAAAGATCATTATTATCAAAACTTATAAACCCTGCCATAGAATAAATTTATAGCAGCTAAAATTATTATAATATAATTATCATCAATAAGTATGTATTTTCTGAAATAAATGTATTTGTATACAATTAAAAATAAAATAAAAAATATTTTTTCTGATAAAAAATAAATGAGTCAAGAATATCCAGAAAAATATATGAATCAAAATTAGTAATGAATAAAGACTACCTGAGCAGATATCAAAACTATTAAAAAGACACCATTGTTAAAATAGTATTTGAACTGCTACATGAATTTAAACCACATTAAATAACTAGAATAGAAAGACTAGAAATAGGCCTATATCCATATAGAAATTTGTTACCACAAAAGCAAAGTCTAAAATAATTTGGAGAATTATTGATTCTTAAATTCTTACAGGCAAGCCCAATAGTTCTATTTCTAGAAATTAATTCTGTAGATGAATCGATGTACAAGGTACAAGATTACTCATTGCAACATTATTTTGATTAAAACAAACTGAAAATTGCCTAAAGCAAGCCTGTACAACTCACAGGCCTGTGAGCCACAGCGGCCCAGGACAGCTTTGAATGCAGCCCAACACAAATTTGTAAAATTTCTTAAAACACTATGAGATTTGTTTGCGTTTTTTTTTTTTTTTTTTAGCTCATCAGTTATCGTTAGTATTTGTGTATTTTATGTGTGGCTCAAGACAATTCTTCTTCCAATGTGGCCCAGGGAAGTGAAAAGATTGGACACCCCGGCCTAAACGTTCATATGTATGATTCGATTTATTAAGTCATGGTGTACACATATAATGTAATATAAAGAAAAATAAGGAGCACTGATGTAATTGGTGGAAAGATCTCCAATATTTACAGAGTGAAACTGTAAGGTACAGGTGGATATCTATAGTGAGATATTAGATATTGGTTTATTATATTTTTATAATTATTTATACACTTATTTATAATTTTGATTATTAAACTTATGAACATATTACCTAGAAAATAAAGTAAAATAAAATGAAAACACTAGTGATTTTCCCAAGAAGCATAATAGTAATAATAACAACCTCAAAGAACATAGGAAAACTCAGGCTTACATGAATGTCCTTGTCACCCAGTTGAGATCAAATCCAAGTCTGTCTGATGTATTGAATCCATGTGGTGCACTTTTATGAGGCTGATGTCCCTCAGAGCTCAGCAAGGGAGCTTGCGACCATGGGGATCTCTGGGCACACACCAACTTCCCCCTTCTATCCATTTTGCTTCTGAAAGGGCTTCTCCACTAAGTAGGAAATTGCTTATTTCATGACTGTTATTTTTCTAGCAATACTCAGTAAACTAAAATGACATTTTAATAAGATAGTCCCTATTGCCAGAAAATTGGGTATTTAGGGGATTTTCAGAACATGTATTTACTATAACTGATAGAGCAGAACAGCTTTTATAATATGCATTTTCTGAATGGAAAAAAACGCATTTACACAAATAAATGTTTACAAGCCCAGGTTTGAAAATGAGTCTCAGATATATATTATTCATTATAAAGACCTTCCTTCCACCTACAGCCCCCCAAATCAGGTAAGGGGAAAAGAACTGCATTAATTGGGCTCACGTTTAATTTGAAATCAGTGCCATCAGGTGTTTTCTCTTATAAGACATGTTTTTACTTCCCAAATTCAGTGTGACAAGTTAAAGCAGAAAGGATTTTTTTCTGTACTTTTTACAGAAAGGCACTTCAATAATTGATGTTAAGGATTTTCATGAACCAGGATCAAAAAAATACATGAATCATCTTTTGTTTAATGAGAATTAAAGAGCAAAGTGAAAGCAGCAGTAATTCCCTTTGGAAGTAAAGGGTTTTTTGGTCAGATGAGGAAAGGGAACACAGTATGGTGAAACTGTAGAGATGGAAGACAGACGTAACAATTTTTCCCTTTAGCCTCTCTCGTGGTTTCAGAAGATAGAAACACTTCTCAAGCCAAGAAGTCTCCAGGCTCAGATGGATCAAAGTTTGTCTATCTGGGTTTGAAATTAATATCTGCAGAAGTTTCATGTTCTTGCTAATTTGCAATCCATCAAATCAGTTGAGAAAAACTATCCAGAAATCATCTACACAACAGTAAGTCACACTCCAATACAGGGCACTGTTTTCTTTTAATTATGGGGCTTGCTTTAAAGATCACTTGATAAAGTGGAAAAGGACTTTAGAAGCTACCTGACCAACTCTTCTCATCTTATACTAAAGAAGCTGAGACTCATAATAAAGAATGGTGATCTGGTCACTGAGATGAACACAGATCTAGATCCAGACTTCTGCATTTCCAGGTTCCTCCCTCCTGCGCTCCACTGCAGTAGTTTTCCAGACTAGCCCCATCAAAGCCACTGCACGATACAATGGCACCACCGCGAGGGGGCAGAGCACAAATGACTTTGGTTCCCAGAATTCACTCTCACTCATCCCGTCTTCAACACAGAAACACAATTAAACTTTAACTGTTTTACATAGCAAATTCATGAGTGAGAATTTATTGGAAAGTAAAATACTAGGATTATTGTTTTTAATAGAATTTCTAATAACATTTCTTTTAAGTCGCAAGAAATTGCTGATATTCAACTAGTTGACCTACAAAATAAAAAAGAAAAAGAAGGAAAAAGGAAATCCAAGAAATAAAGAGAGAAAGAAGGAAAAAGTAGTGTAATATGGTTCAAGTTACAAACACATCTTAGAGTATTAAAACTTAGGCAAAAGATGCTGAAGCTCTTGAATATTAGCTTCAATTCTCTTTAGTGACTTAACATTACCTTAATCTCATCACTAGCTTAATTCTTTATTAATTTATTGATCCTTTCCTTCCTGTTTAAGTCTCTCCAAATCATAATATGACCTTCCCATTTAAGTCTTCTCTAAATCATAATTTTCCTTCCTGTTTAAATCTCTCTAAATAATAGTATGGCCTCACTTGCTATATACATAGACGGTCATCAGCAACACATCTCAGGCCCATCTATCCCTATTACACTAGCTCCATTTTATCAAATATATACACACATGTGTGTGTATGTGTGTGTGTATATATACAGGGATTTTAACAGTCATTATTTCAAAGCATATGTCTCTTTTCTTAAACTATTCTCAATACTCCAAAGCTACCACAGAGTTTATCTCTTTGCCTCTGATAAGAACTTTTAAAAACATACTTCCTGTCTATATCACTCTACTGTGACTTGCTTTCCATGAGAGCCAAGTGTTCTTCAAGGTGTCACATGTAGCCCCAAATCTAAAGCCCTTAAATGATTGTTCCTCTCAATAGCAGCCTTCAAGTCCCTAAGAAAGACCAGTAAATAATATATAGAATGGAAATCTGACTGTGTGGGCTCAAGACCCAGCTGTCATTTACTAGAGGTGTAAGCTTGGTCAAATTAGCTTTTCTGTGCCTCTCTCTCCTCCTATGTAGATTTTGGACAATTATACTTACACAATAGGGTGGGTTGTAAGGACTGTCATATACAAGAGACTCTGAACAGCATCATCCTTTCTCTTGTACAGTGTCAGATAAACAAAACTGAACGCTAATTACAGTGATAAGTATAGATTTTATACAATAATGATTGCCATAAGGAGAAGGATTCAGCATGATCTGAAATCAACTTTCCTGAAACAAAGGGCTGGAGACTTTTTAAAGGCTGGGTATGCCCTTTAGGAAGGGCATTGAAAGTTTTCAAGGATGATTGATTCATGTGAAAAGGCCAGTTGGATTTGTGAATTGGTGCTTATCTGGAGAAGAAACAGACATCTCCTATCTTTATCACAGAGAGCTGTGGTATAAGTTAAGGTGTTAAGGTCTATGGAGCTAGGTGTCTGCATTTCAAAGAAAATAGATGGTTCTTTGTTATTTCAAGTTTTTTGTTGTTGTTGTTTTCTAAGAGAGAGTTGAGGGACCTATCTATCACTAAGCTTTAACTGGAACAGACATAAATTATCCTGTTATCCTGGCAGTTTTGAGCTTTCTTAGACAGGCTTGTTAAGAGAAAGGGGAATAGGCATGGAGTCTTCCTAGGGACATGACCTTAAGTTGCCAAAAGCCATGCTAGAGTCTGGGTAAATCTCTCAATGCAGAGGTTTGTACTGATTCTCAATGCAGAGGCTTCCACGTGATGTTGAGCCTGTAGTTGCACAGAAGTCAAGAATTGGGTTTTGGGAACCTCCATCCAGATTTCAGAGGATTTACAGAAATGCCTGGATATCCAGGCAGAAGTCTGCAGCAGGGGTGGGACACTTACGGAGAACTTCTGCTAGGGCAGTATGGAAGGGAAATGTAGGCCTGAGCCCCCACACAGAGTCTGCACTGGGGCACTGCCTAGTGGAGCTTTGAGAAGAGGGCCACTGTCCTCCAGACCTTAGAATGGTAGATCCACCAACAGCTTGGACCGTGCACCTGGAAAAGCCACAGACACTCAACACCAACCCATGACAGCAGCCAGAAGTGAGGCTGTACCCTACAAAGCCATAAGGGCAGAGCTTCTCAAGACCACGGGAACCCATCTCTTGCAAAAGTGTGACCTGGATGTGAGACATAAAGTCAAAGGAGGTCATTTTGGAGCTTTAAGATTTTACTGCCCCACTGGATTTCAGACTTGCATGGGGCCTGTAGGCCCTTCGTTTTGGCCAAGTTCTCCCATTTGGAATGGTTGTTTTTACCCAATGCCTGTGCCTCTATTGAATCAAGGAAGCAACTAATTAGATTTTGATATTACTGGCTCACACATAGGCAGAAGGGACTTGCCTTGTATCAGATGAGACTTTGCAGTGTGGACTTTTGAGTTAATGCTGAAATGAGTTTAGACTTTGGGGGACTGTTGGGAAGTCATGACTGGTTTTGAAATGTGAGAACATGAGATTTGGAAGGGGCCAAGGGCAAAATGACATGATTTGGCTGTGTCCCAACCCAAATCTCTCCTTGAATTGTAATAATCTCCAAAAGTCAAGGGCAGGGCCAGGTGGAGATAATTGAATCACTGGGGCGGTTTCTCCCTTTCTCATGGTAGTAAGTCTCATGAGATCTGATGATTTTATAAATGGAAATTCCCTTGCATAAGCTCTCTTGCCTCCTGCCATGTAAGGTATCTTGCTTCCCCTTCACTTTCCACCATGATTGTGAAGCCTCCCCTGCCATGTGGAACTGTGAGTCCATTAAACCTCTTTCCTAGATAAATGACCCAGTCCTTGGTGTATCTTTATTAGCAGCATGAGAACAAACTAATATTAAGAGTTTCGCAGTTATCAGATGCCAACCTCTTTGGGTCCCCTCGATGACACTAATGCTGCAGGGTGCATGAGTAGTAGTCTCTATATCTCCATGACTTCCTCTTCCTTTAACTTAATCTTCACCAGGACTCCATTCTTGAGCTCCACTTTTCCTTTTCTGCCTCTTGTCCTTAGGTCAGTGTTCATGCTAATTATGATGTGTAATGAAAGGTAACTTCTATAAAACCTCATATTTCATTTCTTCCATTCTCTTCTTCCTTGATATTCCTCCTCAGTAAATGAAACCAGCACTCACCCCAGGCATGAAAGCTAAAACTCTGAGTCTTATTCTTGATTTCCACCCTCTCTCAATATTTCTCAAATTTCTCACCCTTGCTGTGAGACCACATTTTATACATAAATCAAACTTTGCCCCAGACCTATTGTGTTACGGTAATGCAAATATATATGCATGCCAATCCAAGTTATAAACCTCTTGAGGAAAGGAATCAAGGCTTAGTTATATTTGTATCTCAGATGTTAGTTTAATCTCTCACACATAGGATCCATTTGTTTATTAAATAAAGTTATTAGATACCTGACACATGCTAAGGACTATTATTGGGGGCAAAATATACAGAAATATTTTTAAAGACATTTTCTGCTCAAGTTGTAGACAGGAAAAATGGAAATTTTGCAAAAGAAAATTTTAAAATATCCAATAGAATTGGAGTTTACAAATAACTGATTCAGATGGGAACACAGATATTTCAGTTGATGTCAGCATGGATGATGAAATAGAGGGACGACCAGACAGGACTGCTCACTTCAGCAGGTGTCATCTGAAGAAAGATGGCAACTGCTGGCCAGAAACATGTCATTCTCCATGTCGTGATACTACCTAACCCTTCCCTCTCATCTACTCAGTAGTTCAGACTAAATCCTAGGTACAACAGGAAAATGAGAATACCAGGATTCGCAGACCATTGCTAAGAAGGTCATTGATGAGAAGGATTCTGGAAAGTGCTTTTGGTGTTTTAAATAAATAACTTGAAAATTCTATGATTAAATTCGGAGTCATAGGCAAGGACCAGGAAAATAGTCAAAACATGGCCTTAGGGAAAGATTGTTGGATGTACAACAAAGCAGACCTTGGAATGCTATCCCAAACTTTTCATTTATTAGATATGGAAACTTAGGAAAGTTAATGCATTTATCTGACATCGTTTTTATTTTCTTTGTCTTCAAAACAGAGAGTATTAGTACATGGGTAAGGATTCAGTACAATAATAAATGCATGTCCCCACAAAAAGTAGGAAATAAATAGTAAACATGACAAGTATGAAAGGATGACTTAGCTTCAAATCATGCAATAACTAATGATGACATGTTCTTAATGTGGAGTTGAGTTCCCTAAAATTTTCTGGGCTGAGTTTCTTCCTCTTTAGGAGAATTTGAGAGAACCAGAGGCAGTACAGACTAACTCTACTACTTACCACACTGATTTTTTGGCCAAAAAACACATTTTAAAAAAATCCAGCTATTTCTTAAATATCTTTGTTATTAACTATATAACATTCTACTCTATTCCAAACTGATTCTTCAAGTGGCTCAGTGGGTACTGTGAGAACATACCTGAAAGTGCTACCAAATGGAAATTCCAAGGGGCAAGACTAGCTCATCCAAATACTTTATGACTGTTAGTGGGATATCAATATGGACAGGAGAAATGGAAATACTGGGTAGAAGAAGGCAGTTCCATGGCAAAGGCCCCACCCTCATGCCTGGATACCCATGGCCCTAAATGGGAACAGAGATTCATGTTTTTGTGCCCCAAAAGTTGCCTTTTGGCCCCCCATGCCTTCTATCTTGTACTTATATAAACTCCAGACCCCAGGTTCCAGGAGACAAGGAGACAAGCAGATGAGCAGACAAATGGCAGAACAGCATGGCAGAAAAGGAGAGAAGAGAAGGAGCATCTAAACACCAAGAGGAGTTTGGCTAGATATGACCAGAGAGATCAGCTGCTGGATGGCCAAACTCTAGGGGAAGAATATCTTCCCACTCCATCCCCCTTCCAGCTCCCCATCCATTCCACTGAGAGCCACTTCCACCACTCAATAAAACCCCTACATTCATCCTTCAAGTCCATGTGCAACCTGATTCTTCCTGGATGCCAGACAAGGAACTGGGTGCCAAGAGGGTCCACTGAGCTGTCTAATGCTTAAGCTATCTGTGGACAGCAAGGCTAAAAGAGTGCACTGTAACATGCACTCACTTGGGTTTGGGGAGTCACAGATACCCACCCCTAGATGCTGCCATGGGGTCACAGCCCAAAAGCCGTCACCGGGTTTCTGCACCCACTTGTCTGCTTGCTCCCTCTCCCTTAAGGGGTTTGAACTCTTGGCAGCTGAACAGAGAGCCACACCCCTGTCACACATCCTTTGAGGGGGGCCAGGGAACCATCTCATCTCAACATGGCTGCATAGATTTTAAATACACTTAAAACCTGAACAGCAAAGCAGAGTTCATGCTAAAAATTGTGATCTTCTTTTGTGAAAAACAAAACTAGTGCTTTTTCAGGGTTATAATTTGTAGGTCAGGTTTCTCTTCCAAGCCAGCTGTCAGCACTTAAAGTGGCCTGAAAAGAACATTGGTTTTGGGGTCAGACAGACCTGGCTGTGAAACCCTAAATTTATCAGTATCTTACTACTTATATAATTTGGATTAAGCCATTGTACTTTTTGAATTTCTATTTTTGCATGTATTCATTGTATTTTATCTGTAAAATACAAATGTCACTTATTTCAAAGGGTTGTGAAAATTAAAAGATGTGATGCATATATTTAATGAAGTGTTTGGCAAACAATATTTTGTTTTCTTATAGTGAATTTATTATTTAATTTCTTAAATAATTAAATATCATTTAATATTAGCAATTAATTTTATTAAACATGTACTTTATTATTCAAATATATATTATTAATTAAATGAATTATTAAATGTTGTTTATTTTTAAAATTTGCTATGTTTATGTTTATAAATAATAATCAATACACATTTCCTTCTCAAAATATCTGACTTACTTCCTTTCGCTTAGGGACTTCCAAATTGGGAGATTTCCATGACCTCACCCTTCACATTAATGAAGTTGGTAATATTCTCTCACTCTCTCCCTCCCTCTTTTTCCCTCCCTCCCTTTTTCTCTTATTCATCTCTTTTTCTCTGTCTCTCTCTCTCTCAAGCTCTCTCCTTCTCTGACAGCTTTTACAATTCATCTACTTTAGGAGTACTATTCAACATTTTGCTTCTCTTTTAGGGGGATTTTTCCTACACTAGTTCAGAGGAGTAAAGGAATTTTTACAACTACCCTTTTCCTTCCAACCAGTCCAAGTGTATTTTGCCTAATAATCAGTAGAAAAGTTATACAGTTACAATACACTTGGGATACCACTGAGAAATAGTAACCATTGTTTTTTCTAAACCCCTTTCTTATTGTATCTATTGTCTCCGTAAAATTTGTAGTCTAAGAACAAAATAGTCTCCTTATTAGCTTTTGAATTCCTGAAGCAGACATTCTGGCTCATACAATGGAATTAGAATATTTCCTGAGCCAGCTTTTCTTCTCTTGGCCAAGGAGACATAAAACCTAGATCCCAGAAAAAAAGGAGACTGGTGATAATCCGATGGGAGAACTACAGGGTCAGATTCTTTTGGGGAGGCTATGGAAACATCCTGTTCTCTGTCCTTTCCTGCTACTACCCGATAGTCAGCTCCAAAGGGCGGAGAAGGGGAAGATAACCCCAGGAAGCAACATGCCATGTTGCTACCTCTTTAAAAAAGTCTCCTTAAAATCACAGCCTGAAAGCAGACCAGGAGTAATGCAGAAGCCAAGAGGCAGCTATGCTCAGGATCCTTCTTTCCTAGAAAGTTCAAGACCATGGCTAGCTTTTCTGTATCTTTGGGGAGGGAGCAAAAATTAGCTGAGAGGGGGATTCTTTGGCCTTCAGTATCCAAGAGACCAGGACAAAGAGATCGCACTGAGGATGTCAACATGCATCCAGAGACCAGAAAACAGATGGGAACACAGATATTTCAGGTGATGTCAGCATGAATAGGTGAATGAGAGAGAGGACCAGACAGGACTGCTCACTTCAGCAGGTGCCATCTGAAGAATGATGGCGACTGCTCACTTCAGCAGGTTCCATCTGAAGAATGATGGTGACTGCTGGCCAGAAACATGCCATACTCCATGCTATGATACTACCTAACCCTTCCCCTTCATCTACTCAGGAGTTCAGGCTAAATCCTGGTTACAACAGGAAAACGAGAATATCAGGATCATGTGTTTTTTTGAAATACGTCTATGACCTACAAAAGAGAAAGAGGTGAAATTATAAAATACAAAACCTATATAATGTAAAAATACATCAACTCACACAAAATATAAGTTTCAAATAAAATGTGAAAACACAAACTCACATAAGAATGAGTTTGACATTCTTAGAAGTTTTTAGCTACTCATTTATTTGGGATTTAGTGATTATGAATTGTAACTGAGTCTGGAAGATCAGATCAGCTTCTACCTGTACAGTCTTATAGAAGTTAAGTCCTGCCAGAGACTTAGCTTTATTTTTTTCAGGTAATAACTTAGGGAGTTTGAAATCTCAGAGAATCAAGGCAAGGCCTTTCACCTGTATGCAGCTTTATAAAGATACTTCTCATCTATTTCAGTTATTTTCAGAGAGTGTTTCATTTCCTCATTCAGTGAGAATTTCTATTTTACTGTTAAGATTCAGATCATAGCTGACATTGCCATATAAATGAATTTTTAAATAAAGACCTCCAAAAATACACCTAAAAAATGAAACTAAAAACTATGCACATACATACACACATGCACACACCTGAAATCTAAGAATCTCAGAACAGGACATGAACATAAAGATCAACTCCAACTTCTTCATTTTATAGAGAATGAAATCTAGATCCTCTGAGACATTTTATTTGCTGGAGAATACCAAGCAGATCTGTCCCAGACTCCAATGCCCCATCACCTGAACTGGAGTTCACTTTCGCCTGCAATACAAATCGGGTTCAAAGAAGGCTCTAACTTAGGATCTTGGCAAAACAGTGATTTTTCTCAGCTACAGTAAGACAGACATGTGGGAGATAGCAACTTCTTGAATATAGGAGATACATTTAGGCTACATTTGCATAATCTTCAAAATGCTGTGGGCGGTATGTGCTCCTTATAAATTATAAACAGTAAATGAAGACTTTAAAAGAATGCCAATGGTTCCAAATCAGTACTCAGCCCATTAGAATTTATGCTTCATACCTTTTCTTTTTTAAAAAAATGTAACTATAAGTATTGTAAGATCCATCTGTGGCTAACAATGGGCACATCTATACATGTGTAAAAGTGCAAAAGGAAAAGAAATCCTAATGTGTTAAGTAGCTATTGACATTCTCATTTTATACGTGTAGAAACTGAGGCTCAGGGGAACTGTCACAATCTAAGAAGTGACACAGCTAGACTTGAATCTAAGTCTAGGGAATGTAATGGGTTTCTTGGATCTCACCCCACAATAGCCTCTTTTGCCTGACAAGTGTCATGCAGGCTCTCGAGGAATTATATCAATTCCATTAATGGGCCTGCTGTCTTATGAACAGGAACATAGGATTTGGAGTTAAAATCTTTGTTTGACCATTTACTCTCTCTTTGTGACTGTGGCAAAATACCTAGCCTTCCAGTATTTAATTTGCTGATTAATTCATTTGACTTTTATTAGTAATATGCCTCGCTTTGTGCTAGACACAGCCAGGTGCTAAAGATATCCACACAGAGAGAAAATAACAGCATCCTCCATCTTCCTAAAGGTCCTTGCTTTCTAATGGGTAGAAATATGAGTTAATATGAGTTAATATGTAATATGAGTTAATACACTTGCCAGGATTACCTCAGAGGTCTTTTGCATGAATCAAATGAGATATTCTAAATATCTAAATACTTCATAAAGCATAATATGATCTATGAATCTAAAGGAGTATTAGGTGTACTTTACCTAGAACAGAGAGGAAGATCCCATATACGTTTCTTTATTTTTTTTTTTTTTAACCCTCATTTCTCTATATACCTATGAAGGCTTTAAATTCTCTCAGGTACAAGTTAAGTAGGAAGTGAATTGATCCTAAGAAAATGCAAAGTAGGTCATTTCTTCTCAATGTACTTATATACTGAACGTTCTCACTTATAAGTGGGAGCTAAATGAGAAGAACACATGGGCACATGGAAGGGAATGCCACACACTGGGGCCTACCGGGAGGGTGAAGGGAGGGAGGACGGAGAGGATCAGGGAGAATAACTAATGGGTACTAGGCTTAATACCTGCATAATGAAATAATATGTACAACAAACCCCCATGACACACGTTCACCCATGTGACAAACCTGCACATCCTGCACATGTACCCTTGAACTTAAAGTTAAAAAAAGAAATTAGGTCACCTTTTGTCTAAAACACATGAAAGCTTCACCTCCAGAAAGCCTCAGCAAAAATATAGATCTCTTACCTAGAATGATGTATGATGTCAGTACAAGAAACAGAAAGCACTAAAGTGTTGACCAGGAAAGGGTTTCATACAAGGAACCAGGTGCTTACAAAACTGCAAAGCCTGAAGGAGCAAATTAAAGGCTGACCCTTCCTAGCGAGTTCCATTGCAATTCCAAACCCATCCAGGAGGGGAGCTACTGCCTCTGTGGGCCCATCAGAGCTCTTCTGGAAGGAGGCGGACAGATACCTGTAAGCAAGGAATGGTGAATGCAGCTGAAATTCTGTCATCAGGAAGCCACATCAGGAAACTCCTTTAGCTTCAACTTCTCAAGACTCAGGGAGGAGAACAAACACTGAAGAGCTGCTGCAAGAAAACCTCATCCACTACCTTGTGAGTCAGCACTCACAGTCAGGGTCATAAGACAACGGCCGCCAATCTCCTCCTGCCTTCCAAATGTCTGCTAAGATCACCTAGAGCCCTAGCAGCAAGGGAGACTATAGAGATGAAGTTTACAGCATTCCAGCCTTTCCAACTTGAAAGAGAATAGAATGGCTAATGAATGGGCCAATCCTAAATGTTTTCCCTGGCCGTTTTTAGTTTCTGTTTTGCGACTTCAAATATATGAGACTTTAGATAAAGACACTTAATCTGGCTAACTCTCTGTTCTTCCCCTGTGAACAGGAAAATATACACCTTTTTATCTTACCAGATTGTTTTATATGGTCTAAGAAATTAACAAATGTGACTATCCTTTTAAAAAAAAGACCATACATGCAACTTTGTCTGTGTGTAGTGTTTTTCTTATTTTCATCCGTATATTTGAAGTTTTTTCTAATTTAGATGTACATAAATAGATGAAGCTTTCTTTCTTTCTTTTTCTTTCTTTCTTGAAGATTGGAAAAAGACTCTAAGATCAAAATCTACCTGAGGAAGACTGGTGGAGTGAATGGGGAATTTCACATTAGTGAAAAAGGAAATTTTCTAAAGTTCATGAAGGAAGACTGCCTGCTTTAGTGTTGTGCCTATAGCACATATCACAGTTGCTAGATTCTAGTAAACAAAGACAATTATAGAGGCATTTTTGTACGTTGGCTACTATTCAGAATTGGAGTGAGAACTCAATATCCCCTCTCCTTAGTGGTTGGTTATGTAAGTACATTATGTTGTAAGCATCTGATTTCTTATTTACACATGGGGTAGCAATAATTTCCTTCCTCAGATTTTTTGAGGCTGAAATAAGATATCATCATAAAAGAGATTTTTAAATTCAATCTTAATCACATGCAAGGAAATAACTACTATTTGCTGAAAACATTTGGCATGAGAACACTGGATTGCTAGTGAGAAAAAAAGGAAGTTGCTCAAAAGAGAAGGTAAGGTTTGCTGGCGTCAGATCGCTCCTTTTTTTTTTTTTTGGTTGTTGTTTTTGTTTTTCCCTCAAAAGCATCCTAGAATTACAGTTACTAGCTTTCAGGGATTCATCTGAGATTCCTTAGATAATAGTAAGAGAAGATGTAGCAAAAAGAAAAAAGCACTTATCAGACCTCTTAAGTACCTGGGACTGTGATTTTATAACTAATCTTTTCTTCTAAAATTAGATAAGGTAGGTATAATTTTCTTCAACTTTTGTTTGTAGACATTGAAATGTAGACTTTGAAATGCTAAGTGCCACAAGGTCACATGGTCAGTGAGTGGTGGAGTCAAATTCAATCAAGATTTATCTAACCTTGAAGCCTGGGTAATGTACATATACAACACTGCCTCCAAGTTATAAAATAATCTCATTTGGAAGAGCCAAGGTATCATAGCAAATGCTCAATAAGGATTCTCTAAAGGAAGTCACTAAATCATTCTCCAAAGTAGAGAAAGAGTAGGGGGTGGTTGGTACAGCCAGCTTTGAGGCAAAACACCTGGTTCAGAATCCTGGGTATTCTGCTTATCCGCAGTGTGGACTTGGACACCTCATTAGTCCTCCATGCCTCAATTTCTTTAAAAAGGGGCTCAAGATTAGTAACTACCCCATAGGATTATTTTGATAATTAAATGAGTTAATACATAGAAAAATCTGAAAATAGGGCTTGCCATGTTTTGAACTCTCTATAAATGCTTAATACTATTTGAAAAATAATAATGAGAAAAGTGAGTGACATGACAAGCCCTGATTTCAACTTCCAGCATGTTTTCATCAACTTTCAACAAGAAAATTACTTTAAAGAGAACCCCTGAGCTTTAAAATCAGCCAAATTGCTTAAACAGAAGTCCAGCCACACTGTAAAATACCAAGTGACCCATGACTGGAGACAAGAATGGATTAGCTCACTGCACATTTAGAGAGTACACATTAAGAGGCTGCATATTCACTTGTCGGGCACTAAAGAAAAAGAGAAGTAGCCACAAAGGTAAAATGCACTGAATTCAATAACAATAGTATTTGAAAAAATACTGTTTGAAGGGGATTCGTATTTATTGACAGCAAGCATGTGCCACAAACATTAACCCTCAGACCAGCTATATAAAGCACAAATTGTTATTCCTACTTCAAAAGCTTTCACTGTGGCTGTAAGAATTAGGTGATTTGTCAAAGCTCATAAGATTATCAAGTGGAAGCACTAGACTCTAGACTATAGCATTTCTCACTTTGACCCTAAAGCTCACTCTTCCATTTTACTACCTTATCCCAATGGATATTCTTAAATACAATAGCTTTGCAAGATGATTCTCAAACTAAACGAACAGAAGAGTTCATGGTAAAATAAGTGGTTAAATCTAAATAGTTTCTCCCTGTTAGAGATTCATGCTCCCTAGCCTAGAGGTTGGGAAATCGGCATCTGCTTTCATAAATACATTTTGTTGGAATACAATTATGCCCTTTCCTTTCCATATCATCTGCAACTGCTTTGGTACTTCAATACTAGAGTTGAGTGGCTGCAACAGAGACCATCTGGCCTGAAAAGCTTAAAGCATTTTCTATCTGGCCCTTTACTATAAAATTGTGTTAATCTCTGCTGTAGGCTCTTCCAGGATCTGACATGACCAAAGTATTTTTGGAAAAAACAAGTTTAACTTTGTTTAACACATCATTTCTACTGTCTATATAGTACTTCTCCTTTACTTCTGTAACACCTACTGGGGTCCCAAATACCACACCTTGGGGAATGCCACTCTGAATGATAGTGCTTATATTACAAAAATAGTCTACTTCCCCAGTATGGAGATACAAGTCAAAGCTAGGTTGCCATTCAAATTCCAGAATAAAAATTTTAAATTCAGTGGAAAAATTCACCTTTTCCTTAAAAAAAACTATACATATGTTTGAAAAACAGGATAATTCTGTTAAGAATCAAACTCTCCAGTATGGTTGACAGCATCTTTAGACATTCAGGAAATTTGATGTATCTATAGTTTATTTTTAAATTCAGGATATCCTGGAAATTGAAGTCCTCTAGCAAGGCCTTAGCAACTGGAAAGCTCCCCCAAAGCAATTGGAAAACTTTTTAAAAGACAAAATTTTAGATGTTCAAAAAGTCATTAGTCACTCTAACCTGTGGCAAAAATTTTCCCTAGGATTCAAATTAGAAATAAGTTAATGAGTTAACTAAAGTGAGACTAAACCAATACATATGCAAGAAGTAGCTCTGAAATTAACAATATAGAATATATATTAAAGTCCTGATTTATCACAATTAGTAAGGGATGATGGCAACTGGGAGCCAACCACTTTATCAAACCTATATTGATATCCCTGAAAATAGAGGCTACTACTCAAAAGAAGTAAATTGTAGCTCAGTCCAACATTTTTATTTACCTCACTTTCATTTGCCAATTTGTTAACTGGAGATAAACCAAACTGATGGGTTAAGATGACTTTGTTCTGATTAATTTTATGGTAATTCTGAGGGCTTCCATTTTAAATGAATTGTTTGAATACTAAATTATGCAGCTTTATGATCCAGGAGATAAGCAGCAGCTCTAAAGATGCCTCTGAGACTTAAAAGAGACAGCATTAGAAGCTCATTATTGCCGGCACATTTAACATGGTTAAAGTAGGGGAAAATAGCCATTAAGTTAATGTAATAGTTAAACTGCATTAATTTGAAAAACTTCCCCGTGAAGCGCTTACAGCAGAGGATGCATTTTCCCCCTCACGTGGAGATGTTCTTAAAAAAAAAAAAAAAAGAAACCATGTTAAGATAATTTTCTGTCTTCAATTCACTCTGCAATTTGGAAACCTAGGCTTTTTCCAATGTGGATATGCTAAAGAATGCTGTCAATCCAGACGTGCAACAGTGAACAAAGGAGGATCTGGTCCCATTGTGACTGATGATCTTGAAGATTCATGTGGTGCTGGGTGGTCCGTTCAAAGAAGGGAAAAGCATCATGAGTATACTAATGAGAAAATCACAGGGAACATTCAGGGCTTGGCTTGGGGATTTTTATCCTGGGGAACAGCAAAGGCTTTCTAATTTTTCTGCAATCTGGCTAATTTTCTGAAAAGACAATAGAAGTTGGGTTAAAAAAAACACTCATTGACGATTCCCAAATGTCCCCATATAATAACATTTTCTCAGTTCATTTTTCTGCCTCAGCCTTCTTTCTCACTGTTCCTACTTTTTATTATTCCATTTGTTTTTGTTTCCTCAGAGTTCACTGTTTATCAGTAGTTCTGTGAGATATGAAAGATTTGGGAAAATAGCAAATAATGAAAGGATGCATCATGCTTATCACTGTTATATTTTATAATTATGATAAAGAATGTGTTACATCACATGACTTCAACTATGTCCTCAAAGAAGAAGATTCTCCTCTAACTATGGGTTGTTTAAAGTGAGGACACTGATCTACTATTTCATGGAAATATCAACCTGAATACATTACCAGAAATCTAATGACCTAAAAGCTAAATGAATGGTAAAATGAAAACTCATGTAGATACCCCAAGTTTACTCCTTTGGAATTCTCCCTTTTAGGAAAGAGTACTATTTTTTCATATGTGTTTTTACATGTAGGCATACTAATGGGATTGTCTTTGGCTCTTTTCTCCCTCTTTCTTTTTGTGTGCTCTCAATAACACAGATCTGGCGGAAGAATACTATTTAAGGAGGAAGCGTGGTAGCATCACTTGAAACTCTTTCAACTAAAAAACATCTAACTTGAAAGCCCAGGGCAAAGTGTAAACTATGAATATTCATATATAGAACTTTATAACTGGTAACCAAAGACCATAAACCAATACCCAGAAGGTTTCTGCTAAATTCGAGTAGAATGGGATTGGTTGGTGAAATATAACTCTAAACAATGTCTACATTTCACTCTGACTGAAAACAACATGACTTCTCAGGATCAACGCAGCAAGTGCTGTAGCTCAACTTCCCTCCCTGCCCCTAGTTTAGAGTTGTAGGATCTGTGTTAACTAGATAATGGATAGCAGCCTCATCAGTGTCAAGAAATGATTTCCCAACAAAATAAATAATGATGTGTTTTCCCCCTCTGCACTTTTCTCCCTTCATTGTTTGCTATGCTTTGACATCCAATTATAAATTCTATTCTTATCAGATAAAGTATGTGGGCTACAAGGATAAACTCTATGTCCTGGAAGAAATCAGTTTTGTTGACATAGAGAGAAAAAGTCCTAAGGCTGTAAATACAGTCATGTAATGGATTAAATATGCCACAGCTGGACAATGGGCAAGAATTACAGATTGCTTCAAATTCTTTGCTGGTCAAATTTTAGATGGCCCACAAGAATCTGCGATAATTACAAATTCTCTGTCCTTTCATCCCCACCCCATCCCTGTGATTTTGTAAATCTGGAGTGGTGCTTCCTCTGAACCTAGGGTTGTAATGAATTCTCACATAATTCAGATGATGGTGGACAGCAGATATTTTCTTGAGAGATGGCTTAAGAAACATTAATTTAGAAGAAGATAAACCTAACTTTAAAACAGATTACTGTATGATAGGCAAAAGGATTTCTATCCTACTCTCCAATTTGTCATCAGTATAAGATGTTTTGCCTTTGCCTAAGTCGACAGTGAAGGAGTTGAATGTATGGTGACTGACCACGTGACTTATTCAAAATGGGTTACTTTTGAGATTGAAGATGAGTACAAAATATATTTTCATTTATGTATTTATTAACTGACCAATGGTTTTATTATACTGGTGGACTTATAAAACAGTTACAGTTAATATCTTTTTTTTTTTGAGACAGAGTCTCTTTCTGTCACCCAGGCTGGAGTGCAGTGACGCAATCTCAGCTCACTGCAACCTCCACCTCTCAGGTTCAAGCGATTCTCCTACCTCAGCCTCCTGAGTAGCTGGGACCACAGGCACAGGCCACCTTGCCTAATTTTTGTATTTTTAATAGAGATGTGGTTTCGCCATGTTGGCCAGGCTGGTCTGGAACTCCTGACGTCAGGTGATCTGCTCGCCTCAGCCTCTCAAATTGCTGGGATTATAGGCATGAGCTGCCCTGCCCAGCCAAAACAGAAACTTTCAAAAATTGTTTTCAAATATAAAATTATTTCTAAAAATAAAATAACATACATAATAACCATGTACACAAAACCCCCACAAAGTCAATTGTTTATATTTACTATCTCGTTAAAAGTAACAAAGTGGTTGTTTTTGGTACATCCATTACTTCAATCGTTTTGTTTAGCCATGTCTGTCTCTAACACCATCTCACTGGTATTTTTCTGACAAAAGTGTTTTGTTTTTTCCAATGTGGCCTTATTATTTTTTAACATATTTTCTAAAATTATGCCATTATCTTCAAGTTTGTATTTTATGGTTAATATAAAATTGTCCACACTTCCATTTGATTCTTCTCTGGAGGTCAGTCTAACTTTATTTAAGTAAAATGCTAAGATACCTAGTAAACAGAGAGCACGTTTATTAAATTGAATAAATTGTCAATTCTAAATTTTATGTTGAAATATTTTAATATTTAGTTCAAATAAGCTCAAAAGTATTCTTTTTACCCTCAATGAAAGTTCATTTATCTGACAGATATTTTTATAAAAAAATGTAGTCAACTAAATTATTCCTATTTTCTTTTGTTTCATCACGTTTAGCTGTAGCAAAATCATAGGACTTCTCAATTTTATTCTACTTGGTAGAGAATATAAATTCATTCAAATAAATATAGGACTTCCATCAAAACACTCTTCCCTTGAGTTGAAATATCCAGGGTGCGATTGTTTAATGTCAAAGTTAAATATTAAGCTCATTGTTTGTTTTGTTCAGTCCCTCCCTTGCTGTTGTAAAAATAAATTCAAAGTTTTGTTGTTTGCAAAAATAACAACTAGCAAAAAGCATCAAAAGTCAAAGTTTTTAATAATGTTTCATTTATTAATACTTTGATAACAATTTCTAATTGATTTTGGAAAACATGCAAACAAACTTTAAATAATTTATTTTAAACATTTTCATGTTAACCTTTGGATACTTACACCAATTTTAAAAGTGAATCTTCAAGGATTCGAATATTTCTAGAATCA
Organism: Pongo abelii; assembly: GCF_028885655.2. Lineage (NCBI taxonomy): Eukaryota > Metazoa > Chordata > Mammalia > Primates > Hominidae > Pongo > Pongo abelii. The sequence goes on from NC_071988.2 coordinate 10,840,057, forward strand.
TGTTGATGACACACAGACACAAAGATACCACATACCACTGTGCTTAAGTATATTTGCTTTTATTCCTCACTAGCTTTATAACAAAAAAATGTTAGTACGATTACTGTGCGTATATATAAAACTATTTGTACTTTTGACAAGTACAGCTTCAATTTCAATTGGTAGAATGATGCTTGATTTTGGATACAATTATAATAGATAGGTATACCACAAAAAATGCCACTTATATTTCTGTTTTATAAATGTCCAAATTCAGTAACAACATCATTCTACTATAATGCATTTCCCTACCAAAATTTATATTAACATTATTACCATGGAAACAAATAGTGATATTCAATGCTGAATTTTTAACTGAATTTACAATAGCATTCACAAAAAATATCAAATGATTGATCTTTGACGAAGAACAATTTCAAAAGCTTTACTTGGTTTTGTGACACCAAACCAAGCAATTCACTGAACTGGAGTCAGCTGAGTTTCTATTTCAAGTCTTTAGATGCAGTTTTCTTAAAGCAAAACAAAACTAAAAAACTATTCTAAAACTATCCTTGTTTTTTAAAAAAACTCACTTAGTATTTAGTATAACCTTTCTAAGTGGAATGTGACTCAGGCACTATATTTGCATTTGAAGTAATTGCTGACCCATCTTCTGGTCTTCAATACAAGCAGAGATAGCACTATGGCCCCGTGGTGAATGGTAATTGTCCATAAGCATTTTATGCAAATTGTTGATTCATTGTCAACTTTTTTGAGAAACAGAGGTTTACAGCTTAATTTTTTATTAAAATGAACTTTTATGTTTTCATTCAGTTCTGACAAAACAACTTATTAAAATATAAATGTGCTACCAATTAATTGATTAATAGTTTTACATTTATATCATAAAGGAACAAAACTGTAGAAAGAACATTCAGAACATACTCTGTATACTCTATGGCAGGAATTGTCAGCCTTTATTTTTCACATATGTGAAAATACTCATACAGAGGTAGAGAGTAATTTCACCCATTTCTTATACGATTCATAGAATTGTGGCCTGGAGACTTTATGCTTGTCACCAGCCAGAGGAAGGGTTAACAGTCAGTACTCCCTGCTGCACCAACTGGCTGCAGAAGCACAGCCTTGAATACTTCTCCTACCACCTTAAACAAGAAGTGAGAACTGTCCCCAGCCATGTATCAAGTGCCTGTACTGACCTTGAAAGGGAAGTGTTAGTTTTGCTACATCTGGAAAGGCTAAGAAAAGGGGGCTGAGTTATCACTAGTTAAACTGAGTGATACCTGTCTTCATTCCACATACATCTCCCACACATCTGAAGGAGACCACAAGCTAACAATACAAAGTGGATGTCTAGGAAACCCATCCAGGTTTATTTCATTTTATTTTAATTTTAAAATATTTTATTTTTTAGGACAGTTTTAGGTTCACAGTAAAATTGAAAGGAAGGCACAGAGATGGCCCATATGTCTCTTGTCCCCACACAGCCATAGCTTCCCCCGTTGTTAACATCCCCTACCAGAGTGGTGTAGTTGTTACAAGTAATGAGCCTACACTGATCTATCATTGTCATTCAGAGCCCACAGTTTATATTAGGGTTCACTCTTGAAGTTGTACATTCTATGGGTTTAGGCACGTGCATAATGATATGTAAGTACAGTGATAGTATCAGACAGTATTTTCACTGTCTTAAACCAACTCTGCCTTCTGCCTATTCATCTCTCCTCTCCCACGGTACCTCTGACAACCACTGATCTTTTTACGGTCTCCACGGTTTTTTCTGTTCCAGAATGTCATATAGTTGTAATTATAAACTATATAGCCTTTTCATGTTGCTTTATTTTACATAATAATGTGCATTTACATTTTCTTCATGTCTTTTCATGGCTTGATAGCTTACTTTTTCAAGCACAGTTACATATATATATGTTAAAATTTTTATTTTACTTTAGTTATTCTTTTTATAATTTAAATATTTGTTTTAGATTCGGGGGTATCTGTGCAGTATTGTTACATGGGTATATTGTGTAATTCTGAGGTTTTTGGTATGATTGATCTTGTTGCCCAGGTACTGAGCATAGTACCAAACAGATTTTCAACCCTTACTGTCTGTATTGGTCCATTTACATACTGATATAGAGATACTACCTGAGACTGGGTAATTTATAAACAGAAGAGGTTTAATTGACTCACAGTTCCACAAGGCTGGGAGACCTCAGAAAACTTATAATAAGGGCAGAAGGTGAAGGACAAGCAAGCACCTTCTTCAGAAGACAGCAGGAGAGAGAGCTCAGGGGCAACAGCAACTTTTAATCCATTAGATATTATGAGAACTCCCTCAATATCATGAGAACAGCATGGGGGAAACTGCCCTTGTGATCCAATCACCTCCCACCAGGTCCTTCCCTCAAAACACAGGGATTACAATTCGAGATGAGATTTGGATGGGAACACAGAGCCAAACCATATCATTCCACCACAACCACTCCCAAATTTCATGCATTCTTCACATTTCAAAACCAATCATGCCTTAACAGTCCCCTAAAGTCTTAACTCATTCCAGCATTAACCCAAAAGTCCAACTCCAAAGTCTCATCTGAGACAACGCAATCCCTTCCACCTAGAAGCCTGTTAAATCAAAAGCAAGTTAGTTACTTCCAAGACACAATGGGAGTACAGGCGTTGAGTAAATGTTTCTATTTCAAATGGGAGAAATTGGCAAAAACAAAGTGGCTACAGGACCCATGGAAGTCTGAAACCCATCTGGGAAGTCACTACATCTTAAAGTTCCAAAATCTCATTTGACTCCATGTCTCACATGCAGGGCATGCTGATGCAAGGGGTGGGCTCCCATGATCTTAGGCAGCTCTTCCCTGTAGCTCTGCAGGGTACAGCCCCTGTGGCTGATTTCATGAGCTGACATTGAGCGTCTGCAACTTTTCCAGGTGCACAGTGCAAGCTGTCAGTGGATCTACAATCCTGGGATCAGGAGGATGGTGGCCCTCTTCTCACAGCTCCATTAGGCAGTGCCCCAGTGGGGACTCTGTGTGAGAGTTCCAACCCCACATTTCTCCTCTGTATTGCCCTAGTAGAAGTTCTCCAGGAGGGCTCTGCCCCTCAGCAGACTTCCGCCTTGACATCCAGGCATTTCCATAAATCTAGGCGGAGGTTCCCAAAGCTCAACTCTTGTCTCCTGTGCACCCACAGACCCAACACATGTGGAAGCCACAAAGGCTTGCAGCTTGCACATTCTGAAGCCACTGCCTGAGCTGTGGTTTGGCCCCTTTTAGGCACAGGTGGAGCTGGAGCAGCTGGGGGACAGGGTGTCATGTCCCAAAGCTGCACAGAGAAGCTGAGAAGTTGGGCCCTGGGCCCAGCTCATGAGACCATTTTTTTTCTCCTAGGCCTCCAGGCCTGTGATGGGAGGGGCCGCAAAGATCTCTGACATTGCCTAGAAACATTTTCCCCATTGTCTTGGCTATTAGTATTTGGTTCCTCATTACTTACGCAAATTTCTGCATCAGGCTTAAATTTCTCCTCAGAAAATGGGTTTTCTTTCCTACCATATGGCCAGGCTGCAATTTTTTTGAACTTTTATGCTCTGCTTCCCTTTTAAACATAAGTTCCAATTTCAAATCATCTCTTTGTGAATGCTTATAACTGTATCCTTTCAGGAAGAGCCAGGTAAGTCACATGTTGAATGCTTTGCTGCTTAGAAATTTTTTCTGTCGGATACCCTAAATCATCTCTTTCAACTTCAAAGTTCCACAAATCTCTAGGACAGGGGCAAAATCAAGCCAGTCTTTCTGCTAAAGAGTAACCCTTGCTCCAGTTCCCCATAAGTTCCTCATCTTCATCAGTGACCACCTCAGCCAGGACTTCATTGTCAGTATCAATATCAGTGTTTTGGTCAAAACCATTCAATAAGACTCTAGGAAGTTCCAAACATTTCCTCATCTTCCTATCTTCCTCTGAGCACTCCAAACTGTTCCCACCTCTGCCAGTTACCCAGTTCCCAAGTCATTGCCACATTTTCAAGTTATCTTTATAGCAGTACCCCACTCTCGGCATCAATTTTCTCTGTTAGTACGTTTTCATACTGCTGTAAGGATACTATCTGAGACTGGGTAATTTATAAATAAAAAAGACTTAATCGACTCACTGTTCTGCATGGCTGGAGAGGCCTCAGGAAACTTACAATTATGTCAGAAGTTGAAGGAGAAGCAAGCAACTTTGTCACGAGGAGGCAGGGGAGACAGACAGCTCAGGGGAAACTGCAACTTTTAAACCATCAAATTATCAGATATCACAAGAACTCACTCACTATCATGAGAACAGCATACGGAAAACCACCCTCGTGATCCAATCACCTCCCAGCAGGTCCCTCCCTGGACGTATGGGAATTACAATTTGTGATGAGATTTGGGAGGGAAACAGAGCCAAACCATATCACCCTCTTCTCTCTCTCCCTCTTAGCACTTCCCAGTGCCTACTGTCATCTTTATGTCAATGAGTACTCAATGTTTAGCTTCCACTTATAAATGAGAACATGTGGTATTTGGCTTTCTGTTTCAGCATTAATTCACTTAGGTTAATGGGCTCCAGTTCCATCCATGTTGCTGCAAGGGACATTATTTCATTATTTTTATGGCTGCAAAGTATTCCATGGTGTATATATACCACATTTTCTTTCTCCAATTTATCATTGATGGACACTAGGTTGATTCCATGTCTTTGCTATTGTGAACAGCGCTGCAATGAACATGCGAGTGCATGTATCTTTTTTTTGTTTGTTTTAAAGATACATGGTCTTATGTTGTCACCCAGGCTGGAGTGCTGCAGCTATTCACATATGTGATTATAACTCACTGCACCCTCAAACTCTTGGGCTCAAGTGATACTCCTACCTCAGCCTCAGCCTCCGCCTCCCAAATAGCTGAGAGTACAGATGTGTGTCACCAAGCTCAGCTTTAGAAAAAAAACTTTAGAGAAAAGGGTCTCACTATGTTGCTCAGGCTGGTCTTGAACTCCTGTACTTAAGCAATCCTCTCATGTCAGGCTCCTGGATAGCTGTGATTACAGGTGTGAGCCACTGCATCCAGTAATAATATTCTATTGTCTGAATATATCAAAATTTATTTATCCGTTCACCTACTTAAGAACATCTTGGTTCCAAGTTTTGACAATTATGAACAAAGCTTCTATAAACATATGTGTGCAGGTTTTCCTGTAGGGGAAGCTTTCAAGTACCATGCCTAAATGCCAAGAAGTTTAACTGCTGGATCATATAGTGAGATAAAGTTTAGTTTTGTAAGAAACAGCCTAATTGTCTTCCAAAGTGGCTGTACCATTTTTATCTAAAGTGCATGACAGTTGCTGCTGTTTCACATCCTTGTCACAATTCCAGGCTTATTTTCATGCTACTATTAATAATAATACCTATTAAAATAAAAAATCTGGGATAATTCCGAACCAGACAGGATACCATCGTAACAGGAGTAAGTGGGTCAGAGTAGGCAGAACAAGATTTATGGGCACTGGATTAGTCAAACTGTTGGCCCTGACATGTTTGCAAACATAGATCCACGGGAGATGCAAAGATAGATACACAAGAGAATAAAAGAAAGTCAAACAAAAACAAAAAATGCAATAGGCACTATAAAACAAACAACTCAAAAGAAGGCTTAGAAGAATACAAAGCATATGGAAAAAGATTTATTCAAGAAAACTGATTAAAAAATGTAAAGTCTGTCTGTGGTCATTAATAAAATGCATCAAGGTAGGTTATTTAAAAAAAGACATAAACAGGCTGGGCGCGGTGGCTCAAGTCTGTAATCCCAGCACTTAGGGAGGCCAAGACGGGTGGATCACGAGGTCAGGAGATTGAGACCATTCTGGCTAACACGGTGAAACCCCGTCTCCACTAAAAAAAAAAAAAAATTAGCTGGGCTTGGTGGGGGATACCTGTAGTCCCAGCTACTCGGGAGGCTGAGGCAGGAGAATGGCGTGAACCCAGGAGGTGGAGCTTGCAGTGAGCCGAGATCGCGCCACTGCACTGCAGCCTGGGCAACAGAGCGAGACTCCGTCCAAAAAATAAAAAAATAAAAATAAATAAATAAATAAGACATAAACAAAACTATGTATTTATTCCACAACAAAATGTCAGAGAGTTAGAATATAAGCAGGTGCAAGATAAAATAACAACAATCAAGGTAAAAGCTGGGATAGAATATGACAGACATGAATAAGTAAAAACCACAAGAAAATCCACCATGTTATAGCAACAACAATTGGAAAATCCATGTGCAAGTAAAATCAATATCAAACAATATAGACTTAGTAATGCTAATGGAAAATGAAGATATTTCTCTCTAGTATCCTACAAACTAGAAAAAATGATATTGAGAAACTCATAGATACAGAGGACAGAGAACAGAGGTCCAAACTACCTATGATACAGAGGTCCAAACTACGCATGATTCCTCTCCAAATGGAGGTGATATCATAGAAATAGAAGCAATATTTCACCTTTTAAGACAAGATTCTATATTTTCCAGAAGAGAAAATGATGTGTGGCTATGCAACATACTAGCTTACCATATTCTCGGGAAAATTATTGGAAATAATAACTTGTCTACTTGACTTCATAGCTTTACTCACAACTATAAATAAGTTACATGATCTATTTTAAATCTTAACATAATGATGCTAAGGTTTACCTGAATCAAGAGATCACAGTATGAAAAAATACCAAGAAGAGAATGCTAATAGTGCTAGCAATTAACTCATATTGTAAAGCAATTATATTTAAATAAATTTGATTCTGATATAAGAATAGATATATACATTGATATAGCAGAATGAGTTAAAAAATACAACCTAGCTCAAAGAAGTATCTATATATACATTTACCTATATATGTAAAACGCTAAATCTATATATATATATTGCATATATATGTATGTATATACACATACAAAATAGTGTGGAATGAAAGAGCTCTTTCTAAATAAATTTGAATTATTATTTAGCTACTTGAAGACAAATTGTTATTTAGAAACAATAAATGAAAAAGATAACAATAAACACACAGCATAAACTGAATTACATCCCAGCTATCAAAATTGGAAAGATAAGAAGTTGTAAAATTTTTAGAAAATCATCAGCAAATAATTATCCAATTCAGGAATAGAGGCAAATTTTCTGAGCTGATCATCAAGTGAATTAATCACAATAGAAAGCATCAATATTCCTGGACATTTAAAATAAAAAGAAAAACTCGTTCACATCAAAATGAGGAATAATTTAGAAGGACAAAGATATATTTGAAGTAAATAAACCACATTAAAGAATAATATGCCTAATCTATAGATTACAACAAACTGCTAAGGAAACTAGTAAGAACAGTGTAAAAGGGTAATACACAGAAATTTCATAGAGGAGAAGTGCAAACCCCATGCAAAAATGTGCCCCGTTATTTAAACTCATTCATTATTGGTGAAATGAATACTGCCAAACCATATTGGAAAGAGTTTGCATTTTTCTTATTGGAAAGAGTTTGCATTTTTCTTGTGACATTGCATGTTCATATACCTTCTGGCTGGGCAATTCCATACCATCAAATAAATCTCTTAACATATACAGAGGGAGATATGCAAATGCTGTTCATCACAATACTACTAACTGCTAGGTGAAATCTGGAGGCAGAAAGAAACTATATACACATATATATGCACATATATATGTGTATATATATGTATATAAAAACATGCATGAATATGTATGTCTACATATGTGTATATATACATGTATATATTATATGTAATGTGTGATATATACCATGTATGCCACATATATTCCTGCATATATGTGTAGATATATGTATGGTGTGTGTGTATGTGTGTGTGTGTGTATTGGCTTACATATCGTCAACTTTCTTGCTGTGTCCTCATAGTCTTTCCCCAGTATGTCTATATTATAATCTCCTCTTCTTTTTTTGTTGTTTTGTTTGTTTGTTTTTGGTTTTAGTATTTTTTCAGATGGTGTCTTGCTCTGTTGCCCAGGCTGGAATGCAATGGCGCAAGCTCGGCTCACTGCAACCTCCACCTCCCAGGCTCAAGCGATTCTCCTGCCACAGCCTCCCAAGCAGCTGGGATTACAGGTGTCCGCCACCACACCCAGCTAATTTTTGTATTTTTAGTAGAGATGGGGTTTCACCATGTTGGCCAGGCTAGTCTCGAACTCCTGACCTCATGATCCACCCACCTCGGCCTCTCAAAGTGCTGGGACTACAGGCATGAGCCACTGCGCCTGGCCAATAATCTCCTCTTCTTATGAGGACACCAGTCATATTGGATTAGGGCCCACCTATATGACTCCATTTGACCTTAGTTACTTCTCTAAAGGTCATCTCCAAGCAAAATCACATGCTGAGGTAGTGACTAGGACTTCAACATATGAATTTATGGAAAAAGATAATTCAGCCTATAACATCAGGGTAAAGAGTGACAATATATTTTCCATAAAAGTTGTGAAAAGAAAATTCTTAAGTAGCTCAGTAAGCATGCTATATTATCTAAGTAAACAGTGAAACATATGATGTACAGTAGTGCTTTTACATATGTGTCATTGTGTCAGTTTTGTGCATGCCAAGATGCAGCTTATGTAAAATCCTAAAAGAAAGTGTCAAAAATCAATCTGAGATAAATGAAATGGCAGGAATGAATGTCAAATAAAAGAAGGATTAAGGTCTTCTACAGTACTTGAATTAGCCTATTCGTGTTCCATGCCTGAGTTACTCCAAATTCATTTCCACCCAAGCAGCTCATGCATCTGCTTTTACAACAAAGCAGCTGATTCTGTGAGGTGGTCTTATCCTTGCAAAGGGTGTGCAATAAATACGCAGTGGAAATCAGCTCCTAACATTGATTGAGCTTAAGACTTTGAAATACTATTTCTTTAAATAATTTTTCTATTAATAAATCAATTCGTTTATAGTAAACCACTGTATTTATTACTCCAGTTGTGGAATTCCCTCTTTCAAATAAGGGAAGTAGCACAGATAAATCAAAAGAGAATGAGACATCTGTCAGATGGCCTGGCTCCAGACAACTTATATTCATTCACAGAATCAAAATAAGGACTCGATCAGTAGAACGACCAACCAAATAAAAATTAACAAATGCATATCTTCATTAGTTAACCATGAGGAAAGCCCATGGCCAAGGGTCATGATGAATCATTTGTTTTAGTGCACACAATCGTGGTATCATCTGCTTCCCAGAGATGAGTCCACTCTAAATTATAAGCCCTGGCTCCCTGGGGGATGTTTCTGAGTGCTTCCTGCCTGGAAACACTTACTTTGGTTGCTCACTAGGAACAAAATTTATTTATTTATTTTTCTTTTTTTTTCTTTTATTGTAATTATTATTATTATTATTATTATTATTATTATACTTTAGGTTTTATGGTACATGTGCCCAATGTGCAGGTAAGTTACATATGTATACATGTGCCATGCTGGTGCACTGCACCCACCAACTCGTCATCTAGCATTAGGTATATCTCCCAATGTTATCCCTCCCCCCTCCCCCCAACCCACAACAGTCCCTGAAGTGTGATGTTCCCCTTCCTGTGTCCATGTGTTCTCATTGTTCAATTCCCACCTATGAGTGAGAATATGCGGTGTTTGGTTTTTTGTTCTCGCGATAGTTTACTGAGAATGATGATTTCCAATTTCATCCATGTCCCTACAAAGGACATGAACTCATCATTTCTTATGGCTGCATAGTATTCCATGGTGTATATGTGCCACATTTTCTTAATCCAGTCTATCATTGTTGGACATTTGGGTTGGTTCCAAGTCTTTGACAGAGTCTTACTCTGTCACCCAGGCTGGAGTGAAGTGGCCCGATCTCATCTCACTGCTACCTCTGCCTCCCAGATTCAAGTGATTTCTCCTGCCTTAGCTTCCTCAGTAGTTGGGACTGCAGATGTTCACAACACCTAGCTAACTTTTGTGTGTGTGTATTTTTAGTAGAGACGGGGTTTCACCATCTTGACCAGGGTGTCTCGAACTCCTGATCTCAAGTGATCCGCCTGCCTTGGCCTCCCAAAGTGCTGGGATTACAGGCGTGAGCCACCATGCCTAACAAAATTTCATGTACTCCTAATTACAATACTGGACATGGAATAGACCATCTATCAGAGCTCAAGTCAAATCCAAGCCCTTTGTTTTGTATGTAAAGAGATTCCAATCCAGAAGAAAAAAATAATTTCCTCACAATCACACAGCATCTTAGTGGCAGATCTGAAACTATGCTGTGTAGGAAAATTAGTTTCAAAATCTTCCCATGAAGAATGACGATTTGATTTTCCCTATCAGGTGTTAAACAGAGTCCAAGCTAGAAAATTATCTCCTTATTCTCCTTTGCTAAATGAATAAAACGGAGTATATTAAGCAAATATGTTTTTGAAAAGCTACCTAAATAGATTTTAATGATCTAACTTTTTAATTTTATATTACATAGAAAGTGAGAATTCTGAGCTAGGGTGCAGGACAGTTTATATTTCATGTGTACAAGCCCTGAATTAAATTTAGGAAGAAATGAGAGTAAAAAAAATTGCTTTAATATATTTTATTTATTTTCCTCAAGAACATAGTACATCCCTCTTAACAAAGCGTTCATACAATCCCATAGCCTGGCCTCAACTGACATCTCTTCAACTTTTTTTTTAACTTTCTCTCTCATATACTTTACTGTAATTACATCTAAACTACTTGTCACTCCCCCAAATATACCATATTACTTTTAACTTCTGAAACTGTATGTGTGATAATCCTGTCATTTCCCCTTCATTTCTCTTTAAAGGAAAATCATTAGCATTTATTGAGGGCCCATACTGTCACAGGCACTTGACCTTATTTCTTCTGGTTGTACCATTTTCTAATCACACAATCTGAGGAAAATCAGTCTCCGAGTATTGACTGTAGAGTCTGGCTGCTGATATCTATCCCCCATGGCAGATATGATCTTGTATAAAAGAGTACACTACAAGCACTAGCATACTATGCAAAAGAAGGAGAAGGATGGTGCCACATTCCCTGCTGGCTCCCGTGCTCCCGTGCGGAGGCTCTCGCTCATTGCTCAGACCTTTTGGACCTGTGTCATGTCCCTGCTTGTTCTTCCCCTTATGTCTGCCTTTATGGGTGGCACGTAACCCACCTTCCTCCCCTGACTGTCTTATCTTCTGTCTCTGAGACCACCTTAAAGAGCTCCTCAGAATAGCAAGAGACCTCGCTCACATTTGCAAATGTCAGATAGCCCATTCGAACCACTGCAAGAAAAGAATGAGAAATTTTAACTCACCTAAATGAGAATTCCTCTCAGTGGTCTGGCTTCAGAGATCACTATATTTGATGGCCTTAAATGATTTAGGAGTTATTCAACTGTCAGTTCTGATGGACTGATTTGGTGTCAGGAGAGGAGTTATTTGCATGTTAAGAGCATTCTTCTATATTCAAGATCAGCAGAAAGATGATCCTCTGTCCTAAGAGTTCCAGGAAAAGCTGTGGAATTGAATCTTTTAGAAATGGTTTGTGTCAGGCACTCCTTCCTTCTTGGCTGGCAGATAGACATACTTAATGCCTAGGCTGGAGTTCCATGCCCCTTCTGAAGCCTAGCTATATGGGGGAATAAGCCAATTTGAACTACCTGGACTAAAAGGTAGAGGGGAAATCTAAGTAAAGATAGAGTGTGGAAGGCAAAAAAAAAAAAAAAAAAAGATAAATACATACCAGGGAGGAAAATAATCCTCAGATGTTCATGAGTTCAAGTTAGATTTTCCCTGCTCCTAGTCATTTGCCTATGGCAATCATATGATTATATATCCAAGATATTCCATGGCTTATCGTAAACCTTTTCTGACAGCAGGTTCATCCCACTCCCTATCTTGGGCTGATTGCAAATGTGTGTTTCTGCCAAATGCTTTTAATAGAACAAAAGACCAAGGGGAACAAAACCCACTCTAGTCTAGAGATCTGAAAATGAGGAAGGTGACTTTAAGAGTATCACAGTCTTAAGTTATTAAAGAAATGATGTTAAAATCAAGACCTTATAAGCCAATCCATTTGTTAAGAGCTAACCAGAAAGCATTTATAAAAAGATCCAAGTAGATTCATGTTGCTGATCACCGGCCACCTGAAGTTTGCATCTATTTGTCACTGCTTCTGGATATTTTTTAAGGAGTCTGTGTGACTTGGAATAAGTCACTTTTTTCCCTAGGTCTCAAATTAATTTATTGCAAAATAATGGGTTTAGATATGAGTATTTATTTAACAAAAATACTATTAGCCACTTACTAAATTCCAAACACTGGTTATGTGCTAGGAAAAGAGTCTATTGATCACAGGTCTGAAAGATGAGAATGCATTCATCTAAATGACAAAGGTTAGGACAGGGATTGTTTTATAGGCAAAAGCCACATCATAAGCAAAGTTGTAGATTTTAAGTACCTGAAAAAAGCTCAGGATATTATTGCATGGGCTGTGAAAAACTCACAAATAATATTAATAGATTGTAAAGGCAGTGCCAATACCTTTTTATCTTTCATTTTGCATTTTCAAAGATGAATTTTGCAAGTTGCCTCTCAAATTTCAATTTGGAGAATTTGGGTCAGGTTATCATGAGGACAAGGGCACATTGTCTGCTAGAGAGAATATTTCTGATGGTCACCATCTGTGTTTGTTCTGTGTTTGAAACAACCTCATAAGGAATTATTTGATTCAGGCTAGATGAAAATTCAGGTTATTCTTTAACAAATATTTATTCCCATTCTTCTCCTACAGTGGAAAAGTAGTTTTCTCTACCTATAGATGTTGGAATCTTGGGCTCTGGTAATTGTCCATAGTAAGTATGTGCCTGGTCTCCCTGCTTACTCAAATGAATAAAAGTGGAGTGGACCTGAATACAACCCACATCCTGGAATGCATATATGGTTTCTTCTAAGATGAAATAAGATAGCTGCTGTATTTCTGGGACTCCGTGTCGCAGTCATTCTTTTCTGCTCCCATCCACAAAGACCAGAGTGTTCTTAGGTAAAACTAGGCATAGTTAAGTAGAACTCTGTGAAATGAAAGTCTGTAGGGAAAACTTTATGCTTAAATTCCTTTCATTTCTTACATGTCCAGACATACCCATAGATTCTACAGGGTGGGGTGCCACGGACAAAATAGCTTCCTAGAAAATAATTCATGTAAATGACAATGTCACGAACAAGAGCACAGGTCTGCACGATGACAATGGTCTGAAGAAGTAGAACGGGGTCAGGTTATTTTCCAGCCCCTTCTTCAATTTGAGTAGGCGCTGTAACAAAATCACAAGGCAAACCTATCGTTAGAATTTGCAAGACATTTTGAGTTCATGGCACCAAAGCTTTGTGGTCTATGTAATTGGATATAAAACAGGTGATGGTAAATAATATTTTAAACACTCTATTTTATTGTTACAGACTCCAGTCATAAGAGTACTGCTTCAAGCTTTTTTTATTGCCTGCACTAAGGAGGAATATTCAACACACACACGCTATATACGCACACACCAATCTCACACACACATACACACACAAATTAAATACAACACACATACACACACAAATGTATTAAAAAAACACTTTGATGATTTCCCAAAGCTCTGCCATAGCATAAAAGAGCTTTCATAATTGGTTGCTGGCTTTTTGTTCATTCTCATTTTGTACTATTCTTCCCTTCTCCTGAGTCTCTCAAGTTCCTTCTACCTGGGGACCTTGTCTCTTACACCTGCTGTTCTTGTTGCGTGGTGCTCTCTTCATTCTTCTTGTTAATCTAATTGATGCCTATTCATATATATATGATATACATTATATATCATATAATATATATGATATACATTATATATCATATAATATATATGATATACATTATATATCATATAATATATATGATATACATTATATATCATATAATATATATGATATACATTATATATCATATAATATATATGATATACATTATATATCATATAATATATATGATATACATTATATATCATATAATATATATGATATACATTATATATCATATAATATATATGATATACATTATATATCATATAATATATATGATATACATTATATATCATATAATATAAATGATATACATTATATATCATATAATATATATGATATACATTATATATCATATAATGTATATAATATATGTACATATATTTTCTAGTTGTTCAAACTCCCTAAGGAAAACTTTCTCTGAATCCCAAGCCTACATTTGATTTTCTCAGTAAATATTCTCCGATCTCTTCATCATTTTCTTTCATAATTTCATCAGAGTTAACAATTATATTTTTATATAATTAATTGATTAACATCTTCTCCTCCACTCTGCTGTAAAGTTTATATGAACTTGTCCTGATGGCATCTCACTATTCTATATGCAGGGTGCTTAGTATGAGACCTAGCCACACAAGTGGATGGCTTCACATTCTGTTTGCTGAGAACAGTCAAGGTTTATGCATATTGCCTGGCTTAATTGTTAATAGTGCTATCTTGATTTTTAATAGTGCTCTCCTAAAATTATACTGATGTGGAATGTACCATAAAGCTACTGTTCATGTATGGAATTCCAATAATCTTTGTTGGATGCCTCACTTTTTTTAAGAAGAATTTTTCCACCTAAGTCTCTTTATTCCCCCATGCAAAGTGATTCTACTATAGAGATGCTGGGATGTGTCTGAATGTGCAACATTTGTTCAGCTCAGAGTGTCATCTGTGCCACATAGCACCCTGAAAACCGTTAAGGTCAGCAAGCTCTACATTTAAAGATGTTTCAAGTTCCCATTGCCATCATGACTTAAAATTTCCTCAATGTGAATTGCAGATCCAGGGCCCCTCACAGCATTTGTTCATGCATGCCTTAAGTCAGCAGTCATGCATTCAGTGAGATTTGGGTTGTTTAACACATGGTTTAAAAGCATAGTCTCCCAGTCCTTATTTTCATGGAATTATGGCATAAGGAGCTCAACAATGCAACAACCATAACTGCGAAAAATTATTTCAAAAAATGAAATCAACTACTTACAGTGTCTAGAAATTATCCTAAGATGAAAGAAAAAATAAACACTTTTTTAAAAAAAATCTACTAAATATCAATAAGAATAGCAAGACTCTGCAGCACTTAAGACACTATCTGCTCCTTTTCTCCCCAATTCCCCCAGTTCAGTGTAATGGAAGCTCCACTCTTGGCAGATGTTGTTGGGAAGATGAGGCTCCCTCTCCTCCAGGCCCCAGTTAAAGGCTACAATATCTCCCTGGGAGGAGCAGTGTGCCAGTGATTCCCATCCCACCCTAACCCATGTTACGAAGGCTACATTCAAGATGGGTCCAACTGAGAGGGTCCGGGCTGCCTTCTACCACACAATCCCTGCTGATAGTTTGGAGGCTTTACCCCACAAGCAACAAACTGAGTATACTGATGACCCAGTCAGCCTCAAGTAGCTTGTTTATGTGGCAGCAGTTCCACACCAGCAGAGACAAAGTGAGAAGACCAGAAGCTAATACCATCATCCAGCATTATGCTCATCAAACATGAGTGTCACTCTTAAGAAAAGCTCATTATTTTCCATACCACCAGCAATGGCTCAGAGATTTTGCCCAGGCTAGAGGAACCAAGCCATAAAGAAGTCTCCAAAGCTTTCACCAAAGGAATTGCCTTTATTTGCAAGAGTGTGGAGAATTTCAAACCTAAATACACTCTCAAAAGCAAAGAGAATTAAGTGCTAAGGGATTAAGAGAAGGTTAGTAGATCTATGAGAGCAAGCTAAACTTTAGGTTTTCTGGTTTACAGGAGATGACTGGGGAAAGAAATGTCTAAGAAGAGCTTTCCTGGTGTCAGAACAAACCTCAAATACAGACCTCAGGAACTACATCTGCAAAGGGCCTGAGATAAATTGGATCAGATTGTGGAGCAATTTGTGCCTCAGGACATCCTCAGAAAGAATAAAGCAAACAACCAGCAACTAGTGGAACCTAAGGGTAGGGTGTGTTATCAACAGAGGCAAACAGCTTAACAGAGAGATTACGGAAAAAGAGAGTGACATAACTCCTGCTAAAAATCATTGTCAACTCAGAATGACTGTGCACATGCCCAAAGGTGCATCCTCTTAAAAGTGACATGAGAGGTTTCACACTGCAAAGGATAGATACTTCACAAAAATAGTACATCCAAGTTAAGAAACCAATAAGCAAGTAATAAACAAAACAAAAGAAAAACAAAAAACAACACATCCAGAAAGGACCATAGACCAGTATCAAAAGCTGTAATACTATATCACCTAAAATGTGCAATTTTCAACACAAAGATGTATGAGACATGCAAAGAATCAGGACATTTTTATCCATCCACAGAGAAAAGGAGAAAACATGAATTGTCTGTGAGGGTGCCCAGATAGCCAACTTAACAAAAATTTCAAAGGAGCCATTATAAATACAGTCAAACAACTAAAAAAAAAAAAAAAACATGATTTAAAAAGTAAAATAAGATGTGATGATATTGTTTTATTAAATATCAATATCAAAGATAAATAAATAATAAATAAAAACCAAATGAAAATTCTGTTATTGGAAACTGCAATAACCAATATAAAAAATACGGTAGAATTTTTTAGACCAGTTTTCAATAGAATGGGCTAAAAAGTAGATTTGAAGTGGGAGAAAAAAAGCATCAGAAAGCTTGAAAATAGACGTATAGAGATTATGCATTTTGAAGAGTAACAATAAACAAAGAATGAAGAAAACAAGGAAAAGAGACTCAGATGAACATACATATAAGAGTATCAGAAGGAAAAGAGAAGGCAAAAGAGAACATAAAAATATTTAACAAAATAATAACTAAAATCTTCCAAAATTTGATGAACAATTTAATGTATATATCCAAAAAGTTCAACAGACTCCAAAACAAATTAAAACAAAGAGACCACAATAAAGCACAGCATTGTGAAAATTTTGAAAGCCAAAGCAAAGAGAAAAATCTTAAAAGTATCAAGAGAAATATCACTTACCACATACAAGTCTTAAATGAGG
This sequence comes from Pongo abelii, assembly GCF_028885655.2. Classification (NCBI taxonomy): domain Eukaryota; kingdom Metazoa; phylum Chordata; class Mammalia; order Primates; family Hominidae; genus Pongo; species Pongo abelii. The sequence goes on from NC_071988.2 coordinate 10,857,187, forward strand.
TACAAGAAACCTCGATAAGGATAACAGCTGACTTCACATCAGAAGCAATAGATGCCAGTAATCCCAGAGAATGGCATGTTCCAAGTGCTGAAAGAGAGAAAACAAATGTCCAGGGAGGACTTTATATCCAAGGAAATTATTATTAACAATGAAAGCAAAATAAACAGATAAGTAAGACTGATAATTTGCAGCTAACAGACCTGCCTTAGAGGAAATACTAAAGGAAATTCCTCAAACTGAAAGCAGGTTATACCAGATATAATTCATATCACATAGGGAAAAAAAGAACACAGTAAATGTAATTATGTAATTACAGAAGACAGTTTAAATCAATATTTCTTTTCATTTATTATTTTAACTGACTTGAAAAGTAAGTATGGAAAACAATATATATATATTTTGTAGTTGGGTCTATAACATATAGAAATGTAATGTATGCATGACGTAAACATCACATAGGACTTGAAGGGGAGCAAAGTTATATTGGAGGAAGAAAATAACACCTGAGAGTAGCTTGAATCCACAGATCAAGTCAAGGGAATCAAAAATGATCAATAATAAATGATCTATAGTGTATACTTGATCTTTCTTCTCACAACTTCTTTAAAAGACATAAAACTACATAAAAGTTGTAATTATAACAACATACTATTATGAATATAATATGTAATATATATGCTATCTATGAGGATAAAATGTGAATAACAATTTTGGCACAAAACAAAGGAAAAGGAAATATGAATGTATAGCATTTATGTTTCTATATATTACTGGATCTAAATTAGTATAAATCTAACGTAGAACTTAATAAGGAAATAGTTCAAAAGTATACTGAGTAAATCATTAAAGGAATTAAAATGTTACACTAGAAAATCTTAACACATGCAAATGAAAGCAATAAAGGAAGAATAAAGGAACAAAGAAGGCATGTGACATGTAGAACACAGAAGTGACGTGAAGACATAAATCCAAATACATCCATAATAATAGTAAATGCAAATGCTTTAAACAATCGGATCAAAGAACAAAGATTGTCAGACTGGATTAAAAAAGAATAATAACCAACTAAATGCTTTTTACAGGAGTCACACTTTAGATTCAAAGATACAAATAGTTTGAAAGAAAAGGATGGAAAAATATATATTATGCAAATAGCAACCTTAAGAAATCTGGAGTGGCTCTACTACCACCAGACTAGGCTTTAAAACAAAAGATGTTACTAGAGATGAAAAGAGACATTTTATAATGATAAAATGAGCAATCCATCATAAAGATGTCACAATTATAAACAACTATTGAAAGAATTTAAGGTAAAAATAGACAGGTCTATGATAAAAGTTGGAAATTTTAATATGTCATTTTCAATAACGAATAGAAGATGTGAACAACATTAGAACAAAGTATTGCGCAAACAAACTAGACCTAACAGACATCTATAGAATTCTCCACTTAACACTAGCAGAATGCACATTCTTTCCAGGTACACATAGAACAGTCTCCAGAATAGACCATATCCTAAGTCCTAAAACAAGCCTCAGTAATTTAAAATAATTGAAATCATAAAGAGGATGATTGGCAACCACAATGGCATGAAATTATAAATCAATGGCAGAAGAAATTTTGAGAAATTTGTAAGTAGGTGAAAATTAAACCACACATTTCTACGTAATTAATGGGTCAAAAAACTCACAAGAAAATAAAAAATACTTCAAAATGAATGAAAATGAAGACACATTATGCCATAATCTACAGGATGATGTTAAATCATTGATCAGAGGGAAATTTATGACTATAAATGTTTATATTTTTAAAGAATGATCTTGTATTAATAACCTAATCTTCCATCTTAAGACATTGGAGAAACAAACACAAAGAAACCTTAAAGCAAGCAGAATATTTAACCTAATAAAGAATAGAGTGGCCATTAATTGAAAAATAAACAATAAAGGAAAACAACAAAAGGAAATGTTTGTTTTTTATGTAAACATCAGCAACCTTGACAAACTTTTAGTTAGACTGACAAATAAAAAAAGAGTGAAGACAGAAATCACCAAAATCAAGAATGAAAGAATGGTCATGACTACTGGCCTTAAATACATTTTAAAAAGCAAGGTTATCAAATAATACTATGCCAGAATTAAATAATACAGTTGAAATGGAAAATTTTCTAGAAAGACACAAATTACTGAAACTGATTCAAGAAGAAATAGAAAATTTGTATGAACTTATATGAAATAATAAGATTGCAATTGTAATTAGAAAACTTTTCACAAAGTAAAACTCAGACCTGCATTGATTCACCAGTGAATTCTAACGAACATATAGACACAACTTAATATCAATTCTTCACAAACTCTTCCAAGAATGAAAGAAGAGGGAACACTTCCAAACTCGACCTATAAAGTCAGTATTACCGAAATACTAAAACCAGACAAAGATATTTTAAAAAACTACAGAACAATATCTCTTGGGAATATAGACACAAAAGTACTTTTTAAAATACTAGCAAATTTAATCCAGTAGCATATTAAAAAAGTGTTCACTATGATTAAATGGGTGTATCACAGGAATTCAGTATTGGCTTAACATCCAAAAATACGTTTGTGTAATACAACATATCAATAAAATAAAAGACAAAAACCTCATAATCTCAAATAATTAAAAAAATATTTTGACAAAATTTAACCTGCCTTTATAATGAAAACACTCAAAATATTAAAATTAGAAGGTAACTTTCTCATCATCATAAAGGCCATTTATATATACATATATATATATATACACAGTTATCATCACACCATCTGCTGACAGATTGCCTTCATCTTAAGATCAGGGATTATGAACAATGCTTATTATTACCACTTTTATTAAACTTTGTGCTTAGCAGTCTAGCCATGCAATTACACAAAAGTAAAAGTGACATATAAAAAACTATCCAGTGTAGAAAATCAGAAATAAAGCTATGCCTAGTCTCATATGACAAAATCTTGCTTATAGAAAATTCTAAGAAATCCACTAAAAGCTATGAGAACTAACAAACAAGTTTGACAAGGTTTCAGGCTATAATACTGACATGGTTTGTTTCTGTCTCCACCCAAATCTCATCTTGAATTGTAGTTCTCATAATGCCCACGTGTCCTGGGAGGGACCCAGTGGGAGGTAATTGAATCATGGGGGCAATTGTCTTCATGCTGTTCTTGTGATAGTAACAGAGAGAGAGTTCTCACCAGATCTGATGGTTTTATAAGGGGCTTTTTCCCCTTTGCTCAGCACTCATTCTCTCTCCTGCCACCCTGTGAAGAGATGTCTTCCACCGTAATTGTAAGTTTCTTAAGGCCTTATCAGCCATGTGGATCTATGAGTCAATTAAACCTCTTTTCTTTATAAATTACCCAGTCTTGGATATTTCTTCATAGCAGCATGAGAGCAGACTAATACAAATATCAACCAACAAAAATTAATTGTATTTTCTATACTTGCAAAGAACAAAAATAAAATTAAGAACACAATTCAATTCAAGTTAGTACAGAAATAATAAAAATTTAAAAGTTTTTTTAAAGTTTAAAACTTGTACACTAAAAGCCACAAAATATACTTACAAATTAGAGGATACCTGAAGAAATAGAAAGACATACTAATTTTATGGAACAGGGGATGGAATATTGTTAAGATGACAATACTCCTCAAATAAATCTATATATTCAATATAATATTTTCCAATTCCAGCAGGCTACTTCGGCGAAATCAATAAACACTCTGAAGTTGATACGCAAATCAAAGGACTCAAAATAGTCAAAACAATTTTGAAAAAGAACAAAGTTGGATGACTCACAGTTCTTGATTAAAACCTTACTATAAACCTATACTAACCAAGACTGTGTTACTAATTAAATAGATACACAGATTGGAGACATAGAGTTGAGAGTCCAGAAATAAACTCATACATTTATGATCAATTGATTTTTAAAAAGCACGAGAACATAATTCAATGAGGAAGAATAATCATTTGAACAAATGATGCTGAAACAATTGGATATTCCTATGCAAGAGTGAAGTTGGACCCCTTCCTCGCACCTCACACAAAAATTAATGCAAAATTGATCATAAACCTAAATGTAAGAAGCAAAGCTATAATGTTTCTAGAAGACTTTCTTAGATATAACAATAATAGCACAAATGACAAAAAAGACATAATCAAAATTAAATACTTTTGCATTTCTAAGAATATATCAACCTTCACAATGAGATAAAGTATTTATAAATCATATATCTAAGAATTTACTTGTAGGGTATGCAAGGAACTCTTATAAGTCAATGATAAATAAATAATCCAAGTAATGATGAACAAATATTCTCAACTGACATTTCAACAAAGAAGATATACAAATGTCCAGACAGCACATGAAAAAAATACTCAAAATCATTACTAATTAGGCAAAAATAAATCAAAACTACAACGAAATATCACTTTGCTTTCACTGGGATGATTATTTTAAAAAGAGACATAATAAAAAGTGTTAGGGAGGATGTGGAGAAAATATATATCTTGCTGATGAGTGTGACATTTCTTTTTGGGTTATACACATGCTTTAAAATTTTTATGATGTTTGCACAACTCTGTGAATATTCTAAACTTAACAGAATGCTATAGTTTAAATGGATGAATTGTATGTTATGTAAATTATATCTAAATAAAGCTATTTTACATGTAAAAATATATAACTATAGTTTTTAAGTGCATTGACTCCAGAGTGGATGGGCTAAGTTTAACTCCAGGCTCTGCTGATTCTTAGCTATATAATCTTTGGCTTTGTCACAGCTTTACCTCATTAACTTATATGTGGAAATATTGTTACATCATGAAATTGTGAATATTAAATTGAATTAAACTAGGTATATAACTTAGAACAAGGATTAGCAGACACCCTATAAGGAGCTAGATAATGAATATTGTAGTTTTAATGGGTGATACTGTCTCTTTCGTAACCACTCAACTCTGCTGTTGCAGAGCAAAACAGACACAGGAAACAAGTAAAGAAAGAAACATGAATGTGTTTCAATAAAATTTATTTATGAAAATAAGCAGCAGGCTGGATTTAGCCTGAGAGCATTAGCTTGCTCTTAACTGAGAATATAATTTAGCTTTTGGTCAGTACTTAAGACATGTTTAGTTATTATTTGGTATGTGCTGGGGGATTCAAATATAATCCTGCTGTCATGGGGATCTGGACTTTCCCCATTCATACTCAAATAATAAAGGCCTCCTTTACTTTGCTGATATACTGGGTAGTGATTCAAGCTCAAACACACACTCAGCTCCTGAAGTAGATATGTGAATGGGGAGATTTGGTAACAGGAATGAGTCCTAAATTGAATTACTGGAGCTAACCTCAAAAGCCAGAACAAGAAAATGCACTGCTTTGGTGCTGAATCTCCTTAGTGATTGAACCACTGCTCCTTAAATCTCCCTCATCTATTGGTGAATCTCAGAGCCTGAAACAAAGCTAATATGATTGGTCGTTGTCAAGTGGGGCCAGATCTGTGGATAAGCAAGACATGTGTGAGAAAGCTCAGAAACTGCTAGGTTCCATGCATTAATGGATGACATGATATTTCTATCTACTTTTTATCTTATATAAAAAAAATCCCCAAATCGTTAACCTGGCATTCTAGTGCCTCTAGAATATTGCTCTAGAGGCACTAGAGCAATATTTCTTTTTAAAATCTAAACTCTTTTTTTCTCTTAAAAGTAAAATTGCACATCACATGTGATTAGAAAACTTCACACTCTTCCCTAGTCATAAAGTATTAATGTATATTATTTTTAATGTAAACCTGGAGTGTTTGCAGATCCATCATCCTCTCAGAGGTATGTGGGGGAATGCCAGGCATGAAACATCAGGGAGATACACTGGGCTCATCATTCCAGCTGCCTTCCACCACTGCTCTGCCATGATCACTATTTCCCAATCTTTTTGGGAAATAATCATTGGCATATTTTCTCTTGGCAATAGTGGTACTTTTTGTTGGAGCTTCTAGTACATACATTTGCAGACAGTGGGCTTCTCATACATGTATTTGTTGGAAAAAATAATAGATGTGCCCTGGACTGGGTAAAAGAAAGATCTGGTTCAAATTTCCAATCCGTTTCCAAAAAGCAGGCTTTGGGTAAACAGAAAAGCAAAAAAAACCCCACAATTTCCTTTAATCTCAATCTTTTCATCTCAATCTTTTTATCTGTAACATTGCTGTATTATGTTATCATGTATTATATATGCATGTATATATTAGGTATTATAATAATGTTAAGTCCTTTTATCTTTTAAAGTTTTAATACTTTGGAGATTTAATACTTTGGAGATATAATACCACCTCAATACATTTTAACAACATGCATATTACCTGTTATTTATTCATTCATATACATTTGATGCTTTACTTTATACCACACATTCCTATACATCTGCAAGAGTGGACTATTTGCATATTATAGTCTCTTTTTCTTCTAAATGAAAAAATGCAGACCAGAGGGGTGATTCAAGTTAGCAGTGATAAAATACTGCTTTCAAGGGTCAGGCTTGGGATCATAAGGTTTTAGTTCCAGTAGGACTTGATGTCTCTCAAGATTATCCAGAAATTTGGTACCATAATCCTGGTCTCAGGATGCCTAGAAAGTATGTTGACCTTCTAACTGATATCAGATGTATTTTTTTAAGGAAGATAAGGCTGATCTATTTTGAAATGTACATTGTTACTCTGCAAAAACATAAGGCCTGAATCTATCAGCAAAAAACCATGGGACATGGATAAGAGCAGGATTTGAAATCTGGAATAAATTTTAAGAAAGTAGTCAAAAGTTGTCATACATGTGCATTTATGGAGAAGCTACATTACTCACAGTTCTGTCATTATAAGAGTAGTGTTTCTTCTAAGAAAATAACACAAAACTGTCAGGAGGTATTAGCCTATCTTCCCTCTAACAGTCTACCACTGCAGGATACTACTTTATCTTAGTTTATTTTTTTTTAATTGCGAGTCAATACTTATGCTTCATATTGTATAAAATAAGAGATGCAGTACTGGCTATTCTAGAGACATGTTCTTGCCTTATTGACACTTCCCTTCCAGGTTCTGGAGTTGACAGTGAGGCCAGAGGCACTGGAGTAGTCAGGGCTATGAGGTGCCTATGTAACATCTTTATTCAAATAAGAAATAAAAATCCAGAACAAAACAAAGCACTCCTTTCCTCAGAAGGAGATAGTTCCACGATGGGCTCATGGCTTGGCAGGCAGACTGTAGGCTGAATTTTATCCCCCCATACACCCCTTTCCAGGTGCTCATTTGGTTGGCAAGCTTGTGCCAACTACATATCATGGCACTGGATGTAGGTATTTGATATGGTTTGGCTCTGTGTCCCCACACAAATATCATCTTGAATTGTAATCTTCATAATCCCCACATGTTCAGGGAGGGACCCGGTGGGAGCTGAGTGGCTCATGGGAGTGGTTTCCTTCATGCTGTTCTCACAATAGTGAATGAGTTCTCATGAGAACTGATGGTTTTATAGGTGTTTTATAGTTCCTCATTCATATGCTCTCTCTCACCTGCTGCCATGTAAGACATGCCTGCTTCCCATTCTGCCATGATTGTAAGTTTCCTGAGGCCTCCCCAGCCATGCAGAACTGTGAGTCAACTAAACCTCTTTTCTTTACAAATGACCAAGTCTCAGGCAGGTCTTTGTAGCAGTGTGACAATGAACTAATACAGAAAATTGGTACCAGTAGAGTGGGGTACTCTTATAAAGATAACCTGAAAATGTGGAAGCAAGTTTGGAACTGAATAACAGGCAGAGGGTGGAACAGTTTGGAGGGCTCAGAAGAAGACAGGAAAATGTGGGAAACTTTGGAACTTCCTAGAGACTTGTTGAATGGATTTGACCAAAATGCTGATAGTGATGTGGACAATGAGGTCCAGGCTGAGGTGGTCTTTGATGGAGATGAGAAACTTATTGGGAACTTGTTATGCTTTAGCAAAGAAACTGGTGGCATTTTGCCCCTGCCCTAGAGATCTGTGGAACTTTGAACTTCAGAAAGATGATTTAGGGTATCTGGCAGAAGAAATTTCTAAGTAGCAAAGCGTTCAAGAGGTGACAGAGTGTAAAAGTTTAGAAAATTTGTAGCTTGACCATGTGGTAGAAAATAAAAACCCATTTTCTGGGGAGATACTCGAGCCTGCTACAAAGATTTGCATAGGTAATGAGGAATCCAATGTTAATTGCCAAGAAAACAGGAGAAAATGTCTCCAGGGTATGTCAGAGGTCTTCATGGCAGCCCCTCCTATTACAGGCCCAGATAACTAGGAGGAAAACATGGTTTTGTGTTGCGGGAAGTCAGGGACCCCAAACGGAGGGACTGGCTGAAGCCATGACAGAAGAACCTGGATTGTGAAGATTTTATGGACATTTATTAGTTCCCCAAATTAATACTTTTGTAATTTCTTATGCCTGTCTTTACTGCAATCTCTAAACATAAATTGTAAAGATTTCATGGACATTTATCACTTCCCCAATCAATACCCTTGTGATTTCCTATGCCTGTCTTTGCTTTAATCTCTTAATCCTGTCAGCCGAGAAGGATGTATATCGTCTCAGGACCCTGTAATAATTGCATTAACTACACAAATTGTACAGCATGTGTGTTTGAGCAATATGAAATGTGGGCACCCTGAAAAAAGAACAGGATAACAGCAATTGTTCAGGGAATAAGAGAGATAACCTTAAACTCTGACCTCCAGTGAGCCAGGCAGAACAGAGCCATATTTCTCTTCTTTCAAAAGCAAATGGGAGAAATATCGCTGAATTCTTTTTCTCAGCATGGAACATCCCTGAGAAAGAGAATGCGCACCTAGGGGCAGGTCTCTGAACTGGCCCCCCCGGGGCATACCTGTCTCTTATGCTCGAGATTGCAGAGGTGAAATAAACTCCAGTCTCCCATAGCGCTCCCAGGCTTATTAGGAAGAGGAAATTCCCACCTAATAAATTTTGGTCAGACTGGTTGATCTCAAAACGCTGTCTCCTGATAAGACGTTATCAATGACAATGGTGCCCGAAACTTCTTTAGCAATTTTAATTTCGCCTCGGTCTTGTGGTCCTGTGATCTCACCCTGCCTCCACTTGCCTTGTGATATTCTACTACCCTATTAAGTACTTGATGTCTGTCACCCACACCTATTCACACACTCCCTCCCCTTTTGAAAATCCCTAATAAAAACTTGCTGGGTTTTGTGGCTTGTGGGGCATCACGGATCCTACCAACGTGTGATGTCTCCCCCAGATGCCCAGCTTTAAAATTTCTCTCTTTTGTACTCTGTCCCTTTATTTCTCAAGCCAGTCGACACTTAGGAAAATAGAAAAGAACCTACGTGATTATCGGGGCAGGTCCCCCAATAGTTTTGTGGGCTGGGCTCAGGGCCTTGCTGCTGTGTGCTGCCTCAAGACTTGGTGTCTTGCATCCTAGCTGCTCCAGCCATGGCTAAAAGGGGCCAAAGTACAGCTCAAGTCATTGCTTCAGAGGGTGCAACCCCAAGCCTTGATTGCTGCCAAATGGTGTTTGGCCTTCAGGTGCACAGAAGTCAACAGAGGATGCATAGGAATGCCTGGATGTCCAGGCAGATGTCTGCTGCAGGAGTGGAGACCTCATGGAGAACCTCTGCAAGAGCAGTGTGTAAGGAAAATGTGGGGTTGGAGTCCCCACACAGAGTCCCCACTGGGGCACTATCTAGTGGAGCTGTGAAAAGAGGGCCACCATCCTCTAGACCCCAGAATGTTAGATCCATTGGCAGCTTGTGCTGTGTCACTAGAAAAGCTGCAGGCGTAAAATGCCAGCCCATGAGAGTAGCTGCAGGGGCTGAACCCTGCAAAGTCACAGGGGCTGAGCTGCCCAAGGCTGTGGGAACCCACCTTTTGCGTCAGCATGACCTGGATGTGAAACATGGAGTCAAAGGAGATTATTTTGGAACTTTAAGATTTAACGACTTCCCTGCTGGATTTTGGACTTGAATGGGGTCTGTAGCCCCTTTGTTTTGGCTAATGTCTCCCATTTAGAATGAGAGGATTTGTCCAATGCTTGTACCCCTATTGTAACTTGGAAGTAAGTAACTTGCTTTTGATTTTGCAGGCTCCTAGGTAGAGTTTTGTGCTTGTCTCAGATAACACTTTGGACTTGGACTTTTGGGTTAATGCTGGAATGAATTAAGACTTTGGGGGACTGTTGGAAACACATGGTTGGTTTTGAAATATAAAATGGACATGATATTTGGGAGGGGCTGGGGTGGAATAATATGGTTTGGCTCTGTGTTCTCACGCACATCTCATCTCAAATTGTAATCCTCATAATTCCCATATGTCAAGGGAGGGACCAGGTGGGAGGTAATTGGATCATGGGGTGGTTTCTTCCATGCTGTTCTTGTGATAGTGAGTGGGTTCTCATGAGATTGATGGTTTTACTAGCATTCAACAGTGTCTCCTTCACACACATTCTCTTGCCTGCCACCATGTAAGACACACCTCCTTCCCTTTCTGCCATGATTATAAATGTACTGAGGCCTCGCCAGCCATGTGTAACTGTGAATCAATTAAACCTCTTTTCTTTATAAATTCCCCAGTCTCTGGCAGTTCTTTATTACAGTGTGTAAACATACTAATACAGTACTTCAATCTAGCTTCAGTTAAAATTATACAAAAAAAAAAAGCCCCTCCTCTCAACTCCAAAAGGAAGAAGGAGGTAAGGACCCATGCCATCATATGGTAGCATAACTGTGCTTTAATTGTTCTCCTGTGGTGCACTTATGCTATGTACCTGCCATTCAACTGCATGTGCTTACTCATAGCATTGTTCCTCCTCTCAGAGGCCATCGTCTCTCCTTCCATACTCCAGGGACACACATAAACACTCACGTCAGTGCACATCCACAAACTTACAAAAATCACTCATTCATATACACTCACAATCTCACTCCTTTGCACAAACATACACACAAATACATTCATACACAAATACACTCACACAGAGATCTTATCTTGTTCTGCTTCACTAGCCCTGTATGCTGCTTTTAATGTCAAATATTCTCTCTAACTCACCTGGTTGAATTTCATTGCATTCCTAGTAAAGCTTGAATTTGGTTGTCTTGTTCTCTGTTTGCCAAACTTCAATTTGAAAGCATGAACAGAGGTGCAAAAACTCACACCAGAACCTAAAATTATCTAAACCTATTCATCCCAAATCCATCTGTTATGGGCAGAATTGTGTGTCTCCCAAAATTCATATGTTAAAATACTAACACACAGTAACTCAGACTGTGACAGTATTTGGAGAAAGGACTTTAAATAGGCAACCAAAATAAAATGAGTTTATGTGGGTGGACCCTAATACAAGATGACTGGTGCCCTGACAAGAAGAGATTAGGATACTCACAGAGGGAAGACAACGTGAGGACACGAGGAGAAGATGGCCATCTACAAGCCAAGAAGAGAAGCCTCAGAAGAAATCAAAGATCCCTTGATTTGGAAATTCTAGCCTCCAGAAATGTGAGAAAATAAAATTCTGCTGGTTAACCCACTCAGTCTGCGGTATGTTATTATGATAACCCTAACATGTAACATAGTATCTAAGACCTCAATGATGGTGCTTTCTCTCACCAAATCTCATTCTAATGAAAAGGAAGTGATTTTCATTGAATTCGGCACTGCGATCATTTACATTTATCATCTCACTTGGTCTTTAAGTGTTGAAACAAGACAATATTAGTTAATTCTGAGTTTGCAAATCAGAAACTGAGGCTGAAGAAAGTTACACTACTTGTCAGGGGTCCCAGAGCTCATAATTTGCAGATACCCAAGCTCAACAAAATTTTTAACTTCAAAACTCATGTTCTTTTCTAAACATTAATCTGTCATAACGAAGACAAATTTAACAGAGCTACATAAAATTAAGTAAAATTTTCAACCAAGTTAGCCTGTTTTATAAACATAGCCATTTTTATCCTGTTGCATAACAAAACAGGCAGAATTAAACAATTCATAGGAATGACTGTAATTAATATTACATCTACATCTACCACATTCTTGACCCAACATTAAGAATAGATTAAAATAATGTACTGATTGCATATTCATCTCATATAATTGCAGTGAATGCAAATCTCCATCAATTTTTTTCTTATTTCTACACCCTCTTTCCCCTTCTTCCCATTTTTTTCCCTGACTGTTGTAAAGCACTATGCTCCTGTCTGACTTGTCTCTCAGCAAGTCTTTATCTATGAGGCCATAAACACATAGCAATAAGGAAAGATAAAAGCATATTCTATATTTCGCTACTCCTATATGTTAGTAATTTAAATAAATGTAAAACTATACCAGGAATGGGGAAAAACAAAGACTTCTAAAAATAACATGCAAACAGAAAGAGTTTGAATATTTGGGATTAAAGCTAGCCATCTACTGGAACATTTAAAGGGAAAAATGCTGCCAAATAAGGAACATTCTTGCTGAATGCTGAATCCAGTGAGTTTTTGGACATGTGTGGTGACTGAGATTTTCTTGAAATGCTTCCCTTTAGAGAGGTCAGACATTTAAAGGACTATTTTATCCTCTGAGTGTAAACCTAACTGTCTGAAAAATGTCTCTTGCCTTTGGGAGTCGCAGAGAAGAAGTACTAGTTCTCTTTCACATGCAATCACATATATAATAACAGTTAAACATCCAAATGCATGATGGTCTGTATTTAGGAATTGATACGTTAGAATTTCACCTACCTCTATTAAATCCCTAGTCAGTGAAGAGAAGACCTGTAGGTTTCCCCCCTTTCCCTATATACTAGATAAATTTATTTCTAACATTTTCCCCCAAAACCTTATGCTAAAACCATACTGAACAACAAGATCACCATTCTCTGTGCACTCTGCCCTCTTCGGCTTTTGTGCCATAAATACCATGGCATCCTTAATCTGTAGTGCCCTTCTCCGCACCCCTGGATATCAAAAGTCTATTCATTTTTAAAAGCTCACTTAAAATATCATCTAATAGGCAATAAAACATAAAAGCATGGGATTTAGAGTGAGGCAGGGTTTAAGTTTGCCACTTACTAGACATGAAATGTTGAGCAAGTTGTTTATCTTCTCTAAGCCTCTAATCCTGTATTAGCCAGGGTTATGCTGAGAAATAGAACCAATAGGAATATATATATATATATAATTTATTATGAGGAATTAGCTCATGCAATTGTGGAAGCCGACAAGTCCCAAGATCTGCTGTCCTCAGGTTGCACACCCAGGAAAGCCAGTAGTGCAATTCAGTCTGGGTTCAAAGGCCTAAAATTTAGGAATGCCAATCATGTAAATCCCAGTAAAAATGCAAAAGAAGATTAAATGAGATATCCCAGCTCAAACTGTTTGGCAGAAAAAACGGGGCAAATTTCTTCTACTCCTGCCTTCTGTTCTATTCAGGCTCTCAACAAATCGTATGATGCCCACCCGTAATGGGGAGGCCCATCTACTTTACTGAATCCACTGATTGAAGGACTAATATCATCCAGAGACACCCTCACAAACATAACCAGAAACAGTGACTAACTACATACCTGCGTGCCCCTTAATTCGGTCAAGATGACACATACATTAACTATCAAAAATCCCCTACCCTAAATTTAGGTGCTCTTTTTTTCTTTATACAAACTCTCCCCTTAGGTGTCTCTCACGCTGGCCCATGTTTTTAAATACACTAATAAACTGACAACCCAAATTGGTATCTGAAAGACAGAGATCTTGAGTTTCAAATGTGTATACTCAACTGTCTATTTAACTTCTGTTTTACATTCAAACAATATGTCCAAATGGAACAGTTAATCCTTCCTGTCCCATCAAAAAAGAAAAAAAATAGCTATAAAAAAACAACAAAATCTTTAATATCCAGAGTTTTTCTTACCAGTAAGTGAAATTCTGTTTAATCAAGTGTTTAATGAGAAAACCTATAATTTATCCCTTTGTCCATCCTCCCATATCTAAAATAACAACAGTCCTGTTTCTAGAAGCTACTGTGTATCATCTCCTTCTCTGATACCACTATCCTAATACAGGTTGACATTATCTCTCTCCCAGACCACCTTAGTAGCATCTTAACTGATTTCCTTCTTTCTACTCTTACCCTATCTTGACCATTTTCTAGATAATAATAGTCAAAGTAACATTTTAAAAAGAATTAAATAACCATGTTGCTTCAAATCTTTCATTACTTCCCCATTATCATTGGAAAAAAATCAAAGTAACTTTTCATCATCTACAGAGCTTTGCATGGTCTGGCCTCTACCTACACCTCTCTGAATGTGTCCCCCATGCAATGCCTTTATTGGCTGGCTTCAGTCATGTCTGCCTCCTTTGTTTCTTCTCTTCCTTTTCTAGGTCTTTGCACTTGCTTCTCCCTCTGGAGTTCTCCAGAATCCTCCCATAGTTGGCTTATCTTCAGTTTTCAACATTTAATACAATTCACAGTTATCTGTCCTTTATGCATTTCATTTTTCATGTTCTAGTTGTACCACTAGAATCATAGTAGATTGAGAATAGAGTTCTTGAGTGTTCTGTTTACAGGTACATCCCCAGAATCAAGTATATTGCCTGTCAAACAAGGAGTCCTAATAAATATTTGTGCTTGAATGAATGAATGAATTTCAGTTTAGTCTCTGCTAAGAAGAAGAATGACAGTCCCTTCCTTAAGATGCTGTGTAAGTTAATTAGATGATATGATATGTTAAACTGTTGTTGGGTTTATATTGTTTTTTATTTCATCCCTCAGTTTTTGACATGGTTTTGGTGACAATATATAAACTCAATATAATTTGGATAATTTTTTTAATTCGAAATAAATTGTTCTTTGTTTCTAAAATTACACCACATATCTGAACATGAAATTCAAAGTCCAAGTCTCTGTAGAATTTCTATCATATTTAAACAACTTCACATATTAGCCATATTTCTAAATGGCATCATTTTTGTTGGTTTTAATTTCAAAACCAGAAGCTTGCAATAAGCAGAGAAGGAACTCAATTAAGCATAGCCCCTAGTGCAAATATTTAATTCCTTTCTCATCACTCTGCCATTAATAAGGCAATCACCTGGAAATAGGGGATTGATGATCAGCACATGGAATAATAATTGTGAAATGATGAAGAAAAGATACTGAAAGAATATTAGAGTTTATGAATTTGCATTCATATCCACTGGTTATAGCTCATTTAAAAAATATTCTTCTCTCTTCTCAGATCAACAATTCTTAGAAAGAGACTAGATAAGCAGCACATTGGTCTTTTACATGTAAAATAAATAATGGCTCATAAAATTAAGGGCCATGAATAAATAAATAAATACAACTGGAAAACACTAGGTAATTTAGTACATGACATTAATTACTCATTCTAATTATTCATAGAATTCAAAGTTTAATTTAGTGATAGTAATCCTTAGCATCCACATAGTATTTTTTGAGCTTTCTTTTTCTCCAGTAAACTAATTATATCAAGGGGATAATCTCAATTATACCATGAGGTAGACAGACAGATAGTACTTAAATAGAAAGATTGTGAGTCCTACCTAAAGAGAGGAGAATACACTTAACCGCAGTGGGTTGCTCTGTATTATTATTTTTATTTAATCCTCCTCACAAAACTTCTAGGTAAGTCAAATTTGACCCCACTGTATACATGTGAGACTCAGAGGTTTTAAATTAAGCACAGTTGCACAGTTATGAGACAAGGCTGAAATAAATTTCCGTGTAATGTGCAATCTGAATCGCAGACCACATCGTAGTTTAGGTGCTTTCTATGAATTTTCTCATAAAATTTTCCACAGGTCCCTGCAGCTTGTAAAGGTCTACACTGCAACAAAAGGTTTAGCATGAGTTAAAATAATAAAAGCATCACTATTTCACAGATAAGGAAGAGGAAGTCACAGGGAGGCTGGGCTGCATGCCTGACATCACCCAGCTGGCAACACAGAGAAGCAGTCGTCAGATTGAGATCCCTTTGGCTCTAACCCCAAGGTTCCTGGCACTAGCTTGAGTTGAAGGGGTCATAGTAAGAACAAAGATTTTAGATAAGAAAGCCTGAGTTTGATTTCCTCCCTATAACTTGCCAGTTGTGTGATTTCATGCCAGTTCCCTAATCTCTCTGAGCTGGTTTCCTTATTTGTGAAAATGGACAAAATAAACAGCCTTTCTCTTATGGGTCACTGCGAGGTTTAAACGGAACAATGTGTATAAAGCCCTGGTGCCTGTCTCATCACTGTGTCCAGTATATGTGAGTAAGTATTACACTCATGACACAAAGCCTCTACTTCTTGGTTGATCTCTCCAAGGTGATGGAGTAACAGTGTGACCTCAGTAAACCACTGTCCGGTTTCAAGTCCAGTGCTTCTTCACCAACCATGAAATAGCTTTATTTATTAGTTGGTATAATTCGGTTCTAGTTTTCTGCTCTGGCAGAAAACTGCTCTTGTGTGACAGGGAACACTGCAAAAAGAAATAGAAGTAGTTCCCAAAAAGTCTTTACTGAGAGGACGAGATTAGTCTTAGAGGCCCTGGAAGTATCCCGAGACACAGACATAAGCAAAGCTGAGGAACTAAGTTAGCACACCTGAGAAGAGAGAAACCGGCCTAGAATCACAGCAATCAAACGTGGCAGGCCCTGCAGCACTTTGTCACTACATGAGAAAGAGGAGTGGTTTTGGCAATTTTTTCCTAACAGCTTGGCGTTATTTTGAACTTTTGCTTCAGCTGGTCTGTGGGAAGGGAGGATGAAGGGAAGTATCTCTGTGCCTGCTTGTCCTTCTCATTGTCTTCAGAGTCTCCTCTGTTTGAGGTGAGGCTTTTAGGAGCCAACATAAAAATAAAGCCGATGGAGCTGGCAGCACCTCTCAGACTGAGCAACAAAGAGAACACGCCAGCATTCTGCAGCGGAAGGAAGAGTGAGGAGATGAGCTCAGGACTGGGCTATTTTCTGGCTCTTCCCTTCCCATCTAAACCTCAGCCACCATCCTGGGCCAAATCATTTGGACCCGGCACTTGGGCTGCAGCCTCAGCCTCCCACCTGGCCTCCTAGCTGCATCTTACAGCCTATATATTGCAGTTACTTATCTTTACGAAGCACAGATTAGATGAGAACACCACTTTAACCCTCCTTGATTAAAACTTTTCTATGGAGCTTCGTGAATTACAGGAAAAAGACCTACGAATTATCAACAGGAACCAGGATGACTGACCAATGCTTCTCACTTCATCTGCTCATTCTATGTGCTCTACAGTGCTGTCATTTGTGAACCCCAGCTTTCTCCTGACACATGGCCTTCACATAAGTCATTTTCATTTTCTCAAAGGCTCACTGCCCTTGCTATTGTTGTTGACTCCTCTTCATGCTCCCCTTCTCAAAGAGTAGTATGTCACTGCTTTAGGAAACCCTTTTACTGGACAGCTCCACTGGGCCAGGAGAGGACCTGTAATTTGCTTCCCAGATACTGTGCCTTCCCAGAAGAGCACTCAGTATCGCCAGTCAGAGTCTAAGCAAAAAAGGAACAAACAAACAAACAGCCCCAAGTGCCTTCAGATTTCAAAGGAGAAAATATAATGAAAGAATATCATTGGCCGCACAGATGATGGAGGAGCTGAGAAACCAATGGTAGAAAGTGAGACAAGTCAGACATTGTCACCAAGGAGCTACTAGGAACCCACAGCATGGAGAAGACGCAACCACTGCCTGAGATAGACAAAGAAGTAAAGGAGTAAGTGCCCTGTTTCTCTGTTCTCCTGGCCTTTGCACTCAAGCTACTGCCTTCCACCAGTGAAACTTAGCCAGGAGCCTGCCGGGGCAGGCACACTCTAACATACTACAGACCAGATTCACAGCCTCTTCTTTATCATCTATCATCCTACTTTCTTCTCAGTGAACAGGGAAATGGGAATTTATCAAATTTTCGTATAGGGAAAATTACTAATTATTGCCAATTTTCCCCATTTGCGATATTGCACAAGTATTCCAGAAAGAGTGAAGGGCAAGGATTGGATTTGAGGAGGCACAGTCCTAGGATCAAGGGTAGTTATAATACGTGCTTATTTTAGTATTTGTTTTCTTTAAGATCAGTGTCTTCACCTCATAGAATACCCCTTTGTGTTCACCATGCTGTTCCCATTTTCACAAAGTGATTATTAAATGAACGATTTTAAATGCTTCTGACCATTCATTCATTAGGCGGTACGTATTTAGCAACTTCTACATGCTGGACCCAGTAAACAAAGCAGACCATGTCCCTGCCTCATGGGCTTCATAGGTTAGAAGGTAGTGAAAGACACAGACAAAGAAATACATGAAATAAACTAGTAGGTCAGATGGTAAAAAGTGACAAACAGAAAAATAAGAAAGAAAAGGGGCAAAGGGCATACTAGGTACAGAGCGTGTGTTAGAGTCCCTGGATGGAAAGGGAATTCCAGGGTAAAGTAGGTCTCTTGGAAGGGTTGGCAAAGTGGCTGGAACAGAGCAAATGATGGAAACATCAGATCTAAGTTCAGAGAAGTGGTATAGGGGAGGAGGTGGAGGGAGATTGTTGTCGGCCTTGAAGCCACTGTAAAGAGAATACAAGGCTTTGGATGCATTAATAATGCAATTACTGAATAAATGCTAGGTTTGTGCATGTCCCCACAGTGCTCCAAAAAGTTTTAGGAAAGTTCAACCTATCTCAGGTCACCTCATCCCCTAACTCTTGGTTTTGTTGATGCTTCCCCAGGGTATGTGTTGAGTCCCAAGGACATTTAAGAATATCTGCTGAGACAGCTAATGAGAAATAGTGTCCCCTGACAATCCGGAGACAGAAGAATGATAAAAAAGATGAAAAGGGAGAAGAAACTAACAACTTGTGTTATGTGCAAGGCAGTTTTCTATCCACTGATTTTTAAATGTTGCTACATAACTGCAAACGGTATATTATGATATTAGGATATTGAGGTTCAGCAAATTTATGTGACCTGTCTGATGAGACTCAGAATTGCTGGTTAGTGATCACAACCTACCACACATTGTGTTTGATATTCTCCTAGATCTTATTGCGCCTTGACAACATCTCTTCTGATAGGATGGATGAAGCAAACAGGGATAAATAGCAAAGACAGAATTTTAGAAAAAGTAAAAATTGAAGATTAGAAAAAGAAAAAACTTGGATAATTATATTAACAGTATTTCAAGAAAATGCTTTCATTCACCTAAAATTTAAACTACTTCCATCATCCAAAATATTTGGAATACTTGTAAGTACCAAGAAATAGTGATTGCTAATGTTTCTGTTATCATTATTAAGTGCAGCACACATTTACATGGTAAATTGTGAACCTGAAGATTCTTCGAAGAATCACTTTGCTCATTATATGGATGAGAAAATGTAGGTCAAGAGAGGTTAAGTAGCTTGTTTATATTCACACAGCTAGTAAAGAAATAGCAAAGTTCTGATCTAGTCTGCCTGACTCCAGAGGTATTCTTGAACCTGACCAAATCAGATGCAGGAGATCAAAGGAGGTGGGTAAAATTGCATAAGGCAGTGCTCTTGAAGAGCAGAGCCTGGCCAGTGGATTTTTGTGAATGCGCTGGTTGTGGGAGACCCACAACCTCTTCCTTATCATCTATCATCCTACCCTCTGCTCAGTGAAAAGGAAATGTGGATTTATCACATTTTTGTATAGGGAAATTTAACAATTTTTGCCAGTTTTTCCCATTTGCCATATTTCACAAATTTTCCAGAAGAAATGAAAATGTATTTATTATTCTTCACAAGGTTTTTTGTTTTGTTTTGTTTTGTTTTCAGGCATTAATACCCCTGAGGTACAGCATCATTAGTGTGAGCTTTAATCCTCTCAGGTATTAAAAAAATGTAACACTTGCAGATTTATTATAAGTATCATCAACAATAAAATATTAGAGAGAGTTTATCTGATACCAGGCATTGGTCTAAGCACTTTACACACTTTAATTGAATTGATTAAAAAAAAAAATAAAACAGCTCTTTGCAACTGAGGCAAAGTGCTGTTAAATACATTCTTTAGAGACAAATAGATGGAAAGCCCGGGTTGGTATTCAAAACCAGGAATTTGGCTCTGACGTTCTTGCTCCTTGCTCCCTGGCAGTTCTGCAGCTTTGTAAGATAGAGACAGCACAAGTAAAGGGTCTCAACATAGAGCTGTTTCATGAGAGGTAAGCACTGCAGGAATAATGCTTCTCTCAGTGGGGGTACTTCCCTGATTTTGCCTAACAATTTCGTGAAAATCTTTCATTCTAAGTCATATTCACCATTTGATCTTGGGCATTTTAATCACTCGCCCTTCCTGAATATCATTATTTTAAATTAAATTTAATTATTTTTACCTGCAAAATAGAGCTAACAATACTGACAGTGGCAATGTGGAAATTATTGAGAATGAAATATTTTTGAGCCAAAATTCTCTGGGGAAACATATTATTAGTAGTATGATAATGATCAGTTACTTCTAGTCCTAAACACTGCGATTCCTACTTATTCTTCCTGACCCTAGACCCCTTCTCACTCTGTTCCTTCATGAACAAGATTTTCAAATGACTGATTTTACAAGTTAAAACCGGATACTTGTAAAATGAATAGTGACTCATTTTACAAGATAAAGCCCAGATTAAGCCATACCAACTTCTTCTCCAAAGGCCTCCAGTGCCTTCTGTGTTCTATAGCATCACTCTATCATCTCAGCCTGTCATTTAAGCCCTTTAATGATCTGATTCCAATTGACTTTTAAACTTCCTGTTTATCCCTTTGGCTCACCAACTAACATACTCCTGATACGGTATTTAGATGTTCCCTCTTCCTTGCCTTTGATAACACTTTTTCCTCCAACTCGACTGGCTTTTCCTTTTGTCCCTACTTGCCTAAATCCAGTGTAGAAAAGCCACTGAAAGTGAGGAGTCTAGATTCAAATTCCTGTTCTGCTGCTCACTATGTCAACCTGTACATGTCAGAATGTCTTTGGTCCTCAGTCCCTAGCTTTTAAAATGAATAGTGACTCACTGAGTTGTTTTTGTTGTTGTTTTGTTTTGTTTTCAGATAGTGTCTAGTCTGCTGCCCAGGATAGAGTGTAGTGGCATGATCAATCAATGCTCATTGCAGTTTCAACCTCTGGGCTCAAGCAATCCTCCAGCATCAGCTTCCCAAGTAGCTAGGACCACAGGTGTGCACCACCACGCCAGACTAATTTTTTCTTTTTGTAAAGATGCATTTTTGTCATAGTTCCTAGGCTGGTCTCCAACTCCTGAGCTCAAATGACCCACCTGATGGGATTACAGGTGACAGTCACTGTGCCTAACTCACTGAGTATTTATGAAGATTAAATAATATTGTGTCTAGAATAGACTTAGAATATTGCTTCACACATAGCAGACACTAAATATTTACCCATGACAACAATAACAACGATACTAATTATGCAAGATCCAATTCAGCAGATTCTTTCTCAACGAACCAGTCCACGATAACCATTCTAGTCTGGTTGCACCCTCTCATGGAATCCCTAACATTTTCTCTATGACTCTATATTGGCACTGAGGAACCCTTACTTTTTTTGCAGATATATTCATAGTCAGTTCATCAGTTAGTCAATCAGAAAACAACAGTCATTTAGGGAGCACCTGTAATTGATTGGTACTTTGAACAATGGGGATACAGCAGAGAATAAGAGGCATAGAATTCCTCTGTATAACTGAAAATATTTATTATGAGAAGGCCTCAATACAAAGAGAACTATAACTGGCTTCTAAATAATGAGAAGGAGTTATTTATATGAAAATCTGTGAAAAGAACATGCAATATAGAGAGATAGTAAGTACAAATTTCCTGAGTGAAGAACAAGCTTGGATGGCGTAATATAAATCATGTCTAGTTTGGTAGGATAGCGTGGGCATTATATTTCCCCACAAAAGACTTTTCTTTTTGTGTTTCTTGTTGCATAGTGGTTAAAAAGCACAGTTTTGGGGTCAAAGGCCTAAATGCCTCTTTACTATCTGTGTGACCTTGGCCAAGTTAATTGGCTTCTCTAAGTCTCAGGTCCATAATGTGAAAAAGTGACAAACTATGAATTGTAAGAATAATAGCTTACATTAGTTTAGTGCGTACTGTGTTCCAGGTGTCATTAGTAAGAGTTGGCCTAAGAAAGATTGACAGGGGCAGGATCATACGTGGTCTTTCTGGTCATGGAAAAGATTTTGGATTTTACCTCAATGGGAAGCCATTAAAAGATTTTATGTGGAGGACAAACACGATTAGGTATATAATACAATAAAACCACTCTGGCTTCTAAGTGTAGAATGGCTTAGAGAATCTGGGAGAGCATGAGTAGGCTATTGCAGTGCTTTAGATGAAGAATGACTATGGCTTGCACTGAAGTGTTACTGCTGATTTGACGCATTCACGGTTTTCCATTTTTCCTACCAGATTATAATGCAATATTTGATGCTTTTGAGTCTGTACACAAGACAACATACATTCAACTTTGCACATAGCAGGTAGGAATATTATCTTATAAATGAAGTAATGCATACTGTGGAAGCTAAAACTGGAAACACAGGTGAAAACGAGCAAGACATCTGCTCTTTCTTAAGATCAAAATATTCAAGAGACAGAAGGGAAAACAAACTACTCAGTAACTCTTAAGGGCTTCTATTTTTATCATTGCAAAAAATGTATGCACATCAAACATAAAATATGCTTGTCAGCAAATCTATCACATTTTCAACTTTTTCACAGAGCAGCTGATGTATAAAGCAGTTGGTCTCGTGCCGTGAAGATGCTTAAATGACTGACTTTTGGCAACAGCCATGAAAATAATCACATGAACTCTGCTGTCTTCCAAAGATCAAGTCTGCTTTATGCCAGCTTGGAAAGAAAATTAAGCATATAGCTAGAAATTTGATATTCTCTAGGAAGTCTAAATTTAGGTGGAAAATATCCTGGGGTGAAGATACAAAAATCCATATTTCAACTCATCATATTTCCTCCCAAAAGACTTTTTGTGTTTCTTGTTGCATGGTGGTTAAAAGCACAGTTTTGGGGTCAAAGGCCTAAATGCCTCTTTACTATCTATGTCACCTTGGCCAAGTTAATTGGCTTCTCTAAGTCTCAGGTCCATAATATGAAAAACTGACAAAATATTAATTGTAAGAATAATAGCTTAGTTTAGCACATACTCTGTTCCAGATGTCATCCTAATACTTTACATGTGTTAACTCCTTTCTAGTAACAATGGTATTATGAGGGCTGTACTATAATGGACTATATTGGTTTCCCAAATGAGAAAGTCTAGGTACTGAGGCAAGAGGGGGTTATGTCACTTGCTCAAGGCATTATACCCAGTAAGTGGCAGAGTCAAGACTTACATCCATGTTTAATAATTTGAAATTCTGAGATTTTCTCTACTGTACTGTATCCCTAATTTCTGCCTTTAGCCACTGCGTTTCACTGCTATGGAAAGATGCATACCACAAAATTCTTATAAGCATCCAATGACATGTAAAATAATCAGAATTATGCCTAACATAGAATAAATATTTAATAGTTATTTGTTTTTAAAATATAAAGGGCAAGAGTGAAGACATATATGCAACCACATACAGTAAAAACTTAGTATTTTTAACCAATATTTATTGAGTACCTACTAGTCATTGTATTGTATTGAATACCCAAAACTCATTGTTTTGGGTGCTCTGATATGTCGTTGGACAAAACGTATACAGATGACCAACATTCTAACTAGAGAGGAAGAGTCACATAACAAACAATAATTATAACAAATAAGTAAATTATGTTGTAAATTAGAATACAATAAGGGCCATGGGAAAAACAGACAAAAAATCAGAATAGATGAAGGGAATATTGAATGCCATGTTGGGTGGTGATTGTTGCTTGACATTGTTAATAAGGTAGCTGAAGTTGGGTTCATTGAGTGGGTGTGATTTGAGCAAAACTCGAAGGAGTTAAACAATGAGGCATTTAAATATCCACAGAAAGAGTAGCTGGGGCAGACAGATGAACCAGGACCAATGGCCTAAGCAGGAGTGTTGGAAAATAAAATAAAATAAAGGTATGTAAAGCTGAGTTAGCAAAGGACCCATAGCTGGTGAAGTTGGCTAGCAAATAGGGATCAGTCATGTAGTTTAAATACTTTGGCTATTATTTTTAGTAGAGTGGGAAGCTATTGCAAGAATGAGCAAAGAGCAGCAAAATCTGACCTAATGGTTAAGCACCGTGGCCGCTGTGCTGAGCATGGACAACAGGGAACTGGAGTACAAGCAGGGAAGTCTATTAGAGCAGTGCTCACCCCAACCCACTGAGATGATGGCAGCTCAGACCAGAGGGTCAGTAGGGGAAGTGGTGAGCAATGGCAGAATTCTGGATGCATTTTGAATATATTCTAAGTGCCAGAAGGAATCCCCCCAAAATTGAATATAGAATGTGAGACAAAGAGACATCAATGGTGACAATAAAGTTTTTGTTCTGAGCACCTGGAAGCAAGGAGTTGTTATCACCTGAGATGGGAAAGATCATGGGTAGAGCAGGTTTGGGAGAATTTTTATCTTTTATCCTCAACACTGTACCATATCTGTCATAATACATAATAACAACAAAACTAACAGTAAAACCAAAATAATAAAGGCAGCTAACATCAATTAAATGCATATTAGGCTCATTTTGTTTTTTAATATTTGTTGTCAGCCAACTAGACTGGATTTTGGGATGCCCAGATGGCTGGTGAAGCATTGTTTCTGGGTGTGTCTGTGAGGGAATTTTCAAAGGAAGTGGACAAGTGAGTCAGTGGGTTGAGGGAGGATGACTACCCCTCAGTGCGAATGTGCATCATCCAATCTACCATGGGTGCAGCTATTAATAGAACAACGCAGGCAAAAGAAAGAGGGCAGTAAGGTTGCTTGGCTTCCTTTTTGTGTACTGTTCTGTCTTCCAGAGCAGTAAGTCTTTTTATCCTCCTGACTTTGGACAAAAAACTCTAGATTCTTTAACCTTTGGACTCTGGGACTTCCACCAGAAACCTTCAGGGGGCTCTCAGGCCCTCAGCCTCAGACTGCAAATTGTCCTGTTACCTTTCCTGGTTTTCAGGCTTTTGGAGTTGGACTGAGCCATGCTACTAGCTTCCTGGGGAGCCACACTACAGGCTTTTCTCATTCTCCACCTTGCAATTGCGTCTCGTGGAACTTTGTAATCATGTGAGCCAGTTCTTCCTAATAAACTCCCTTTCTCACACACACACACACACACACCCGACACACACACATGCACACACACACACAAATGTTTATATAAAAAGTGGGCAGAATTAATATATACACATGCACACTGTGTGTGTGTTTGTGTGTATGTGTGTGTGTGTGTCCTCTGGAGAACCCTGACTAATTGAAACCTCATTCAATGCCATAATAAATCACATAGTTTTATTATCTTCATGTTTAGAGATAAGGAAACTAAGGCCAGTAAGATAAAGAAACTTACACACATATTTTACAGCAAAGCCAAAATATAACGCAAAAAAAAATTTCTGTTTCAAAGTCTGAAATCTTGACAACTATGATCAATAAATACAACACATATATAATCCTCTTACATATTTCTAACTTCCTTCTGCTATTTCTTAGGTTCAAGTGTCTTCATAATTCTATAACACATCTAATGTCATAGCTTCTTATCTGACATCTCTTCCTCTAATTTAACCAACCTGCACATTTCCAAACTAATTACATCATTCCTTTGCTTAAATCTTGCAACACTTCCACATCATCTACAGACAAGAATAAAACCACCTTACCAATTTACACAGATCCTGTGGCTGGCACAGTTGGGTACCCATATAACAACCAGTCTTTCCTGACTTTGCTAACTACACCCCTATTTTGGCAATGTGCCCAGGTTCAGGAAACTAAGCTCATCATGGCATCTGCATTAATATTTACCTGTGACTAGTCTAGGGGTGAGCATATATAATCCTGCTCTCACTATTGAAATAAGAGTAGAATTCTCAGATAAAATACCTAGTGCTCAGTTGAATCCTAATTTCAGATAAATAACTTTTTGTTAGTATAAGTATGTTCTGATTATTATCCTAAACAGTATTATCGCTTAAGTGAAATTCAAATTTAACTGAGCATCTTGTATTTTTATTTTCTAAATAGGTATCCCTAAACAAAATGAAAAATCTACTGGGAGCTTCTGGAAATATTTTTTTCTCCTTTACAAAAAAAGAGGAGCTTAATGCAAGTTAGGAGCCTTTTGTTCCCATTCTCTCCCTCCATATCTGGGACATTGTTCTGAGGTACTCTAAGAACGTTTGTTGCTATGGCAGCCATTGCAACAATGAGGGAAAAACCAAGAGAATGCCAGAGATTCAAACCCAGTGCCCTAATACTTTTGAGCTACTGAATCTGATCCAGGACAGCTTACCTTCGGACACTGACTAGGAGCCTGTATTCCTTAAGTGCCTTAGGTTAGGTTAACTATTATTTGCCACTGATGGCATCTTAAATGTTACAGACAGTTTGTGATCTGGTCTCTATTTACATCTTAGTCCTACTTTTACCACCACCAACTGTGGGAATGTATCTTCCAGTCTTTTCAAATTATTTGTAATCCCTGAACAATGTCCTCTTACTCGAACTTTTACAGAAGATGTTCCCCTCTCCTAAAACATGTCTTGATCCCCTGATAATCTGTCTTTAAAATTAGTCATCATTTAAAATTATGATTAAAGGGTAATATTTCATTGCCATTTTTGAAATATTAATGTTTTAAAAAATTAATATTTTTATTAAACTATTGACTAATTCCATTCATATTTGGTGAGCAGGTACAATGTGTTAGGTGCTTCGTATAGCATGTGGTAAACATGAACAGTGCTCTTGCCCTTAGTAAGCTTGCAATCTAATGGAGTGCCCAGATCACAAAGAAATAATTATGCTGGAATTTAAGTTCAACTGTGAAACATGTTAAAACAGAAAAATATAGGAGGATATAAGAGAATAAATTAAGGTTAACTTTAAAGGGATTAAGAGGGTAAAACAAAGTTTCTCTGGAGAAGGAATATGTATACTAATATGTTAAGGGTCATTGGGAGTTAGCCAAAGGCGGAGTTGAAGAAAGAGAATTTCAGAGAGAGGACATATCATGTATAGAGGTCTTAGAGGAGGAGTAGAAGATAGTTGCTTTCAATGAGATAGTGAAGGCAAGCATGTTAGGAGCCTGAAAATTGAGAGATGAAGATTGGTTTGCAAAAGAGCAGCCCCCAAAAGATGCCTATGCTCTAACCTCCAGCACCTGTGGCCATGCTAACTTTTTGGCAAAGAAACACCGTGCATGTGATTAAGTGAAGGTCAATGTTGGAATGAGGAGGTTATCCTGGACTATTCAGGCAGGCCCTGTGGAATCACAGAGTCCTTATACAAGGCAGGAGAGCCAGAGCCAGAGAAGATGTGACACTGGAAGCAGAGATCGGAAAGACATGATTACTGACTAAAGGCCACATAGCAAGAAATATGGGGCCTCTAGAAACCGAAAAAGGCAAGGTAATGAATTCTCCTCTGGAGCCTCCAGAAAGAACACAGCCCTTCCAATCTTGATTTTGGCTTTGAGTCCCATTTCAGATGTCTGGGTTCTAGAGCTGTAAGTTAACAAATTTGTGTTAAGGCACTAGATTTCTGGTTATTTTAATAACAGTGATAGGAAACTAATAAACATGGTTATGAGCTAAGGATACAGTGTGGGGAGACTAATAAGGATGTGGACCTATCCATAGAGCCCAAGGAATCCTTTGACAGGTTTAAAGCAGGGATGACCATAATCAGAGGTCTTATCAAAAAAGGCACTTTGGAGGCTGGACACAGTGGGTCACACCTGTAATCCCAGTGATTTGGGAGGCCAAGGCAGGGGAATCACTTGAGGCCAGCAGTTCAAGACCAGTCTGGGCAACGTAGCAAGACTCCTTCTCTATAAAACATTTAAAAATTAACTGGGGATGGTGACTCATGCTTATAATCCCGGTTACTCAGAAGGCTGAGGTGAGAGGATCACTTGAGCCTGGGAGGTCGAACCTGCTGTGAGCTAGGATTGCACCACTGTACTCCAACCTGGATGACAGAGCAAGACCCTGTCTCCCTCCTCTGAGAAAAAAGAAATTCTAGAATGGATATAACATGTAGTAGAAGAGCATAAGAGTGGATGACTGGATCCTGAGAAACCCCTTACAAAGGCATCAAGGTGGTCCATGCCAGAAGTGATGGTAACTTGGTGTGGCGGCGGTGATAACAGAGAGGTGATTACAGTTGAGAGCTATTTTAGGGCTATAATTAACTGAATTTGAAAATCTAATATGGAGAGTAATGGAGAAGGAGGTGTTATATCTGGTTTTTAGTTTTCTAGCTTAAGGAAATAGGTAATGGAAAAAGAAAAGAAGAAAGATAAAAATATGGAAGGAGTTTGGAGAACTAATAAATAAAAGGTGGCTAGACTTGCTATTTTTGAAAAGAGAGAAAGGTATTCAGAGCAAGGTCTGGATGAGAGGCTTAGTGGAGACGGTAAGATGAACTCTCTTAATTTTGAAAGAAATGTGAGATAGTCTCAGAAAAAAATGTTCAACAGGAACCTAGATAAATGGGTCTGGATGTTAGAAGATGCATCAAGTCTGAGGCATATATTTGAAATATCTTGGAAAATGGATGGCATTTGAAACCATGGAAGTAGGTGGCATCACCTAAGTGGGAAATATAGAGTGAGAAGAAAAGAATCCCCAAATTAAGGAAACTGAAATTCATTTATTTTATTTTATTCACTTGTTTTTGAGATGGAGCCTCACTGTGTAACCCAGGCTGGAGTGTAATGGTGCGATCTTGGCTCAGTGCAACCTCTGCCTCCGGGTTTCAAGCAATTTTCATGCCTCAGCCACCCGAGTAGCTGGGATTACAGGCACTCACCACTGCACCCAACTAATTTTTGTATTTTCAGTAGAGACGGGGTTTCACCATGTTGTCCAGGCTGGTCTCGAACTCCTGACCTCAAGTGATCCATCTGCCTCGGCCTCCCAAAGTGCTGGGATTACAGGCATGAGCCATCATGCCCAGCCTTGAGGACACCAAAATTTAAGCTCGTGTAGAACTGGGGTAGGTGCACTGTAGCCCGTCAGCCAAATCTAGACTGCTGCCTAGTTTAGAAATAAAGATTCTGGAAGACAGCATCATTCATTTGTTTACATATTATCTATGGCTGCTTTTGCCCTACAATGGAAGAATTGAGTAGTTCCCACAGAAATCTTATGGTGCACAAAGCTTAAAATATTCACTATCTTACTTTTTAAAGAAAAATTTGTTGACTACTGATATAGATGAGGAATAAACAAAGAAAATTTAAGAATGCTCAGATAATAAAATAAAACTCTGCTATTTTACTGGTCTTTATTTTAGAATTACTCATTTCTCATTCCATTATTCTAAAAGCACTTTTTAGATATGAATATTATTGGTCACTTTATTCTAGTTATTTTATTACATGTCTCTTTTCAATTGATCATGAGCTTCTTAGGGCAGAGCTTCTACTTTGTTTCCATGTGCATCCACAGCAAGGGTTCCCAACCGGTCCGTGGCCTGTTAGGATCTGGACTGCACATCAGGAAGTAAGCCACAGTTGAATAAGTGAAGCTTCATCTGTATTTACAGCCACTCTCCATTGCTCATATTGCCACCTGAGCTCCACCTCCTGTTAGATCAGCCAGCGGTGACACTAGATTCTCATAGGAGCAAAAACCCTATTGTGAACTGTGACTGTGAGGGATCTGGGTTGCATGCTTCTTATGAGAATCTAAAGCCTGATGATCTGTCACTGTCTCCCATCACCCCTAGATGGGACTGTCTGGTTGCAGGAAAACAAGCTCAGGGTTCCCACTGATTCTATATTATGGTGAGCTATATAATTATTTCATTATATATTACAATGTAATAATAATAGAAATAAAGTGCAAAATAGATGTAATGCAATGTGCTTGAATCATCCTGAAACCGTCCCCTGCCCCCAGTCCATGGAAATATTGTCTTCCATGAAATAGATCCCTGGTGCCAAAACACTTCGGGACCTCTGATCCACAGGACCTAACAGCACCCACAGCACGTGGTAAGTGCTTTGCTTATTGAGTGAATTCACAGAGTAAGGTCAGTCAGTCCATCAACTATTCAAGGATTTTTGGAAAGTCGAAAAAAGCATGCCTTGACTAATGACAGAATAAAATTTAATAGGACTCATATACAGTTCTGGTAAAATAAGATAAAGTTTTCAGCCACTACTAACAGATTTTTATTTTTTGTTTTTTTAACAAACACCTCTACGCAAATAAACTAGAAGATCTAGAAGAAATGGGTAAATTCCTCGACACATGCACTCTCCCAAGACTAAACCAGGAAGAAGTTGAATCTCTGAATAGACCAATAACAGGAGCTGAAATTGTGGCAATAATCAATAGCTTACCAACCAATGAAAGTCCAGGACCAGATGGATTCACAGCCGAATTCCACCAGAGGTACAAGGAGGAACTGGTACCATTCCTTCTGAAACTATTCCAATCAATAGAAAAAGAGGGAATCCTCCTTAACTCATTTTATGAGGCCAGCATCATCCTGATACCAAAGCCTGGCAGAGACACAACCAAAAGAGAATTTTAGACCAATATCCTTGATGAACATTGATGCAAAAATCCTCAATAAAATACTGGCAAACCGAATCCAGCAGCACATCAAAAAGCTTATCCACCATGATCAAGTGGGCTTCATCCCTGGGATGCAAGGCTGGTTCAATATACGCAAATCAATAAATGTAATCCAGCATATAAACAGAACCAAAGACAAAAACCACATGATTATCTCAATAGATGCAGAAAAGGCCTTTGACAAAATTCAACAACCTTCATGCTAAAAACTCTCAATAAATTAGGTATTGATAGGACGTATCTCAAAATAATAAGAGCTATCTATGACAAACCCACAGCCAATATCATACTGAATGGGCAAAAACTGGAAGCATTCCCTTTGAAAACTGGCACAAGACAGGGATGCCCTCTCTCACCACTTCTATTCAACATAGTGTTGGAAGTTCTGGCCAGGGCAATTAGGCAGGAGAAGGAAATAAAGGGTATTCAGTTAGGAAAAGAGGAAGTCAAATTGTCCCTGTTTGCAGACGACATGATTGTCTATCTAGAAAACCCCATTGTCTCAGTCCAAAATCTCCTTAAGCTGCTAAGCAATTTCAGCAAAGTCTCAGGATACAAAATCAATGTACAAAAGTCACAAGCATTCTTATACACCAATAACAGACACACAGAGAGCCAAATCAGGAGTGAACTCCCATTCACAATTGCTTCAAAGAGAATCAAATACCTAGGAATCCAACTTACAAGGGATGTGAAGGACCTCTTCAAGGAGAACTACAAACCACTGCTCAAGGAAATAAAAGAGGATACAAACAAATGGAAGAACATTCCATGCTCATGAGTAGGAAGAATCAATATCGTGAAAATGGCCATACTGCCCAAGGTAATTTACAGATTCAATGCCATCCCCATCAAGCTACCAATGACTTTCTTCACAGAATTGGAAAAAACTACCTTAAAGTTCATATGGAACCAAAAAAGAACCCGCATCGTCAAGTCAATCCTAAGCCAAAAGAACAAAGCTGGAGGCATCACACTACCTGACTTCAAACTATACTACAAGGCTACAGTAACCAAAACAGCATGGTACTGGTACCAAAACAGAGATATAGATCAATGGAACAGAACAGAGCCCTCAGAAGTAATGCCGCATATCTACAACTATCTGATCTTTGACAAACCTGAGAAAAACAAGCAATGGGGAAAGGATTCCCTATTTAATAAATGGTGCTGGGAAAACTGGCTAGCCATATGGAGAAAGCTGAAACTGGATCCCTTCCTTACACCTTATACAAAAATCAATTCAAGATGGATTAAAGACTTAAACGTTAGACCTAAAACCATAAAAACCCTAGAAGAAAACCTAGGCATTACCATTCAGGACATAGGCATGGGCAAGGACTTCATGTCTAAAACACCAAAAGCAATGGCAACAAAAGCCAAAATTGACAAATGGGATCTAATTAAACTAAAGAGCTTCTGCACAGCAAAAGAAACTACCATCACAGTCAACAGGCAACCTACAAAACGGGAGAAAATTTTCGCAACCTACTCATCTGACAAAGGGCTAATATCCAGAATCTACAATGAACTCAAACAAATTTACAAGAAAAAAACAAACAACCCCATCAAAAAGTGGGTGAAGGACATGAACAGACACTTCTCAAAAGAAGACATTTACGCAGCCAAAAAACACATGAAAAAATGCTCACCATCAGTGGCCATCAGAGAAATGCAAATCAAAACCACAATGAGATACCATCTCACACCAGTTAGAATGGCAATCATTAAAAAGTCAGGAAACAACAGGTGCTGGAGAGGATGTGGAGAAATAGGAACACTTTTACACTGTTGGTGGGACTGTAAACTAGTTCAACCCTTGTGGAAGTCAGTGTGGCGATTCCTCAGGGATCCAGAACTAGAAATTCCATTTGACCCAGCCATCCCATTACTGGGTATATACCCAAAGGACTATAAATCATGCTGCTATAAAGGCACATGCACACGTATGTTTATTGTGGCATTATTCACAATAGCAAAGACTTGGAACCAACCCAAATGTCTAACAATGATCAACTGGATTAAGAAAATGTGGCACATATACACCATGGAATACTATGCAGCCATAAAAAATGATGAGTTCATGTCCTTTGTAGGGACATGGATGAAATTGGAAATCATCATTCTCAGTAAACTATCACAAGAACAAAAAACCAAACACCACATATTCTCACTCATAGGTGGGAATTGAACAATGAGAACACATGGACACAGGAAGGGGAACATCACACTCTGGAGACTGTTGTGGGGTGGGGGAAGAGGGGAGGGATAGCATCGGGAGATATACCTAATGCTAGATGACGAGTTAGTGGGTGCAGCGCACCAGCATGGCACATGTATACATATGTAACTTACCTGCACATTGTGCACATGTACCCTAAAACCTAAAGTATAATAACAATAAAAACACACACACACACACACACACACACACACAAAGATTACACAGACATCCGCCATTATTATGTGTTTGTTTCTCTCTTGAAAGTCTGCCTTCTGGCAAGAAGAATTCAAGCTTTTGGAAAACTTTCAAACCCTGAAGGGAGGATTTGGACATTTTTCACAGGAAAACAATTTTTCACAGGAGAAACAATTTTGAAGAAAGATTTTTTTAAGGTGAAAAATCATGCAGAAGTAGAATAATCTTCTGCATGTTATATTTACAATTAATATTTTTATCAGAAAATGTGTAAATCTGGAACTCAAAATATAACCATGTGTGAATTAGGATTCAGCAGAAGTAACTTGTCCCGCTTAAAATTTGAAATGACACATATATTTATGTTTTATATAGGTGTATCTAGTTGAAGTCAACATGTAACAGATATTTTTGGAAATTATTTACTTTCTATATTTTTCTCCCCTATAAAAAAAAGAAACCCCTTAATCTTAGAATTTGCTTAGTGAACTTTCTGCTGCCTTAAAAGTGAGATTAGATGCGTTAAACTTGGAATTGCATGCAACTTTTTATAAGCATGGCTGTTGCAAATAGAATGGTCCAGTCATGATATATATTTCTGGATATAAATAAGACATGCTTCCCTGACAATCAATATTTCCTTAATGGAAATTATTTCTCCAGAACTGACTTTATGTGAGTTACTTCAGGACTCCTTCATTAAGTAGTAAGTCTGGATTAAACTGTCTGTCCCTCAGCCTCTAACTACTCTTCATAAGGTCCCATTTCATCCTGTGCTTCTGCTTCTCATTGCATTTCTATCTAACTACATTGTCTGTTTGTAACTCTGTTGCATTTGTTATTTGCATTTCCATGAATCTGTCCCATAACATCCTGAAGCCCTCATTGGCATGCATCAGTAAATATTTGTTTTCTTCACAATTTTTGACTGGGTTCATCCAATCTGTGCTGGCTCACTCATGTGCCTGTGGTCAGCTGCAGGTATGATAGGAGCTCTCCTGTTCCTGGCAGGCAATCCCAGGCATGTTGTCATGTCTATGGCAGAAAAATGAGGAAGAACAAACCCAATCAGGCAAGTACTTTAAGACTTCAGTTGGCCGGGCACAGTGGCTCACGCTTGTAATCCCAGCACTTTGGGAGGCTGAGGTGGGCGGATCATGAGGTCAGGAGATTGAGACCATCGTGGCTAACACGGTGAAAACCCGCCTCTACTAAAAATACAAAAAAATTAGCCAGTCGTGGTGGCGGGCGCCTGTGTTCCCAGCTACTCGGGAGGCTGAGGCAGGAGAATGGCATGAACCCGGGAGGCGGAGCTTGCAGTGAGCCGAGATGGCGCCGCTGCACTCCAGCCTGGGTGACAGAGCAAGACTCCGTCTCAAAAAAAAAAAAAAAAAAAAAAAAAAAAGACTTTACTTGCATACATTTTAAAAGACTCTTTGGCCAAAGCTAATCACATGGCTGGATCCAGAGTCAAGGATTGGGTGGTTTCCACCTCCGAGAATGGGAGGGAACTGCAGGGTCACTTGAAAAAAGGCAAAGACGCAGACGGGGTGAATAATTAGAACTATGAATACAATCCTTCAACTACAAGATTCTACAGTGATGAGATCTTCAATGGCAGAGAATGTATTTAAGCTTCAGATTTCAACTGTCTTACTTATATGCTATGCAGCTGTGGAAGAGTGCTTTAAACCCCTTTGTACCTTGGTTTCCTCATTTATAAGCTGAAGATCACATTATACACACCAGTAAATCTCTGGTAATCTCTGTAAGGCTGAAATGAGTGATTACATGTAAAAGTGCTCAGAATAGTACATGGCACAGAGCAAATGCTTAATAAATTTAGTTAGTATTAGTAGTATTTTGGCTTAGTGTTGAGGTTCAAGAATTGGATTTGAAATTAAGTTATGGTTGACATATTGGGAGAGTTGAAGCATGTATCAGGATAAAGCTCATACTAAAAATTTTAATTTTACCAATTCCTAATTTTAGTAGCAAAGCATAATAAAAGATTAAATCCTGCTCATAGAAGCATCCTGTGCAAATTTTAGTAGCAAAGCATAATAAAAGATTAAATCATGCTCATAGAAGCATCCTGTGCAGGTGCTTTTGATTCAGGGACCCTTTCCTCCATGCATTTAACTGAGTGCCTAGCCTAAGTAAATGCTCAGTGAAAACTGATTTTAGACTGTACAAAAGGTAATATTTCCAACTAACATCTACATAGTCTTGCAGACAATGTTGGTATAGTGGATGTTATAATGGGGTACACAGATCCTGATTCAGAAATAAAGAACTTCATAAACCAGGTACCAGGAGAACTTCCAGCAGATAACCCTGAATTATCAGCCTCCCATGAGGACTGACTCACTTGAAGACGGCTATTTGCTCAAGGCTACAGCCTCTCTGGGGTGGCCAGTATTCAATGACTGATTGAAACAGGGGTGTAAAGACCTGGCCTTCTTACTCCAACACAGGACAGCCCTGAAGGGTGGTCCCATCTGCAGAACTCCCCACAGAGCTGGGTAAGGTGTCCCTTGAGACTGAAACTGAATCTTTCCTTGACCTCTCTCTCTTCAATTCTGCATCTTTCCCTTATCTTCCACAGATGCTGACTCCAAGGTGACTCCCTAATAACCTTTCCTCAAGCAGATCTCCATGTGAGTCAACTTCCTGAAGAATCCCACCTGTGACAGGTTGTAAGAAAATGAACTGAACTATTTTAAGTGAGACTTTGTGAGTCTACATGTGCCTTGGGCAACAAGTTTCAGGCAAAAGCATTTTTTTTTCTATTCTGCAATAGTCACCCATTATAGAAAAAAAATCTTGCAATAGCTTTGAGATATTATACCTTTTTATGGTAGGGTTTGATCTTGACTCCTTTTTCCCTTATAGAAAATCATGGACAACACCTTGCCACTTTTCCAATACACTCTAAATTCTCAATAGTTGGAGACTTGGTTTTTTCCATCTTGGAAACCACATATTTTATAGAGCCTTGTACACAGCGGATGTATGATAAGTTGGTGACTGACTGTATTAGTGAAGTAATGAACAAATGAATATAAGAGTCTAGCTCATGAAGCATTTTTTTTACCCTGAATGAATTTTTCAAGGTATATAATTATGCAAAGACACTGAAATTAAAATACTAAAATAATAACAGTCTGGAGGCTCTCCTGCACAAAAGAAATCTTTAGCTATTGGAAGGTAGCACAATTTTAGAAAAGGAGTTGTAAAAAAGGAGAATTGGCAGCAACGTTGGACTTCTGAAAGAAAGATCATGTAATATACAAGCACTTAAGCAAGCAATTATGCCAAGTCGCAAAAGGCTGTTTTGATGTGCTACTTGAGAGTGCTATTTCATGTTGACCTTTGCGTTAGAAGATGTGGCTGCCTGCAGCAGTGCATTTAAAGATGATGAATGTTAAATGGAAAGGCCAGTGAAATGGTGAGTAGTTCCTACAGGGCTTGTCTTTGGACTTCCATTGCTGGGTACTGTTACCTTAGTTTGGATTGAGAGAGAGCCGCTGGTATTGCGTGGCTTCCAAAAACCCTGGCAAATATCAGCCATGTTCATTCTCCACCAGGAAATCAATATCATAGTTTGAAACTAAAAATTCAACCAATTATTTATACTAATTAGAGTCCTTAGATGCCGAATCACCTGCGGAATGAAGTTGAAACTTTTTAGGATGGTGTAAGATACATCACAATTTGACCCATTTCTAGTTTATTGCCTTCCACCTCAACTCCTTCCACTTTAGGCTCCAATGATACAAAATCTTTTACATTTTCTGTTTGTTTCCACTTGGCTAAAATTGATTCCCCTTTCTTCTGGTAAGTTTTCCTAATTCACCTAGTTTTCCTTTGGGTAGTTGAGCCATTCATCCCCCATTTTATGTGTTTTCCTGGAGATTGTCAATTGCAATACCTTGCCTGCCGTCCACCAAGATAAGTGTGGGACATGAGTAGGCCACACGGTACAATTTGAGGTGAGCAGATGAAGGCCAGTGGAGGTTGTTTGTGAAAATTGGTGCATAGTTGTTGAGAAACAGAGAATCTTTCTTTTTCCTAGCTTGTCAACCATTAGGATGTAGGCATAGAATTATAAACCCTAATTTCCACCAGCTGAAGTGAATCTGCCTGAGAACTAAGTTAAAATACCAAGAGAAAAGCTGAGGAAGAGTGGAGAGGGAGTGGGGAAAAACAAGAACCAAGGAAGAGAGGGGAGGTAGGGATGGAAGTAGGGGGAGAGTGGGGAAGTCCCTCACAACATTGCATAAGCCCCTGGATTTCACCATGCCTAAAATGAGATTCTCCTTCAAATATGCCTTAAAATAATTCAATAAATCATCCTGTGACCTTAATGTGGTTAAGTATTATTTTTGCCACTACAACCTGAATAAGGCCTAATATTTTCTCCAATATTATCTCAAAAAAGTTGTATAATCGACTTGGTCTGCTTAGAATGTTTTCTAGTCTTTGACTATTTGGCTAATATGTATCCATTCTTTAAAACCCAAGTTATAAGCCTTTGGGTATATACCCAGTAATGGGATTGCAGGGTCAAATGGTATTTTTGGTTCTAGATCCCTGAGGAATCGCCACAGTCTTCCACAATGGTTGAACTAATTTACACTCCCACCAACAGTGTAAAAGCATTCCTATTTCTCTACATCCTCTCCAGCACATGTTGTTTCCTGACTTTTTAATTATCGCCATTCTAACTGGTGTGAGATGGTATCTCATTGTGGTTTTGATTTGCATTTCTCTGATGGCCAGTGATGATGAGTTTTTTTCCCTATGTTTGTTGGCCGCATAAATGTTTTCTTTTGAGAAGTGTCTGTTCATATACTTTGCCCACTGTTTGATGGGGTTATTTTTTTTCTTGTAAATTTGTTTAAGTTCTTTGTAGATTCTGGATATTAGCCCTTCATCAGATGGATAGATTGCAAAAATTTTCTCTCATTCTGTAGGTTGCCTGTATAAATCATTCTGCTATAAAGACAAATGCACACATATGTTTATTGCAGCACTGTTCACAATAGCAAAGACTTGGAACCAACCCAAATGCCCATCAATGACAGACTGGATACAGAAAATATGGCACATATACACCATAGAATACTATGCAGCCATAAAAAAGGATGCATTCATGTCCTTTGCAGGGACATGGATGAAGTTGGACCACCATTCTCAGCAAACTAACACAAGAACAGAAAACCAAACACCACATATTCTCACTCATAAGTGGGAGTTGAACAATGATAACACATGGACACCGGGAGGGGAACATCACACACTGGGGCCTGTCTGGGGGTGGGGGAATAGGGGAGGGATAGCATTAGAATAAATACCTAATGTCGATGATGGGTTGATGGGTGCAGCAAATCACCACCGCACGTGTATACCTATGTAACAAACCTGCACATTCTGCATATGTATCCCAGAACTTAAAGTATTAAAAAAAAAAAAACCCTAAGTTAAAGGTCAACATGTCTAAGAAAGCTGTTTCTTTCCCTTCCTTACCACCGTTTAAGCCAGGATTGCATCATTCCTTCCTTAGAGTTACCTGTATCTCATGATTACTATTTTACTGGCCACATTAGTTGGTGATATATTTGCAGATGTGTCAGCTTATCCTATTTCATTAGAAGGGCTTTTCAAGTAAGGGTTTGACATTCTTCCATCCTGTCATTTTTTTTTTATTTTTACAGTGTGGCTGAAATAAAGTGTTCACTAAATGCTCACTGATTTAAAATTTGGATTCTATTAAGTTGTGCATTCATTTATATTTTATTAGTTACCAAACATGGGCAAAGGTACATGCTAAGCATTATGTGTATATCATGAAAATAAGTTTTTGGTTATGAGTACTGCTATTTTATCCCCTTAAAAAAAATAATACTGAGAGCCAGAGGGTTAAGGTCACACAAATAGAAGGTGGCAGAATCAGGACTCAAAGTGTCTGATGCCAGATCCTGGCTCTTAATATGCTACTGTGTATATTTTTTTGAGCAGGAGCTCTGAAGATTAATTGAGGGCAACTAGCACACAGGCAAACTACCTGAGTAACGACAAGTGACACATGCTTTGCTAGCCCAGGAAAGAGAGTGACCCTCTGTCAGGGTTTGTGGGAGTATACTTATTTTCCATTGCTTCATAATAGATTATCACAAATGTAGCAGCTTAATTACACACCATATATTATCTTAGACTTCTATGGGTCAGAGGTCTAGGGAGATCTCAACTGTGTTCTCTGCTCAGGGGCAGGCACTCAAGGTGTTATACGCGCTACATTCTACTAGAGGTTCTGGGGAAGAGCTTGCTTACCAGCTCATTCTGTCATTGGAAGAATACAGTTCCTTGCAGCTGTAGGACTGAGGTCCGTGTCTTCTTGCTAACTTTTGGTTGAAAGTTACCATCAGTTCCTGGAAGCCACCCATCTTTTCCTACCACACAGACCCCACCATCATCAAAGCCAGCAACGGTGAATCTCCCTTTTGTCCAATTCTTCTCACATTTCAAATATCTTTCCAGGAAGATTCTAATATATCTTCAAAGGGCTCGCCTGATTAGGTTAAGTTCACCAAGGATAACTGCCTTCTCTTGAGGGAGAATCTGGGACCTTAATGACATCTGCAAAATTCCTTTGCAGCAGCACCTTGTTAGTACCTGACTGAATAACTGGGAGAAAGTGAATATACACCAAAACCCAGGAATCTTGGGGACCATCTTACTATTCTGCCTCTGTGGGGCAATATATTCATTTTATGACAATCAAATTTCTATTTACCTATTGAAATCTTTCTTCCCAGGCATCTCTCCTGTGCCTCGTTATCCCTCCCTGACAGGAGCTACAATTTCTCTTAATGCTGAATGGAGGGATCCAGATGTTGCAAATGCAAACCTTTCCTGCCATCAGAGTCTGCCGTCAGACAATACCAGAAATCAGTGTTTCCTTCTGACGGGTAGACAAGAGTACATAAAGAAGTGACCAGATTTTGATGGTCTGAAATACTGTTCACAAATATAATAAGTGAAGGAAATATGGGTGTCTAGCCTAGGGAAAAAAGGCTGAGTGGAGACATTAGGAGACATCTCCGAAAAATTGAAAGGCAAGAAAACCAATCACAGAAGCATTTGTTTCCTCACAAATGCATTCTGTTCGTGCATGGTCTTCTTCCCACAAGAAGGAACACCCCTCCTAAACTTATGAAAGTAAAATAGAAAGTGCTAAATTGTGTTACATCACTTTTATTGCCATTCATCCTAGTATAGCTCTAAAACTGAGTTTTGCTCTTCACAAAGAATAGCTCTAATGGGTGTGTATTTCTCCCATTCACAAGAAGCAAGTCTTCAATCTATCATTAAAGAAAAATTCCAGGGATATTCCCAGCGTATTTATTTCATGTGATATTTACAACATTAATAGGTAGCTCAAATAAAATGGAGCTTGTAAATGGTAATTAATAAATTTAATCACTTTGAACTATTACCTCAGTTTCAGAGACAAACCAACTTCTGAGCTTCTCCATTATTTTCACTTATCCCTTTGCTCATTTTCACATTTATATAGCTTTGAAGAGTTAAGCGATCTTGCATTTTTAGCACGGCCACCATAGCTTTTCCGACTGTTATTAAACATGAATGGTAGGCGACTTCAAAAATATACTGAAACCAACTTCATTTAGACTAGAATTGATTGTTTAAAAAATGCAGCTCATATACAGCCACCTGGAAGAAAATACTCACATAGAAATTTCCAAGAAGAAACTAGAAGCAATGAAAAATTGATGCTTTCCAACGAGGCAGGAATACTAATTTAATGTGTATACCTAGATCTGATTCTCTTGGCATCATATGCTAACTTGGTTATATATTTGTTCAATCAATTTAGAGACATGGATAAATAAAAAGTCAGTTCATTTAATTTGTAAAAGATCAAAGTGGCAGATCCTTAGCAGCAATATTACAATTCTACGTTGAACTAGTTACAGTTTCATGAATGAGCTACATCCACGTTTTTGTTTGTTTGTTTTTAAGATACAAAGTGGAGAAGTAGAAATATCTTCTCTGGGAAGACTCAGGTAACACCCAAGAGACCTGTATCATAGGTTGGTATCTACCATGTTTGGAGAAAGAATAAATGTTTAACCTGAGTGTCTAGTTTTTCATACCCCTGTAAGCGTAGACTAAGATGAAGTTTCAAGTTATTGATGTGGAAATTGAAATAACTGCAGGTAGGTGAATGGAGATATAAGAAATAAAAGGGACATCAATTCAAGAAGAATATGATGCAACCACAAATGAACATTATATAACAAAAAGAATACAAATTAAATTATGTAAGTATCAATACAAATACAGTTATGAATGCACATGAGGAACAGCAAGAGAAAATAAAAAGACCTAATTAGTGAACAGGGATGTAGTGAAATGGGAGAATTGTTTCTTTGCACTAAATTTCTATTCATAACATACATAACAGTAAAAGTAAAAAAAATAAACGAAAGAGAAAGCAACATTTCAGGGTGCACTGTCAGAGTAGCTTTGCCATTGACAACTGTGATGGTTAATATTGAGTGTCAATATAGTTGGAGTGAAGGATACAAAGTATCGTTCCTGGGTGTGTCTGTGAGGGTGTTGCCAATATATATTAACATTTGAGTCAGCGGACTGGGAGAGACAGACCCACCCTCAATCTGAGTGGGTACCATCTAGTCAGCTGCCAGCGCAACTAGGATAAAAGCAGGTACAGGAACATGGAAGGACTAGACTGGCTGAGTCCTCAGGCCTACATCTTTCTCCCATGCTGGATGCTTCCAGCCCTCAAATATTGGACTCCAAGTTCTTCAGCTTTTGGACTATTTGACCTACACCAACCAATGATTTGCCAGAGACTTGTGGACCTTCGACCACAGACCGAAGGCTGAACTCCTAGCTTCCCTACTTTTGAGGTTTGGGGACTCGGACTGGCTTCCTTGCTCCTCAGCTTGCAGATGGCCTATTGTGGGACTTTATCTTGCGATCATGTGAGTCAAAACTCCTTAATAACATCCCCTTTATATATACATTTATCTTATTAATTCTGCCCCTCTAGACAACACTAATATAACAATTAACTGCAGGTCAATTCCATTTGGTAAACTCTGGAAACTTGTATGGAGCACATATCTCTATTCTATTTGAGGGTCAAGGAAACTATGGTATTTCTACATTAACTCACATTCAAGTATGGTTGAGGGCTGCCCCATGAGGTGTGAAGTGTTAACCTCCCATTTGTTCCAGAAGCCAAAAGAAACACTCTGGAAAAAAAAAAAAAAATGCAAGGGTTTGAATTTGGAGATCAGGCAGGTGTCCTTGCTGAAGTGGTAAGGGAACTGTAATATAGCCAGGGCACAAAAAGCACAAAGAGTCAGAGAGTGAGTTCAACACAACATCTTTTTAGAGTGAAAATAATTATGTGCTTGGAAAATATGTCCAAGGTATTAACAGGAGACTTATCTAAGAACTCAGACTCAACAGGAAAGGGGAGAAAACCAGAATGGAGAATTGAAGGCTTTTGCCTATGGTCATCTGAATGTCCTTCTGAACATCTGAGCAAGT
The DNA here is from genome assembly GCF_028885655.2 of Pongo abelii. Taxonomy (NCBI): domain Eukaryota; kingdom Metazoa; phylum Chordata; class Mammalia; order Primates; family Hominidae; genus Pongo; species Pongo abelii. The sequence goes on from NC_071988.2 coordinate 10,900,059, forward strand.
ATAGCTGACACAGCAAAATAACAAAAGAAGAGATAAATGGAATCATTTCATGCTGCAGTTTGATTCCCCTCTAATCAGGTCATTCCACATTCCTGGAATGTAAGACTTCCCAGTATCTGCTTTTGAATGACATACTCAAGAGTAAACTTTTTACCATCACTTTCCCTGATCTCATGCACACTCCGAATTTTTTTCTCTCTCCATGATCAAAACGCACTCCACTTGCTCTTCTTACTGTCACAGAGTATTGTGGTTGCATGTCTATCTCTTTGTATCCTGGGACAGTGTGAGAGGTCCTCAGTGGCTGGAACGTTTACATGCATCCTTCAGCCACACACTGGCTAGTACTCAGGCACTATGTGTCAAAATCTCCTTTGCTTTCCAATGGGGCTAGAATACAGACAAACTGGGCAACAGGTCTGCCAATGGCCCTCAGCCAAGGAATAGGGGTGAGTCCCACCTCATCTGAGGCCAGGGCATATCGAATGAATGGACAAATATTAAGCATATACCTAAAAAACTCCAAAGGTAGAGCCACAGCCAGATGCTCAGATGAGGGTGATGTATTTTTGTATTCATTGGGCAAATATTATTGCAAGCCTTCTCTGATCTCATCAAGCACTGGGAATCTAGAGTGTAAAAAAAAATCTTGAGGGATACATTCAAATATAAAGTAAAATTTAAGAAAAGTAACAGAGACCACAATAATAGTGAGTACCTGTAGAACAGAGTACATTACAAGCATCATAGGAGCTCTGAGTCTCTATGCACTTTGTGGTTGTTTCCACGTTCTAGTTGAATTCAGTGAGCACTGTGCAGCTCTGCCTTGAGACAGGTGAACCCCCACCCTAAACTTAAATGTGTGCATAAATATTGAGTTTCAGAAACCTAATATTAGCCAAATATGGTCAAATATTCAAGTATAACTAAATATGTAACTAAATAAATATGGCCAAATATTCAAGCGTAACTAAACGTAACTAAATTATGCAAGCAGAGAAAATAAAAAAGTTTTTCCCCTATTCCTTCACTTCTCTACATACCCCTACCCTGCAACCAGTTCTTTATCTTTTGTGTTTAGAGCTAGTTTCTGACATTATCATCTCAAAGATGGATAGCCTAACAAAATCCCAGTCTTTAAATAATGATTTTCTTTTGGAATAATTCTACTACTTATGTATTTTTCTGATCTATAACATTTTATGTACCTGTGAGGAGATTCTAAGTTCCCTGAAATGTGAAATCTGGAAATCTGGATGGTCTGAGGTCTTTTTTTTTTTTTTTCCCGAGACAGAGTCTCACTCTGTCACCCAGACTGGAGTACAGTGGTGTGATCATAGCTCACTTCAGTCTTGAACTCCTGGGCTCAAGCAATCCTCCTACTCCAGACTCTCGAGTAGCTGGGACTATAGGTGGCACAACTATGTGTGGCTAATATATTTTTTTAATTATTATTTTTATTTTTTGTAGAGACAGTGTCTCACTATGTTGCCCAGGCTGGTCTCAAACTCTTGGTTTCAAGGGATCCTCCTGCCTCAGCTTCCCAAAGTGCTGGGGATTATAGATGCTCATCCATCCTGTGGTCCTTTATCGACTTGGATTTGGCTCAGCTACAAACGCTAAAGAAGCCAAAATAAACTGCTTTAAATGAGCTAACGTGCATCTCATGTTAAGCCGTGAAAGCTAACAGGATGGCTTCCTATTGTCAGGACTCACATTCCTTCTATCGTGTGGTCCCACCATCAGTTACTACCAATTTTCAGGCTGTTTCAAGTCCAACATGGATGCTGGAGCACCAGCCACTAAGACCACATTTTAATCAACATGAAGGTGAAAAGGACCAAGAGGAGGTTCTCTCACTTTTATGCTACTTGCAAAAGATGCTTTCGCCACAACCACATACATCTCATTGGCGAGAACTTAGTCACAGAGTCAAATCTATCTAAAAAGAGGCTGAGAAATCTAGTCTATTTTTATGAGTTACCATGTTCCCAGCTAAAATCTGTGTGTTCTATCCCTCAGGTAGAAGGAAACAATGGAGACTGTGAAAGCTTGCAGTCTTGGTGCCATTTACAAAACACAGAAGCACAATTTCCAGTTAAAAGATAGCAGAGTAAAAGTATGTTACTCTACTGTTCTGTCTTGAACCAAATAGAGGAAGAGAGAATACCAACTAACTCAGCATGCAACATGCCATAATAAGAAAACAAATCACCAAGTAATAAATGGGTAAATGACGTAAACAGATACCTCAGCAAGGGAGGCATATGGAAGGCAAATAAGTACATGAAAATATGTCCAGCATATTTCCCTTAGTCGTAAGGGAAGTGCACACTAAAACCACACTGAGATACCACTAAAATGTATTAGAATGGCAAAACAAAACAAAACAAAAAGAAATAAAAACCTGACAATAGCTGGTGGTGGCAATGATAAGGATCAATTAGAACTCTCACACATCGCTGATGCAAACGCAAAAACGAACTCCTTTGGAAGCTAGTTTGGCAGTTTCTTCTGATGTTAAACATACATTTTTCACGTAACCCAGTAATTACACTCCCAAATGGAATTTAAACAAAGTAAAAACTTAAATTTATATAAAAACTTGAACATGAATGTTTATAGAAGATTTATTCACAATCATCAAAATCTGGGCAAATTCAATGTCTCGCTTCTTGACAATGGATTAAAAGAACTGTGGTATACACATGCAGTGAAATAAATGAAAACAAATTACTGATATATTACAACTAAAAATAAATATAAAATTCACTGTGGTAGATTAAAGAAGCAGGCTTCAAAATGCTAGATAGCATATGATTTGTGTTACATGACATTGTGAAAATTGCAAAACCATAGTAACAGAGACTAGATCAGTTATTGACAGCAGCTCTACATTGGGAGGGTTTAACAAGAAGGGAAGAATAAGCATTGCGTGTGTGTGTGTGTGTGTGTGTGTGTACGCGTATGTGTGTGATTGAACTGTTCCATATCTTGATTTTAGTGGTGATTACATTCCCACATGTGCTTGACACAACTCAGATAACTGTAAACTACGCTGGCTAAATTGTACTCTATGTGCATTATACATTAAGTTAAAATGTAAAGCAAAATAAAAATGAGTCATCTTGGAGACAAATCTTAGAGTAAAGGTGTCACAATAACATCCAAAATCTCTTAACTGGTTAAGCGCATCATGCCAAAAATTTAGATTAAGAATATATAGACCCACTAAATTTTTATATGAAATAAAAATTATTCAGTGCAATAGTCATATTAAGAATATAGTTTTCTTCCTGTGTCCATGTGTTCTCATTGTTCAGTTCCCACCTATGAGTGAGAACATGCGGTGTTTGGTTTTTTCTCCTTGCGATAGTTTGCTGAGAATGATGGTTTCCAGCTTCATCCATGTCCCTACAAAGGACATGAACTCATCATTTTTTATGGCTGCATAGCATTCCATGGTGTATATGTGCCACATTTTCTTAATCCAGTCTATCATTGTTGTGGGGTGGGGGGAGGGGGAGGGATAGCATTTGGAGATATACCTAATGTTAAATGATGAGTTACTCGGTTCAGCACACCAACATGGCACATGTATACATATGTAACTAACCTGCACATTGTGCACATGTACCCTAAAACTTAAAGTATAATTAAAAAAAAAGAATATAGTTTTCTTACAGAAACCATGGCATCAATTGGGTAGGGGTTGGGAGGGAGTAGGAGGAAGAGAAGGAGAGAGAGAACACACTGGTGATAGATAAATCACTGAACTATAGCACAGCAAGAAATTTTTTCTTCAACAGAGAAATCCAGTAATGGTTACTGGAACATGGAACTGACTGGAATCAATCAAATACATAATAATCCCACTGATTTTTTAAAGAAACTTGAACTGTTAAAACTCATCCACCCTACACTAAAAATGATTTTTAAAAAATTCTTAAGAGTCAACAATTCGAGTGGGAAGTAAACAGTAAAAAATTAGTACAGTTCAAGGAGGATATATTCCCTTACACTATCTTCGAATGTAGTAAAGAAGGATAGTGGGAAGCAAAGACACACCCATAAGATGGAGTTAAGGAGCATGGAGTCCCATAGGTAAAGGAGATCTTTCTAAAGGGTATAATCATAATATAATTAAAAAATAAGTTCATACCTGGGTAAAGGGAGCATGCAGTGTCTGACCAGTGGTATGTAAGAATTGCTAAGGACCAGTGAGAAGCTGTTCTCTCATTTTTATCTTTCTAAATGGGAGTATTTACCATAGTTACCTGTGACGGTTAATTTTATGTGTCAACTTGCCTGGGCTAAGGGATACCCAGAGATCTGACAAAACATTTCTGGTTGTTACTGTGATGCTATTTCTGGAAGAGATTAGCATTTAAATCAATACATTGATTAAGAAGATTGCCCTAACCAGTGAGGGTGGCCATCATACAATTCACTGAGGTCCTAAATAGAACAAATAGATGGAGGAGGGGAAACTTGGTTTCCTGTTTGACCTCTGATACTCATTTTCTCTTGCTCTCAGAGATTGGCGATCCTCGTTCTTGGGCATTTAGGCTCATACCTGCCATCTACCACCTGAGGTAATCCCCACCAGCTTTCTGGGTTCCCCAGTTGGTAGATGGCAGATCATATAACTTCTCTGCCTCCGTAATCAAGTGGGCCAATTCCTCTCTCTCTCTCTCTCTCTCACACACACACATACACACATATGAACCTGACTTATGATGGTTCAACTTATAATTTTTCAACTTCATGAAGACATGAAAGCAATACCCATTCAATAGAAACTATACTTGAGCACTCATACAATAATTCTGTTCTTCACTTTCAGTATAATAGTCAATAAATTACATGAAGCGTTAAATATTTTATTATATGTTAAACTTTGTGTTAGATGATTTTGCCCAACTGAAGGCTAATGGAAGTGTTCTGAGAATGTTTAGAAAAGGTTAACCTGAATAATGTTTCGTAGATTAGGTGTATTAAATGCATTTTGATTTATGATATTTTCAACTTACAATGAGTTATTAAGACTGAAACCAATTGGAAACAGATGAGTACCTATCCATCTGTCTGTCTGTCTGTCTATCTATCTATCTATCTATCTATCTATCATCTGTCTGATCTCTTATTGGTTTTATTTTTCTGGAGAACCATAACTAACATATTATTCTTTCTCTGTTGTTTATTAGATGTCTGTAAGTGACAATTAGGCTTCTTGTTCAGTTGTCTAGACCGAGTGAAAGAAATATGGACTTATAGTGACTATCGTGCAGTATCTGGAGATTCCAGACTTTGAGCATAATGAGCTTCCTGGCTCAATCTTGGAACTTGAGTTGCCTACCTTGGGAAAGACATGACTATGTTCTACATGTTAGAAGAAGGGAGTAAAGGATTGTTTGATCAGGAGAGCAATCTTGGGCAGAGATATAATCAGAAAGACACATTCTATATACTTACCCATATTTTCTAACCTCTTCACAGTTAGGATCATGTGATTACATGTTATCAGTGGACTGTAAACAGTAGTGAGAATACAATTTTTTTGTTAAAAGTGTATGAGAGCTGTCTGCTTAATCATATGGCTATTTCTTCCTCTGTTGTGGAGACCTAGATGTTCTTGCATTCCAGCTGATGCAACTGCAAGGTAATGGAACATACATCAGCTTGGTTCCTAAGTGAATGGAGCAGAATTGTCCCCCACCAATATTGACATGTAATATAATATATATAACCTTGTTTTTATAGGCCAACAAAGCAATATATAGCTATTCTAAATAAAACATCTTGCAATCCCAAATATTATTATGTCTCAAAGTGGCATAATATTAGGAAACGAATTACGGTTTTTCCGAAAATACAGCTAGACGGAAGATGTATTCTGGCTGGAGAGGCATATTTTATTCAAAAGTTGTCTTGTATGCAGGACATCTCTGCTTTAAGGTAATTGAGTTGATTACCTCCTCATGGTTTTGGGGTTACAATCATGACCTTGTACTATGAAAATATTCTGACTACTATATTCCACTAGGATATTTCTGTTTACTGAACATCTTTGGATTTTCTTTCTTAGCACTGATTTTGTCACTTAATCATGTAACATCCTCTAAAGTTCAACTATATTCTGAAAATAAGCATGGTTTATCTTTGTTCTACTGCAATTATAAACTCTTTGAAAAGAGGAATCTTTTTATGACATAGTAGTTTATTTCAATTTAATCAGATGGAATTAAAGTAGTAATAATTATAAAGAAGATGGTGCTGTGTTGCTCTACAAAAATGAAACAAAAAGTGGCTCTTCAAGAATACATTCAACAACAATTTACTGGACACAAAATTTATATTATTCTTTGGGTGCAGGGAATGCTGTTCAATCTGCCCATAGATTGTGAGCTCTTTCCTAAGTACATCTGGCTTTAGCTGTTAGGTTTGAGATATATTTGCTCCAATCAGTTTTGTGAAAAGAAAAACAAAGTCTTTTAGAAATCCCAGTGCTCACCATGTCAGACCTTTGGCTTGATTTAATGTATTCAAGAATACAAAATTATCATCTGCTGTGTAAATATGCTAAGAATCCATGAGATTTTGTGACTCATAATTTGAGTTGATTAATCTCATGAGCTCTGAGTAAACAGACTGACTTTCCACTGAGAATATAAATTCATGAGGTAAGAATATAAATTAAAAAGACAACCAGTCAAGGAAGCCATGTTTACTTACAAAACCCAGTAGATAGATAAAATAAACTATCATTAAATGTGCATTCATTATGTGTCAAAACTGCACTTACATCATAAAAAACAATCATTTATTTATCAAATAATCCTGCATAGTAAGTGCTATTGTTACATTTGAATCAACTTAACTAAGAGAAATGTGCCTACAATACAGTAGACTCTATTGAAGTTTGGACCATTATAGTCATGTGAGCCAATTCCTTCAACTCTATGTGTATGTATGTTTATTCAGTCTTTTGTTTCTGTTTCTCTAAAGAACCATGATTAATACAGATTTTTGTATTGAGAAGTGGGATACTGCTATAACAAATACCTAAAAATATGAAAGGGGCTTTGTAACTTTGTAATGGGAAGAAGGTGAAAGAGTTTTAAGATGTATGCTAGAAAAACATCTAGATTGTCTTGAAGAAATTGTAAAAAGGAATATGAACGTTAAGGGCGATTCTAGTGAAATCTCAGATGGAAATGAAGAAAATGTATGAAAAGCTAGATACAAAGTGATTCTTGTTATAAAGTGACAAACAACTTGGCTAAATTGTATTCTAGTGTATTGTAGACAGTAGACATTATGACTGTTTGCCCATTTGCATTTCTATAAAAGAACCTAAGCCTGGGTAATTTGTAAAGAAAAGAGGTTTATTATTGGTCATGGTTCTGCAGGCTGTGCAGGAAACATGGCTCTGGCATACGCTCCTGGTGAGGTCTCAAAAATCTTCCAATCATGGTGGAAGACAAGAGGGAGCAAGCATGTCACATGGTGAGAGAGGGAGCAAGGGTGGGGGAAATATCAGGCTCTTTTGAACAACCAGATCTTGCATGAAGTGACAGTGAGAACTCACTTATTACCATGGGCAGGACCATGGTAATAAAGGTGGTTGAGCCCCATGACTCAAATACCCTTCATCAGACCCCACTTCTGACATTAAGGATTATATTTCAACATGAGATTTGGAACCACAACCAAACCACATCAGTGACAAACTTGGATATTTATGTGAGGAGATTTCTAAGCAAAATGCTGAAGGCATGACTTGGTTTCTCTTTGCTGCTTATAGTAAAATGCAGGAGGAGTGAGATAAATTGAAAGTAAATCATTAAGAAGAAAAGAACCAAAACTTGGATATTTGGAAAACTCTGTCATCCCATACTTTTAAAAATGAACAAATATGATTGGGAGAGAATACCAAGGGTGTGGCTGGACAATTGTTCCATGAAACAATGACAGGTGTCACTCATAGGTCTAATTAGCCATTTCAAGCAGAAGTCAAGGCTATAAATGAAGATAGCTTTACCAGAAGAAACACTGCTGGCCTGGGCTAATGGAAAAAGAGATGGTAAAAATAAAGTAAGGATATAGGAGTTCTGGGATTCTATAGGATAAGACAATAGAGGTAGTCAGCTGCAAAAATAAATAAATAAATAAATAACTAAATAAAAAGTTATTCTTTAAGGAAATGGAAGATCATATGAAAAGTCTACTTGTTTTGTTTTTTTAAAAAAAATCTCCATACTCTTTTCCAAAATGGCTGCACTAATTTACATTTCTACCAACAGTGTTCAGGGTTTTCTTTTCTCCACATCCTCACCCACACTTGTTATCACTCCTCTTTTTGATAATATTCATTCTAACAGGTGTGAAGTGATATCTTACTATGATTTTAATTTACATTTCCCTGATAATTTAAAATGTTGATCATTGTTTTAAATATCATATCTATTCATATCTTTTTTATTTTTTTATTTTTTAATCAACAGAAAAAATCATATATGTTAATAATATACAACATGATATTTTGAAGTATAAACACACTGTAGAATGGTGATTACCAGAGGCTAGGGTGGTTGGGGAGTGGAGTTTGGGAGATGTTGGTCATATATCTTCTTTTGAGAAGTTTCTACTCAGATCCTTTGCCAACTCTTAAGTTGAGTTATTTATTTTTTTGCTATTAAGTTTCCTGAGTTTCTCATATATTTTGGATATTAGCCTCATATCAAGGGACGGTCTGCCAATTTGTGGGTGGTGTCATCATTCTGTTGTTTTCTTTTAGTGCAGAAGCTTTTTAACTTTCTGCAATCCCATTTGTTTATTTTTGCTTTTTTGGCTTGTGCTTTTAGAGACCTATCCAAGAAATAGCACATAATACTGTACACAGTCTTAATTCTATGTGGAATCTAAAAAATGTCAGTCTCAGAAACAGAAATTACCAGAGACCAAAAGGAGGCAATGGAGATGTTGATCAATGGGTAAAAAGCTTCAGTTAGACTACAGGAATATTTTTTTTGTGACCTACTGCACTGCATGACGGTCACAGTTAATAATGATGCATTGTAGATTTCAAAATTGTGGAAAAATAGATTTCTAGAGTTATCACTAAAAAATAATAAATTGGTGATGTAATATATACATTAATTAGCTTTATCAAATCTTTCTATAACATACACATAGACCAAATCATCACATTATGCACTGCAAATATACACAATTATTTGCCAATTAATTTTTTGAAATGAATGATCCCAAAGGTGGAGCTGTCTTTGCCTGAATCAGAGGGTGGGCCCATCTCAGTTTCTGCAGGCCAGGCTGCTGACATCTAGGACCTTGGGATAGAGTTTCTACCCAGGGTTATGGGGACAGGGTGAAGGGGGCAACACTGCCACACCTGTGAACCTGGAAGGTGAGGCTGCCTTCCTGATGGACCCAGAGGACAGAGCTACTAAACCAAAAATCATGACTCTCAAGCATTAAAATCGAATGGATCTGCCCTGATAGGTTTTGGACTGGCTTGAAAATCATGATTCCCTTTATGACTTTTCCCTTTATAAATGGAAATGCTTCTCCTATGCCAGTCCAACCATTGTATTTTGGAAACAGACAACTAGACTGGTTTCATAGGTTTACAGATGGAAAGAAACTTTGCCTCAGTATGAATAGCATCTCATCCCCACTTTAGATAATATTTATAGAGATTTTGGACTTAAGATTATTGCAATGGGTTAAGACTCTTGGACTGCTGGGATGAGATTGAATGCATTATGCTTGTGAGAGGAACAGAAATGTAGAGGTCTAGAGGGTGAAATGTAATGGCGTAAATTGTGTTTCCCACAAAGGTAAATGTTGAAGTCCCAAGCCCCAGTATCAGAGAATGTAACTATATTTGAAGATAAGGTCTTTCAGGTGGTGATTATTAAGGTGGTACATTAATCCAAAAGGCCTGATGTCCTTATAAGAAAAGGGAGAGATATAAGAGATGCATGCATACAAAGTAAAGGCCATGTGAAGACACAGCAGGATGACAGCTTTCTGCAAGTCCAAGAGAATGACCTCGAGAGAAACCAAATTTGCCAAAACCTTGATCTTGGGTTTCTAGCCTTCAGAATTGTGATAAATTAATTTATGTTGTTTAAGATTCCATTGCAGCCCTGGCAAAACTAACACAATGCTGCTATTGTTATATTCAATAAATTTAATGAAGGGAAATGCTGCTGATACAATGCTGCTATTGTTGTTTTCAATAAATTTAATGAAGGGAAATGTGTGTAAAACATAAGGTACCCATTAGAAGTACATGAGTCTATGAGTGTTTACAAATATATACATCCATGAAACCTCCAGTACAATCAGACAGAAAACATTTCTGTCACCCAAAAATATTTCTTTTTGCCTATTTGCAGTCAATCCCCTCCCCAAGGCAGACCTCACACAACCATTGATCTGCTTTCTGTGACTAGAGATTGTTTTTATCTGTTCTACAATTTAATATCAATGGAATAATATACATTCTTTAGTGTCTGGTTTCTTTCAGCTGGCAAGTAGTTGGGTAGATTTTCCAATGATTCTTATTGTGTCAACTGTTTGCTCTTTGCTTTTTGCCTCCTGTCCATCTGTCACATTCCAGTATTAAAGATTTGTTTTATCTCCAGTTGGAGGCTGTTATAGTTTGGCTCTGTGTCCTCACCTAAATCTCATGTCAAATTGTAATCCCAGTGTTGAAGGAGGGTCTGGTGTGAGGTGATTATATCATGGAGGCCGTTTCTAATGGTTTAGTACCATCCCCCTACTGGTGCCTCCTGATAGAGTTCTTCTGAGATCTAATTCTTATAAAGTGTGTGGCACCTTCCCTTTCTCTCTCTTTCCTGCTGCGCATGTGAAGATGTGCTTACTTCTCCTTTGCCTTCTGCCATGATTGTAAGTTTCCTGAGGCCCCCCTAGAAGCAGAATCCTGTACATTCTGTAGAACTGTGAGCCAATTAAAGCTCTTTTCTTCACAAATTACCCAGTCTCAGGTATATCTTTATAGTAGTGTGAGAAGGGACTAATACAGAGCCCTTTGTGAATAAAGGGCTATCAGCATTCACGTACATGTTTTTGCATGGCTATTTTCATTTTTCTTACATAACGTGTATAAGTCCAATTTTTAGGTTTTATGGTATATCTATGTTTAGTTTTATAAGACACTGTTATACTGTTTTCCAAAGTGGATGTACCATTTTAGATTTTCATCAGTAAAATATATTGATTGTTAACAACGTTCCACAGCCCAACCAAACACATGGTATTCTAAGTCTTTTATATTTTAGCCATTCTAGCAGGTTTTCATGATATCCCATTGTGATTTAAATTTGTATTTCCTCAGTGAATAATGATGTTAAATATTCTGCTATGTGCTTACCATATTCTCATATTCTTCTTTAGTGAAATGACTATTCAAGTCTTTTGCCCATTTTAAAAGCTGGCTTGCTTGATTTTTTCCTCCTGAGTTGCATGAGTTATTTACATATCCTAATGTAAGTTCTTTTTCAGATAAATTTAACAATGTGTTCTCCAATTGTGTGACTTGACTTTTCATTTTTAAAACTGGGATTTGTAAAGGAAGTTTTAAATTTTGCTGAAGACTATATATTTTTTGTTGTTGTTTTTACATTTATAATGTCTTTATTGAAATAACATTGTCATACAATAAAGTAAAAATATGTAAACAATTTGATAAGTTTTGGTACATGTATACACCTATAAAACCACTATTACACGTAGATAATGGACAAATCCATCACAGCCAAAAGTTTTCTTCCGCATATTGTCACATCTCTGCACATCTCCTTCCCCACTGCTAATCCTCTTCCCCAGGCAATGAGTAACCTGCTTCTGTCAGTTTAGATTAGCTTGCATTTTATGGAGTTTTACATAAACAAAATCCCAAAATATGTACTCTTTTGGTGTGGCTTTTTTCACTTGACAAATAAAAATAAAATCTTCAACCTCCCAATCAACTGAACAAATCCTAATCTCCATCTTGGCCAAGGGGAACCCAGAGAAACTTTAAAAACTGAGTTCCTGGCCGTGACAGAATGGGAGGTTGGGTACATCTCAGTATAACTCCTCTTTATTAATCTTTAACCAGAGTGCTTTCCTAAGGAGTAAACAGAAACAGCTCTGAAAAACAAAAAATGTAAAGTACATTCCTTTGTCTCCTTAGGCCAATCATCTGAAGCCAACAGCAGATGTGACAGTCACCAGATTTACAGTGCATCTCTTCCTAAAAACTGACCATGATCACCAGACTAGTTTGGAGAGGATGCACAGAGAGGATTTTTGCGTCCTTGGCATCACGTTTTGATGTCAGTGGGTTGAAAACTCTACTCCTAGATCATGCTCACGCTGCCATTTTTAAATCATTCGACTCATGAAGAGGCACAAAGCTCAATTGCACACGTGCACATTTCTCCTTTTATAATTATGACTCCGCTTATAGATTATTAAATATGTATATTCAGCCACCCTATTCACCATAAATTCTGGTCTTATTCTTCCCTCACCCAAAGTGCTTGTTTCCAGATTCTGTCAGAGACTGTGCTTCCTAGCCTGTCTGAATGGCCACTTTGCAGGATACAACCCTTTAGAAGAAACAAAGTTCTCCTTTGCAAATTTTTTAACCTTGTGATTCTTCAGTCGACATACTTAATATAATTATTTTGAAAGATCAAAAATATAATTATGTATATCAATAATGTATTCTTTTTATTGAAGAATAGTATTCCATTATATGGAAATACAATTTGTTTACTCACTTACATGTTGATAGACTGCATTGCTTCCAGTTTTTGATTATTGAAAATAAAAATAAAGCCACTGCAAGTATTTATGCAGAAGCCTTTGTTTGAAAAAAACACTTTCAGTTTTGAAATACCTAGGATTGCAGTATCTGTGTCCTATGGCAGGTATATTTTTAGCTTTTAGTTAAATGGCGACTGTTTACAAAGGCAGTTTTGCCACTTTATATTTCTACCAGCAATTTAATGAGCATTTCATTTGAATCACATCTTCACCAAAATTTGGCATGGTTGGATTTTTTTTAATTTTAGATATACATATATAAACAATTATATTATTGTGGTTTTAATTTGGGTTTCCTTAATAACTAATTATATTAGGTATCTGTTTATGTGCCTATTTTCTGTATGTATATATTATTTGGAGAAATGTCTATTTAGACATTTGTCCATTTGTTTATTAGTTTCTTTGATTACTTATTGACTTTTGAGATTTATTTGTACATCCTGAGCTCAAATTATTTTACAAATACATGATTTGCTAGCCATTTATATTAGCCTGTGACTTGTCTTTTTATTCTTTTAAATCTTTTATATTAGTCTGTGACTTGTCTTTTCATTCTTTTAACAGTATCTTTTGAAAAGTAGAATCCTTACTTTTGATGAAGTCCAATTTATCGACTTTTTAATGTTAATATGTTGTGATGTTTTGTCTAAAAATCTTTGCCTAACCATTACTTTGTCATCTCCATTACTGCTTTACTTTTATCTATAAGTTTATAGCTTTAGGTTTTTCATTTTAGTCTGTAATCCAATTTGCATTCATTTTGGAAATGTGAGAAGTAAAGCTCTAATTTTCTTTTTTTCCCATAAGAATATTCACATTTTCTAGTACCGAGTATTAAAAACACTATGTTTCTCCATTGAATTGTCACTTTGTCAAAAATTAACTGATTTTAAGTTTGTAGCTCTTGTTCTGGGTTTTCTATTTGTTTTACTAGTTTATTTATAGCACTAGCACGCTGTCTTGCTTAATGTAGTTTTATAACACTCTTGAAACAAGATAGTAAAAATTCTCAAACAATATATTTTTATATCTCAAAGTTGTTTTACTTATTCTAGTTTCTTGCATTTTTATATGAATTTTGGAATTAGCTTTTTAATTTCTACAAAATGCTCTACAGAAATTTTGATAAACATTGCCTTGAAACTATACATTGATCTGTGGAGCACTGACATTTTAAAATACTGAATTGTCTGAGCCATGAGCCTAGTAATCTGTTTATTTATTTAAATTTTTTAAATTTCACTCACCAATGTTTCAGATTATACTTTGCCAAATTTATCTATGAATATTTAATTTTTCATACTATGGTAAATTACACTGTTCTAATTTCAATTTCTGATTGTTACTAGTGTATAGAAATATAGTTGATTTTACATATTGATATTGTATTCTACAACTTTGATAATTCACCTACTATTTTAGTAGCTATTAAAAATAAATTTAATAAAATTTCCTTCATAATCATGCCATCTATGAAACAAACAAACAAATACCCAAGGACAGTTGTATTGTTTTCCAATGTAGATGCCCATTATGTTATTGATATTATTCTTTGACTTGTTACAATGACTAGCATTTTTAGTACTAGTCATTGTAAAAGAAATGAGTGGTATATTTTTACCTTGTTCATGATCTTTAGGGGAAAGCATTCAGTCTTTCATCATTAATAATAATGTTAGCTGTGTGTTTTTCAGAGGTCTTCAAACAATTTCAGAAATTTCTCTTCTATTCTTAGATTGCTGAGTATTATCTTCATGAATATATATTGAACTTATCATAAGATTTTTCTGTATCCATGAAATTGTCATGTAATTAGCTTCTTTTTATTCCATTAAAGTGTTGAACTACACTGATTTGTTTTTGAATGCTATAATCTTATAGTCCTGGCATAATACCCACTTAGTTATGGTGCATTATCCTTTTTATATATTTCTAGATAATATTGACTAGTATTTTGCTGAGGATTTTTTTATATAAGCGTACTAAGAATATTGGATGGTAATAAGATTTTTTTCTTGTAATATTTTTGTTAGTTTTGGTATTAGAATAATGTTGGTCTCATTAAATGCATTGGAAAGTGTTTCCTATTCTTCTATTAAAAAAGTGTACTATTGGTATTCCTACCTTAAATGTTTGAGATAATTCACTGACAAGGCCATCTAGCTTTGGATGTTTTTATTTTAAAATGGCTTTCAATTTTGGGTTCAATTTCTATTTTAGACATAGAGCTATTACAAATTTTTAATCTTATGTTTTCAGTTTTTATATTGATGTCTCCAAAACTCTTGCACATTTTAAATTACATAGATGAAATTTTTGTCATAGTATATTGATAGGATTATTCACTATTATGCTCCTAAGACCCTATAGCGATATCCTCTTTTTAATTCCTTGGAAATACACACAGAATGAGTCTCTGCACTAACTGGGTCCACTGTGAGTAACACTTGAGATGAAACTTGACCTATTACCTGAAGACCATGAACTCCAATTTCCCCAATTTTTACTTTTGGTAAGACATTAAAGTGTTTTGGATTCCCAGGCACTGACATCTTAAAGCCAGTTTCTTATGCTCCCCAACCAAATCTGTGTATTTTCTTTTCCAAATGCATTGTCACTCTAGCAAATGACCATAAATCTCTTTTGAGGAGATTTGGAGGATGATATGAAGCATTTACTTCTGACAATGGTGTAAGGTCATTTCCTGAAGGTGACTTGTTCTCCCTGTCATTCAAGAATGTTTTGTGTGTTTGTCTGTGAATTTATTGACATCTAGCTGAGTGAGATGCTGCAACTTCCTACCATGGAAGTTGATGCAGGTTTTTCTATAATATAGATCATGACACAATCTAGTAGGCACTCCAGACTGGCTTGAAGAGGATGTGTCCATGGCTCACAAGTTTAGTGAGTTGTCATCCAAATACGATTTGCTGTATATCTGCCCCCTGGAGTGAGGGTGAGCTTGCCAAAGGGAAGCCTTGCTGCTGCTGGCCACTGGCCGCTGGTAAAAACAAGTGCTCTCTCTGTGGAAGTCCAACAAGATGAGCATGCTGGAAGCAGGAAGAGAAATGCTTTTGTATTCCAGTGAAGCTCTAGCAATTTCTATTGATTAAGCCTAATATCAGGCCATCTGGTAAAGTACAAATGTCTTAAAAGATTTTCCCTATTATACACAAGGAAGAGAGAATTTGGAACTTAGAGTCCATTAGTTGGTTATTACCCAATTGTCATATATTTTACTTGTCCATATGTTCTGCCACTCCAATATGCATCACTATTGTTTCTTATTTAAATAGTCAATTATATTTAAAATATTTTAAACAGGAAATATTTTTATTTACCTAAATATTTACTATCTCTTATGCTTTTCATCTCTTCGTGTAAATTAAAATTTCCATTGGAAGCAATTTCCCTCCTCTCCTCTTGATTAACTTCCTTATCCTTTTCTCATAGCGCAGGCCTGTGAGCAACAGATTCTGTCAGATTGTTTTTGTCTAAAAAAATTTTTTTACCTTCATTTTTATTTCATATTTTTGATGAAGCTAGTATTTGAGGTACAAAACATTTTTTTCAGCATAAATATGATGCCTTTTGTCTTCTGGCTTGCACTGATTGCTGGAGTATTAGAGTTCTCCAGAGAAACAACCAATAGGGGATGTGTGTGTTTGTGTGTGTGTGTGTGCAATTAAGGAGGTTGGAAAGTCCGAATCTACAGTGCTGTGTGGGGCCATAGAGTAGAGACTCAAGAGAGCCAATGATGCAGATGAAGTCTGAAGGTAGGCTGCTGAGAATTCCCCCTTGCTTGAGGAGGCCAGTCTTTTTGTTCTAGTCAAGTCTTCAACTGATTTCATGAGCCCTACCCACATTATGAGGGCAATCTACTTAACACAAGGTTCACTGATTTAAATGTCAGCCTCATCCAAAATACTCTCCACATAGACACATAAAATTATCTATTGCAGATCATTCTTATTTTTGTTTCCTTTTATATACAATGTCTTTTCACTTTTAATGTTAACATTTTCTTTATATCCTAGTGTTCAGCCTATTTAATTATGATATGCCTCAATGTATTGTTCTGTATGTTTATTTTGGTTGAAAGTTCATTCATGATCTGATCAACTTATTGGATTTATGGTTTATGGTTTTCATTAAATTGGAAAAAAAAAGACTTGTTTTGCTTCAAGCAATTTTTTTTTTCTCTCCTACTGTGTCATTTTTATTATACATGCATTAGATCACCTAATATTATCTCGCATGTCACAAAGTCTGTTCATTATCAGTTTTTATTTATCAGTTTGCTTCAGTTTTTTTTTTTTTTTTTTTTTTGAGACGGAGTCTCGCTCTGTTGCCCAGGCTGGAGTGCAGTGGCACGATCTCGGCTCACTGCCAGCTCCGCCTCCCAGGTTCATGCCATTCTCCTGCCTCAGCCTTCCAAGTAGCTGGGACTAAAGGCGCCCGCCACCACGCCCAGCTAATTTTATTGTATTTTTAGTAGAGACGGGGTTTCAACGTGTTAGCCAGGATGGTCTCAAACCTTGTGATCTGCCCGCCTTGGCCTCCCAAAGTGCTGGGATTACAGGCGTGAGCCACCGCGCCCAGCTGCTTCAGTTTTTAAAAGTTGGTTTTTATGTGTTTTCAAGGTCATTTATATTTTCTTTTTAGAATCTAAACTGCAGTTATACTCATCCAGTAATTTTTTTTTCTAAATGTCGAATTTCTATCTCTATAATTTTCCATTTGGTTCACTTTTATATCTTCTATTTTCTTCTTCTATATATATATAAAATATATATGCTATATTATATTATATATAATTACATTATATATTATTATATTATATTATATATAATTGTATATTATATATTATATATATTATATATAAAACATATATATGGATATATAATATATATTATATATTATATATTATAATATATTACATATTATATATTATAACATGTAATATATAATATAACATATATGGATATATATATGGATATATATTATATATGCTATATCCAAAACACATTTATAAGATCTGTTTTGAAGTCCTTTTCCATTAACACCATCTTATCTATCATTTTTGACTCTGTTTTTATTGATTGATTATAGGCCCCATTTTTTCTTGTTCCTTTGCATACTTAATAATTTCTGATTGGATATGAAACACGGTGAATTATATGTTTTCCAACATCTGAAATTCATCTTCTTTAAAAGGTTATAGAACATTGCTTTGGATGACATTGACATTTTATTGATATGGCTTAACCTTTGGACTCTTGTTGTGGCAGCTCTAAGTTGCTTCTACCCCAGGGTTTGTTTAGCCCTACCACTAAAGTGTTATTAGCCTTCTCAGGTCTCTACTGACTGCCTCAGGGGTTCAATGAGACTGTTCTGACTCGTAGAAATACTAGTATCTTCTATCTCTGGGAATTCTTTACCTAATAGTACTCTGATATTTCTTTGCCTGGCCTTTTGAAATCACATTCTCTATGTTGCAGCAACACGTTCAAGGGGATAGCTAAGCAGATTTTTAGAGGGTGTGTGTGTGTGTGTGTGTGTGTGTGTGTGTGTTGCTCTCTGTTTTATAGTACTCATCCCCGAAAATTCTAACTGCTTTAGCCTCCCCCAACTTTCTTTTATCTTCTCAACTGAGACCTCCGCTCCCTCTACCACACTGTGGAAAGTATCCGCATGACAAAACCCAGGGGGATTCACCTTATTTGCTTCTTTTCTTTCAGAGCTAACGATCCAACACTCCTTATTTTATACTGTCTGAAAATAATTGCTTTATATATTTGTCCAGTTTTCTAGCTACTTACAGAAGGAAATTATGTCCAGTATCAGTTATTCCAAATGACTTGAAATGTGTGTCCTTTAGGTTGGTTTATATTTTAATTTTATACTTGAATAAATAAATGCTCAGGATTTTTTTTCTTTTTGATTGTCAATCCTCTAGTTTCACATTTTAGAAAGTAAATGCCTAAATACTACAACAATCACCATTTGGAGAATCTACCCAGTATCAAGCAAAATGCTAAACATGCAACATATCATATTTCATCTCATCTTTTGACAATGCCTTGGAAGTTTTATCATCCCACTTTCTAAATGAAGTAATTAAATACAAGGCAATATCATGGACTAAATATTAGTGTCACCCCCCCGCCCAATTGATATTTTGAAATCTTATCCCCAGGATGTGATGGTGTTACAGGAAAGGGATCTTGATCCAGACACCAAGAGTGGGCTCTTGGATCTCGCGTAAGAAAGAATTCAGGGAGAGTCTGCAGTGTAAAGTGAAAGCAAATTTATTAAGAAAGTAAAGGAATAAAATAATGGCTATTCCATAGACAGAGTTGCCCATTTTTATAGTTATTTCTTGATGATAGGCTGAACAAGGGGTGAATTATTCATGCCTCCCCTTTTTAGACCATATAGGGTAACTTCCTGATGTTGCCATGGCATTTGTAAACTGTCACGGTGCTGGTGGGAGTGAGGGAAGCAGTGAGGGTTACCAGAGGTCACTCTCATCACCATTTTGTTTTGGTGGGTTTTGGCTGGCTCCTTTACTGCAACCTGTTTTATCGGCAAGGTCTTCATGACCTGTATTTTGTGCTGACCTCCTATCTCATCCTGTGAACTAGAATGCCTTAACCATCTGTGAATACAGCCCAGTAGATTTCAGCCTGATTTTACCCAGCTACTATTTAAGATGGAGTTACTCTGGTTCACAACTGTCTGACAAATATAAAGGAAATGGTCAACCCCCACTAACCGTCATGACCTGAGCCAGTCTCTCTGGGTTAAAATTTAAAATCGCCCTGGTCAAAAAGAAAGTCCATTCAGAAGGCCAGGGGGCCTTAGCATTTTATTGTTGGTTTACAGGATTCTTTATGCAGGAGGAGCATTAAGTACAAATCAAGGCTGTCCCGGAAAACAAGGATGCCTGGTCATTCTATTTATAGTGGATGTTTTATCTGAAGTTTGGGCCATTGCTGAGACCTGTGCAATGTTGCATTGTAAACCAAAAAGTACATGAGACAAGTCTCAAACCATTTAGAAGTTGATTTTGCCAAGGTTGAGGAATATGCCAGGGAGACAGATCCATGCTCTTCTCTAAAGATAAATTTGAGGGTTTCAGTATTTAAAGGGGAAAAGCAGGGTAGATGAGAAAGAGGGAGGATATGGTCACATTACTGAATCCACATGTTGCAAGAGAAAAGGAGTAGGTAGGAGAATAGTCAATTATGGATTCATCTGGTGCTCACTAATTGACACTTTACATAAGATAAGATGAACATAGAATATCTCCCTATGTAGATATTTAACCTTCTATCTCTACGTGATGAAAAACAAAAGGGAAGGCAGCTTCTTGCATGGCTCAGCTTTCAGGTTAATTTTTTTCTTTTGGCAGAGTGAATTAGGGTCCCAAGTTTTTATTTTCCTTTCACAGCATCAACCCTGGGTTAGGTAACACCATCTCCACGGAAATGGCCTGACATCTTGTATGAAAACTAACCTTACGGTGACCACCAAATAGGTGCAAAATGTGTACAGGTGGGGAGCTGCAATATAACTTAAGGCTTCCCCCAAAAATGTTTCATCTGAGACTCTATGGCTGAACAACAGCCAGATAGGTTACCGAATGTGGCCCTTTTCAAGAATGCACTAATTTATTCGTTTCTGCAGACAAATCATGTAAAGAGATGAAAAATCAGGCTTAGGGGTTAAACATGAGCCAGGTAGTCTTGAGACTTAACTCTGGGGAGAAAATGGCAATCACCGAACCATTTCTAAACATATAGGTAATACTAATGAAACCACCTTTGCAAAAATCCTATCAGTAAAAATAACTGTATAGTGATCTAACCCACCCCCAACCCCATCTTACCTTTCCCTTAATTATTCCTGGGATGTTGGACCAAGTTAGAGAGACATTTAGGCTCTACTTTAAATGATAACAGCCCTTCCCCAAAATTCAACCACCTTTATAGAGCTAATGAAAGACTATCAGGCTGAGGCAGGAGAGGAATCTGAATTCTACTAAGGTGTAGTCATAGATTGACAGCCATTCCTGCACCTAACACCACTACAGTAGATTAGCCTTCCGAGATATCTTTTCAGGGTTTTTTTTTTTTTTTTTTTTGCATGTCTAACACCCATGGCTCCACCTGTACCTGCCAAGCCTGCTCCTGTGGCCTTACGCAGAAGTGATTCAGCATGCAGGAGGACAGCTTTGAACTCCTACGATTCATCTTTGCCCCAGTCAATCAGTAGCAAGCCTAGCAACCACCACCCCTTCCTCCAAATTGCATTTGAAAAACTCGTAAGCTACAAGTGTTGAATGAGACTGATTCAAGTACTAACTCCATCTTCCACTTGGCATGGCCAGCCTTGTGTCTATGAAATTCTTTCTTTACTGCAATGCTATGGTCTTTCTTTGTGCAGCAGGCAGAAAGAAGCCCTCTGGCAGTTATAACATAATCTAATCATTAAATATTTTCTTGGATATAATATAGAAAATAAATTTTGCTGCACTGGTGTTGCAGGTGATAAGTTATCACAAGTATATGGTCATAGATAATATTAACTTGAAGTAATGTGGTAGAAGGAGACAAAAAACATAAAAGTTGTATGTTCTGTACTAGTTTTATATAAACATATTAATATAAACATGTTTATATAAACATATTAATATAAACATGTTTATATAACATATTAATATAAACATGTTTATATAACATATTAATATAAACATGTTTATATAACATATTAATATAAACATGTTTATATAAACATATTAATATAAACATGTTTATATAAACATATTAATATAAACATGTTTATATAAACATATTAATATAAACATGTTTATATAAACATATTAATATAAACATGTTTATATAAACATATTAATATAAACATGTTTATATAAACATATTAATATAAACATGTTTATATAAACATATTAATATAAACATGTTTATATAAACATATTAATATGTTAATATAAACATGTTTATATAAACATATTAATATGTTTATATAAAACTAGTATAAAACATGAAACTAGTATAAAACATATTAGTTTATGTAAATTAATGTTTATATAAAACTAGTAATAACTAATATGATATACTAGTTATATCAAAGGGAAAGATATGAATTGGGAGTAGAATTAACAAACATGGATAGGAATTTTGTAAAATTTATGGCTTAGTATCACCCACTGAGAGGAAATATAGGACAAAAATTTGGTTTTGGCAAGGTCTGTGAGTTGGGGAATGGGGAATAATGAACAAAAGTGGAAAAGAGCCAACTCAGAATTTATTAACTTAAGAATGCATAAAAACAAAAATATCCAAGGCAGTAAGCAAAAAGGAAGTAAAAACAAAGTAGAGGTTCTGATCAGACAAAAAGTGTTAGGCTTATGTGTGTTCCAGAAGGAAAAAGACCAAATTCTACAACCACAGCCAGGCCCTCTGTAAGAGCAGAACAGCAGAGGGAGGCACAACTTGAGAACTGCAGCCACTAGTGAATAAAAGAATCAAAGATGTAGCAGGACGAGACACTTCTTGAGGCCTGGAACATCCAAAAAGGAAAGGCAGACAGTGCCTTGAAGAACATGTAGAAGAGGCATTTTTCTTTGCTAGGCTCCTAAAGGCACACATTTCAGGAACATAATTAGCACCTGCGGTACTGAAATCTGCAGAACATAATTCTCCAGCTGAAAAACACTTGAGCAAGAGAATTTCATGGACCCGTGCTATCCCATAGCCAGAGTTTCTGACAGCTGCTCCAGTGGCATGAAACCACTCCTCAAACATGGTAGAGGCTGTGCCATTAGCAAGAGTTGATGAACAATGAAGAAATGAGATTTAGAAACATAGGGCATGGAGAGAAATGGAAACTGATAAGTTTTGAATAATCATGCCAGGAAATAAACATATGTGATCCCGAGCTTCTGATCCAGGGACCTGGGCTCCCACCACCACAGTTTTCTAAACTTAGCAAGAAGGTTTTTAAGGCTACTAAGACAGAAGTCAGCACACTTTCTGTGAAGGCTGGGTGTTAAATATTTTAGGTTTAGCACAACATATAGTCTCTATATAAAGCCAAGAAAGCAGCCATCTATAATATGTAAATGAATGGGTATAATTGTGTTCTAATAAAGCTTTATTTACAAAAAAGTGCTTTTTTTTTTTTTTTTTTTTGAGATAGAGTTTCACTCTTGTCACCCAGGCTGGAGTACAATGGCATGATCTTGGCTCACTGCAACCTCCGCCTCCTGTGTTAAAGCAATTCTCCTGTCTCAGCCTCCCGAGTAGCTGGGATTAATGGCGCCCACCACCACGCCTGGCTAATTTTTTATATTTTTAGTAGAGATGGGTTTTCACCATGTTGGCCAGGCTGGTCTTGAACTCCTGACCTCAGGTGATCCACCTGCCTCGGCCTCCCAAAGTGCTGGGATTACAGGCGTGAGCCACCACACCCAGCCTAAAAAGTGGTAATTCCTTAGGGCCATAGTTTTCCAACACCTTCCCCAGGAGAAACAGTGTTCATAGGGTGCTTCCTCCCCTTAGATATGGTAAATGCATTCTGTCCAAATCAACTTCTTATTGGGATACTGCTAAAGACTGAATTAAGGGCTGTACTTTATAAATTTTGTAATCCTGAAATACATTGCCTGACATCCTAGCAAGACTAAGAGGAAAAAAAAAATCTCCTTTTACTATCTTTCCCACAAATATCACTGATTTTTAGGTATTTAGCAGCACCGAAGACCGAGATCTGGAAAAGTAATTTTGTTTTTGGATCTGGAGATAATCTTATTTCTAAATTTTGCTGTCAGATTTCAGTGCTGTAATAATTTCATATGTACTATAATCTCATTTGATTGTAAGGTAATATCAGTTTTTATGCTATGAAGGAATTATAGCCATGTAAAGAACAGGGAGCTCAGACATCAGGAACGCCACCCTCTGGCTAAATCTAAGCAAAACAAGAACCTGAACAAGATTTCAATTGTTTTGCATTTTTAGCTGAAAAGGTGAAAACATGTAATTTGTAGATTTAATTCTTTAGTTTTGGAAATCTTTGGGCTTTAACTTGCAAGGAGATTTAATCTTTGAAATTTAATGTGTTCATAGCGACTTCTTAATGAGCATGGATTTATATATTTATATTTGGAGCATCTCTATATTGGTATCATTGAGATATCAAAAATATTGTTATTTGATTTTCTTTAAAAAACCTTACAAGCTGATATTAAATAGTGGCTAGGCATATTTTGAGATGAACAACAGAATAAGAATAAAATATTTGCCTTCGGGTATAAAAATTTGTCTGGACATTACACTGATTAAATCCTCAGTGGATTTAAGCCCATCACCCACCATGATTTCAGTTGACAATAGGCAGTGTCCACGTCCGCCTCTCTGTTCCCTTTCTCCCTCTGCTACTGGTGTTTCCTTCACCCACCAAATAAATTGCATGCTCTCAGAGTCTAATTTAGAGGTAACACAAAGAAGAAGAAGAAAAAAAAAAACATTGGTTGAAAGAACAGATCAATGAACGTGTAAACATTCCTTATATATAGATTTTTTGGTAGAGGAGGCAGCTGTGTTAAGGTCAGGAAGAAATTCAGAGAGACTAGGGCTATCTCTACAAGGTCTTTCTCTCTACCCCTTCACATCTTCACTATTTGTGTCACTGACCAGTCAGCTGATTATCTTGGCTTTATTTCTACAGTTTTCTTCTAACAATTTTCACTGCTTCTTGAATCTCTATTTAGTCTATTACTAGAAGAATCCTTCAGAATATGAGATCAGAGTATCAGCTTTAATAGGAACTCCACAATCCCTTCTTTAACCAGTACTTGCTGAGTATCTCCTAACTGCTAGTCCCTGTTCTAATGCTTAGGATGCACCCGAGAACAAAGCCAAATCAGGAAGTCCCGATAGAGTCAAATCACTTACATCTTGGGTCAGAAATCAGAACTACTATTCTAAGAATATGCACTATGAGAAAGAGGAATGATAGTCTCCCCCAAGCCACAACATCACACATTCCCTTTGGAACTCTGTTATCCAACTTAAAACATATCCTTTATGCAAGCCAAAATAAGAAAGTCAGCATCAATGCTAACTTTATTTTTTTAAAGGAAAATATTATCATATATATATTTAAGGTATACAAGATGATATTATGGGATACACATACAAAGTAAAAAGGTTACTAGAGTGAGGCAAATTAAAATACACGTCACGTCACATAATTATCCATTTCTTTGCTTTTGTGTCAGAAGCAGTTACAACACACTCATTTAGCATGAATCAGAAATATAGGAAAATTTTATTGCCTATGATTCCCATGTTGTATGTTAGGTCTCTCAATTTGTTCATGCTACATATTTGGATCCTCTGATCTATTTCCCCTCATTTCATCCCCACATCCCAACCCAAGCACATGGTAACAAGTTTGTTTTCTATCTGTATGAATGATTTTTTTAAGATCCTATGTATAAGGGGGATCATACAGTATGATTTTACTCTGTGTCTGGTTTATTTCACTTAACATAGTGTTCTCCAGTATACACTGTAGCAAATGGCAAGATCTCATTCTTTTTTAGGGCTAAATAATATTCTATAGTTTTATGTACACACACACACTCTTATACTTCAAAGTCATATATATATATATACACACACACACACATGCACATATAGACATATATGCATATTTTATATATGTATATAAAAATATATATGTATATTATGTATATATTATATATCATATATTATATATACATATATCATATATGTATATATTATGTGTATATATGTATGTATATTTTATATGTGTATGTATATTTTATACACATGTATACTTATATATGTATATATTTTATATATATGTATAGATAAAATATAGAACAGAAAAAATTCCAAACCTACAGGCCTTTCTGATGAACATGTATGTAAAAATCCTTAATAAAATATTAATTAACCAAATCCATCAACATATCGAAATGTGTATACTTTATCACCAAGTGTGAGTGATCCCTAGTATGCAAGGCTGGTTTAACATATGCACATCAATTGACACGATACATCACATTAACAGAACAAAGGATAAAACCACATGTTTGTCTCAATTATGCAACAGTACCATGTGACAAATTTCAACATTTTTTATTGATAAAAACCCTTAACATTTTAAGAATAGTTTATATATGTACATGAAATATATCTATCTCGATCTATCTATCTATCTATCTATCTATCTATCTATCTATCTATCCATAATATAGTTGTTTCCATATCTTGGCTATTGTGAATAATGCTGCAATAAACATAAAAGTACAGATATTTTTATTCCTTTTGAAATAAAGATGATTTTATTTCTTTAGAAGATAAGCCCAGAAGAGGGATTTGTGAGTCATCTGGTAGTTCTTCAGAAACCTTCACACTGTTTTCCATAATGGCGGTACCAATAAACATTCTCATTAACAATGTATAAGAGTTTTCTTTTTTCCGCACCTTGAGAAACGTGTATTATCTTTGACTTTTTGAAAATAGGCATCCTAACAAGTGTGAGGTGGTATTAAAATGGGAAAATTTGCTTGTCCCCCTCGCAGGGCACGCGATGGGGGTTTGGCTCATTTATTCAGTGTCCCGCTGCTCAAACCTCTAGTGGGAGCATGAAGACGGGCAGGTTGTGGGGTTCTGACCCCATGGCAGTGTCTACGGGTGAATGTTCACAGCTGAAGCCCCAGTGCGTATGTGTTACATGGTGCTCTTTCAGTTTAGTCGTCAGTGGGCGGCTTGTGTTACCTCAATTAGACCCCTGCCTCATAGCAAGGATAAAGGACTTTCTGTATCCTAGGGCTTCTTGCTTTGGTATACTGGATGAATGTCATCACCTGTGGGCTTGGAGAATGAGTGCAAGGTTTTAAGGAGTGGAAGTAGCTCTCAGAAGATGGGGGAGCCAGAAGGGAAGATGGAGTGGGAAAGTGGTTTTTGCCTGGAGTCGGGCCTCTCAGCGGCCAGGCTCCCCTCCAACCACACAGGCCAAACTCCGCATCATTCCACTGGTTGATGGCCTGCCAGCTTGCCAACATCTGCCCATAATTGTTGGTGTGCTCCTACACAGGTGTGTTCCTCTCAACATCCAGTTGCTTGTGTCCTCTTCTGACCGTGTGTTCCTCTCAACATTCAGTCACTTGCGTGCATGCCAGCTAGGGTCTCAGGGTTTTTATAGGCACAGAATGGGGGCGTGGCAGGCCACAGTGGTCTTGGGAAATACAACATTTTGGCAGGAAAACAGAAATGCCTGTCCTCACCTAGGTTCCTGGGCACAGGCCCTGGGGGTGGAGCCCTAGTCAGGGACCCACTCTTCTTCTCCCAGTACCTTCTTGCCTTGCTCCCGTATCAGCATCTCATAGAGGTTTTGATTTGCAATTCCCTGATAATTAATTATGTTGAGCACCTTTGTATCTACCTGTTGGCCATTTCAAGATACATTTTGAAAAAAAATCTATTCAGGCCTTTTACTGATTGTTTAATGAAATTGTTTTTCTACTATTTGTATGAGTTCTTTACAAATGTTGGATATTAATTCTTTATCAGATACATAGTTTCCAACTCGTTTTTCACAATTCATACTCTGCTGTTTCATTTTATTTATGATTTCTTTTGCTGCACAGAAATTTTTAGTTTGATGTATTCCCTTTTTTTAATTTTTGCTTTTGTGGTCTGAGCTTTTAGTATGATATCGAAAAAGCCATTCCCAAGGCCAATGTCTAGGAGATTTTGCTTTATGTTGTCTTCTATGAGTTTTGCAGTTTCTGGTCTTACATTTAGGACTCTTCCTTGAGTTCATTTTTGTGTATCTTGTAAGATAAGGGTCCAATTTTATTCT
Source organism: Pongo abelii (assembly GCF_028885655.2). Lineage (NCBI taxonomy): Eukaryota > Metazoa > Chordata > Mammalia > Primates > Hominidae > Pongo > Pongo abelii. The sequence goes on from NC_071988.2 coordinate 10,927,851, forward strand.
TGTGCATATAGCACCATTTATTGAAAAGACTATCCTTTTCCTGTTGTGTCCTCTTGGTGCCTTTGTCAAAAATTAGTTGACCATAAATATCTGGAATTATTTCTGTGCTCCATGTTTTGCTCCACTGGTCTATGTTTCTATCTCTCTCTCTTTAATTTCAGTGCGAAACAGTTTTGATTACTGTAGCTTTGTATTACAATTTTAAATCAGGAATTACGATGGTTCCAACTTTTGCTTTTTCAGAATTGTTTTGGCTATTCAGGGTTTTTATGTTTTCATGAACAATTTAGGAGTTCTTTTTCTATTTCTGTAAAAAACAACATTGGAATTTTTATAGAGGCTGCGTTGAATTTGTGTATTGTTTTGGGTAGTATGCATGTTTTAATGATATCCTTCAGTGCATGAACATGAGGTATCTTTCCACTTATTTGTGTCTTCTCCAATTTTTTTCATCAATGTTTTATAATTTTCAGCATACAGGTCTTTCCCCTTTGTGGTTAGGTTTATTCCCAAGTATTTTTACTTGGGACAGTTTAACAGTGAAGCCATCTGGTCGTTGGTTTGTCTTTATTGGGAGATTTTTGATTAGTTCTTAAAACTCTTCATTTATTATTGGTCTGTTCACGCTATTTCTCCTCACTCAATCTGGATAGGTTGTGCTATTTTAGAAATGTATTCATTTTCTCCAAGTTGTTTAATTTTTTGGTACGTAATTTTTTACCATATAGTCCCTTATGGTCCTTTTTATTTCTGAGGTATCTATTGTAATTTCTTCACATTCATTTTTAATTTAATTTATTTTAGTATTCCCTTTTGTTTCTTAGTTAAGACTAGCTCCTGGTTTGTATATTTATTTTTTATAAAAATAAAGACAACTCATTTTTGTTGATTCTTTCTATGATTTTTCTATTTTCTATTTGATTTATTTCTGTTCTGATTTTTATGATTTTTCTTCCTTCTCCTTATTTTGGGTTTAGTTTGTTCTTTCTCTAGTTCCTTGAGACAATTTGGGATGTTTCTTCTTCTTGAATATGCACATTTGTTACAGAAACTTTCCTTTTAGAACTGCTTTTGTTATGTTATATATGTTTTGGTATCTTGTACTTTCCTTGTTGTATCAAGATTTAAAGAAAAATCCTTTTGATTAGGTCTTTGACTCATTTGTTGTCCAGGAACATGTGGTTTAATTTCCATATATTTGTACCTTTTAAAAATTTCATCCTGTTATTAATTTCTAGTTTCACACCATTGTCATCTGAAATGATACTGTGTTTGACATCAATCTTCCTATATTCGGTAAGACTTGTTTATTGGTCTAACATATGGTCTAGTCTAGAGAGTATTTTATGTGCTCTAGAGAAAAAAAAATGTGTATTCTGTTGCTGTTGGATGGTAAGTTCTGTATATGTCTGTTAAGTCCGTTTGGGCAAAAATGTAATTAAAGTTCTATATTCTTAAAACTAATTTTGTGTCTGATCAATCTATTTATCGTTGAAAGTGAAGTAATGAAATCCCTTACTATTATTGTATTGCTACCTATATGTTTTTTCATGTCCATAAATGTTAATTTATTTAGGTGCTTCAATGTTGGGAAAATATATATTTATAATTTTTATGCTATCTTAATGAATTCACCTTATTAAATAATGCTTTTTTATGTTTTGTGACAGTTTTAACTTGATGCCTATTTTATGAGATATATGTATAGCCCAACCTTTCTGTCTTTTGATTATCATTTGCTTGGAAGACCTTCAACCATTCCTTCAGCTTATGTGTCCTTAAATTTTTTTTATTATACTTTAAGTTCTGGGGTACATGTGCAGAACATGCAGGTTTGTTACATAATATACATGTGCCATGGTGGTTTGCAGCACTCATCAACCTGTCATCCACATTAGGTATTTTTCCTAATGCTATCCATCCCTCAAAGTCTGTTCATATCCTTTGCCCATTTTTTGATGGGGTCCTTTTTTTCTTAAAAATCTGTTCAAATTTTTTGTAGATTCTGGATATTAGCCCTTTGTCAGATAGGTAGATTGCAAAAATTTTCCCCCATTATGTAGGTTGCCTTTTCACTCTGATAGTTTCTTTTGCTGTGCAGAAGCTCGTTAGTTTAATTAGATCCCATTTGTCAATTTTAGCTTTTCTTGCCATTGCTTTTGGTGTTTTAGTTATGAAGTCTTTGTCCATGCCTGTCCTGAATGGTATTGCCTAGGTTTTCTTTTAGGGGTTTTATGGTTTTAGGTCTAAAGTTTAAGTCTTTAGTTTCTGTATAAGGCGTAAGGAAGGGGTCCAGTTTCAGTTTTCTGCATATGACTAGCCAGTTTTCCCAACACCATTTATTAAAAGAGAATCCTTTTCTCATTCCTTGTATTTGTCAGGTTTGTCAAAGATCAGATGGTCATAGATGTGTGGTGTTATTTCTGAAGACTCTGTTCTGTTTCACTGGTCTATATATCTGTTTTGGTACCAGTACCATGCTGTTCTGGTTACCATAGCCTTGTAGTATAATTTGAAGTCAGGTAGCATGATGCCTCCAGCTTTGTTTTTTTTCTTTTTTTTTTCTTTTTCTCAGGATTGTCTTGGCTATGTGAGCTCTTTTTTGATCCATATAAAATTTAAAGTAGTTTTTTCCAATTTTGTGAATAAACTCAATGGTAGCTTGATGGGGATAGCATTGAATCTATAAATTACTTTGGGCAGTATGGCCGTTTTCAGTATATTGATTCTTCCTATCCATGAGCATGGAATGTTTTTCCATTCATTGATGTTCTCTCGTATTTCCTTGAGAAGTGATTTGTAGTTCTCCTTGAAGAGGTCCTTCACATCTCTTGTAACATGTATTCCTAGGTATTTTATTCTCTTTGTAGCAATTGTGAATGGGAGTTCACTCATGATTTGGCTCTCTGTCTATTGTTGGCATATAGGAATACTTCTGATTTTTGCACATTGATTTTGTATCCTGAGACTTCACTGAAGTTGCTTATCAGCTTAAGGAGATTTGGGGCTGAGATGACAGGGTTTTCTAAATATACAAAATCATGTCATCTGCAAACAGAGACAATTTGACTTCCTCTTTTTCTAATTGAATATCCTGTATTTCTTTCTCTTGCCTGATTGCCCTGGCCAGAATGTCGAATACTATATTGAATAGGAGTGGTGAGAGAGGGCATCCTTGTCTTGTGCTGGCTTTCAAAGGGAATGCTTCCAGTTTTTGCCCATTCAGTAAGATATTGGCTGTGGGTTTGTCATAAATAGCTCTTATTATTTTGAGATACGTTCCATCAACACCTAGTTTATTGAGAGTTTTTAGCATGAAGGGCTGTTGAATTTTGTCTAAGGCCTTTTCTGCATCTATTGAGATAATCATGTGGTTTTTGTCATTGGTTCTGTTTATGTGATGGATTACATTTGTTGATTTGCGTATGTTGAACCAGTCTTGCATCCCAGGGATGAAGTTGACTTGATCATGGTGGATAAGCTTTTTGATATGCTGCTGGATTCAGTTTGCCAGTATTTTATTGAGGATTTTCACATCAATGTTCGTCAAGGATATTGGCCTGAAATTTTCTTTTTTGTTGTTGTTTCTGTGTCAGGTTTTGGTATCAGGATGATGCTGGCCTCATAAAATGAGTTAGGGAGGAGTCCCTCCTTTTCTATTGTTTAGAATAGTTTTAAAAGGAATGGTACCAGCTCCTCTTTGTACCTCTGGTATAATTCGGCTGTGAATCTGTCTGGTCCTGGACTTTTTTTGATTGGTAGGCTATTAATTACTGCCTCAATTTCAGAACTTGTTATTGGTCTATTCAGGGTTTCGACTTCTTCCTGGATTAGTCTTGGGAGAGTGTATGTGTCCAGGAATTTATCCATTTCTTCTAGGTTTTCTAGTTTATTTTTGTAGAGGTGTTTACAGTATTCTCTGATGGTAGTTTGTATTTCTGTGGGATCAGTGGTGATATCCTCTTTATCATTTTTTATTGCGTCTATTTGATTCTTCTCTCTTTTCTTATTAGTCTGGTTAGCAGTCTATCTATTTTGTTGATCTTTTCAAATAACCAGCTCCTGGATTCATTGATGTTTTGAAGCGTTTTTATGTCTCTATCTCCTTCAGTTCTGCTCTTAGTTATTTCTTGTCTTCTGCTAGCTTTTGAATTTGTTTGCTCTTGCTTCTCTAGTTAGTTTAATTGTGGTGTTAGGGTGTGGATTTTAAATGTGCTCCAGAGATTCTGGTATATTGTGTCTTTGTTCTTACTGGTTTCAAAGAGCATCTTTATTTCTGCCTTAAATTCGTTATTTACCCAGTAGTCATTCCAGAGCAGGTTGTTCAGTTACCATGTAGTTGTGCAGTTTTGAATGAGTTTCTTAATCCTGAGTTCTAATTTGATTGTACTGTGGTCTGAGAGACTGTTTGTTATGATTTCCATTCTTTTGCATTTGCTGAGGAGTGTTTTACTTCCAATTATGTGATAATTTTAGAATAAGTGTGGTGAGGTGCTGAGAAGAATGTATATTCTGTTGATTTGGGGTGGAGAGTTCTGTAGATGTCTATTAGGTCCACTTGGTCCAGAGCTGAGTTCAAGTCCTGGATATCCTTTTTAATTTTCTTTCTCATTGATCTATCTAATATTGACAGTGGGGTGTTCATGTCTCCCATTATTATTGTATGGGAGTCTAAGTCTCTTTGTAGGTCTCTAAGAACTTGCTTAATGAATCTGGGTGTTCTTGTATTGGGTGCATATATATTTAGGATAGTTAGCTCTTCTTGTTGCATTGTGTAATGCTCTTCTTTGTCTCTTTTTGTAATGCCCTTCTTTGTCTCTTTTGATCTTTGTTGGTTTAAAGTCTGTTTTACCAGAGACTAGGATTGCAACCCCTGATTTTTTTTTGCTTTCCATTTGCTTGGTAAATATTCCTCCATCCCTTTATTTTGAGACTTAGTGTGTCTTTGCATGTGAGATGGTTCTCCCGAATACAGCACACCGACGGGTCATGACTCTTTGAAGAACAACTCAATGAAATAAAGTGAGAAGATAAGATTAGAGAAAAAAGAGTGAAAAGAAACAAACAAAGCCTTCAAGAAATATGGGACTATGTGAAAAGACCAAATCTATCCAATTTGCCAGTCTGTGTCTTTTAATTGGGACATTTAGCATATTTACATTTAAGGTTAATATTGTAAAGTGTGAATTTGATCCTGTTATTTTGATGCTAGCTGGTTATTTTGCCCATTAGTTGATGCAGTTTCTTCATAGTGTTGATGGTCTTCACAATTTTGTATGTTTTTGTAGTGACTGGTCCCAGTTACTCTTTTCCATGTTTAGTGCTTCCTTCAGGTGTTCTTGTAAGGCAGGCCTGGTGGTGACAAAATCCCTCAGCATTTGCTTGTCTGTAAAGGATTTTGTTTCTCCTTCACTTGGGAAGCTTAGTTTGGCTGGATATGAAATTCTGGGTTGAACATTCTTTTCTTTAAGAAAGTTGAATATTGGCCCCCACTCTCTTCTGGCTTGTAGGGTTTCTGCCAAGAGAACCACTGTTAGTCTGATGGGCTTCCCTTTTTGGGTAACCTGACCTTTCTCTCTGGCTGCCCTTAACATTTTTTCCTATATTTCACCCTTGGTGAATCTGACAATTATGAGTCTTAGTGTTGCTCTTCTCGAGGGGTATCTTTGTAGTGTCCTCTGTATTTCCTGAATTTGAATGCTGGCCTACCTTGCTAGGTTGGGGAAGTTCTCCTGGATAATATCCTGAAGAGTGTTTTCCACCTTGGTTCCATTCTCCCTGTCACTTTCAGGTACACCAATCAAATGTAGATTTGGTCTTTTCACATAGTCCCATATTTCTTCGAGGCTTTATTTGTTTCTTTTCATTCTTTTCTCTCTAATCTTATCTTCTCACTTTATTTCATTGAGTTGTTCTTCAATATCTGATACCATTTCTTCCACTTGATTGATTCAGCTATTGACACTTGTGTATGCTTCACAAAGTTCTTGTACTGTGTTTTTTGGCTCCATCAGGTCATTTATGTTCTTCCGTAAACTGGTTATTCTAGTTAGCAATTCGTCTAATCTGTTTTCAAGGTTGATAACTGGAACTCATAGTTGAAGGTATTTTTCTTGGGTTTGGGGTTGGCATGGCCCACAATCAGCTACAGAGACACTGGGATCCAGGGCTCAGATGTTCAGAGAAACTGTGGTGCCAGTTTCCTGGTCTCAGGGTCTTGTGAAACTCCTATAACACCTGGAACAAGAGGCACAGGTTCACTAACTAAGCCCAGAGTGGATGCTGTTTTTCCAATAAGCAAGATTTATTGCTCTGAGGCATATCCCAGTAGCTTGGGCCTAGAGAGTTATGACGTAGCTGTGGTTCTGTCCCTGGCAGGAAGGCCACAACACTGGCATTGGCTTTGAAGAAGAAGGGGTGTTTTAGAGCCTGGGGCCTCAGAAAGCAATGCACAGCTGCAATTGGAGACCAAGAACAACAATACAACTTGGGCTCCAGGGGATGAGCTACCACAAAGTTGTAAATGTGGACCCTGGAATGGTAGGACACAGTAGTATCCTTTGCTCTGTGAGGCAAGATAAAACAACTGGAAGGACCCAGAAATGTCAAGACATGGCTTGGGCCCAAGGGAAGGGGAGAAAAACAGTGATGACTCTGCTTCTCAGAAAGCCAAGGCATGTGTATGGCTTGACCTCAGGGGGCTAGTCCAGTTCTATGTAGGCATGACACTGTGGCTGTTTGGCCTGGAGGGTGGAGTGGCACAGCTTAGCCTAGGCTCCAATTCTATGAGATGTAAGGCACCTCTGCTTGGTCCAAGAAAGTGTGGCTACATAGGTAAATGAAGCCTGTAGATCCCTGGGAGCTGGGGCACATTGTCAGCAGTGGTACCAGGAAACATGACTTCTCTAGTGTGCCAGAAACCTGAGGTCACTGGGAAGCACAGTGTCACTTCAGCTTGGCCCTAAAGGGAGGGTTCACCAGAGACCGGAGAAAAAGATGGAGTAGCTCTGTAGTGTCTTGGCCCTAGCGGATAAGGCATAGCAGCAGCTTGGTTCAGAGATGGCATGATACCAGGTGGGCATCTTGCATTGGTGGAAGGTCTCATAAATAGGAAGTGCAATTACCACTCGCTTCTGGAGCAGGACACACTCTAGCAGTGACTCTAGTCCAAAGATGGTGCAGTGCGGTAGTAATACAGGCCATGGGGAAGGTGTGGGGTGCAGTGTTGACTTCTCTGGGAGTAGCTTTGTCTGTGGGCTCTGGAGAGCTCTCTTTGCTGGGCTCGGAGCCCGTGGGGACTACAGCAGTCTCCAGTGATGAAGACTGCAAGTGTCCACAGTGGCTATGGGGACTGCTGCTATCTTCTTGCTTACCCCTTGAGGAAAAGGAAGGAGTTCCTCCTGGTTTTGGCTGATCCAGAATTGGGGAATGGAGTGGCAGAGGCAAGGTGTGCCCTCCTCTAAGAAGTCGTCTTGGGTTTCTGTGCTTTACAGGATTTTTGCTGCTCCTTTGCTGTTCTAAAGTACTTACTGTTAGTTATTTTGATTAAAATGCAGCTGCTTATTCAGTTTGTGTGTGTGTGTGCGTGCGTGTGTGTGTGTAGGGAAAGAGTGCTAGGAGCTTTTGGTTGGCTATCTTCCTCAAAGCTAACACAATTTTGGTGTTAATTGATAAGGCATTCATGTGACCTGATTAATGGGATGTACCATATAAGAGAATATATCATACAAGAGAATATATTCTTAAAACACTTAAAAATTCTCAGGGTACTGCCCGTGAGGCCTCCTTATGGCCTATCTTTCCTCAGACCTTTGTTCTTCTTTCTCTGAATCACACGTGCTCTGATTAATATCAAACCTTCGGGAATATTTCTTGAGAAAATATCTTCTCTCTCCCCTTTTTCTGCCAGGTTTGTATAGGTTACTTAATAGTGCAATTAGTTATTGTTTTATCATCAGATGAAAGGTTCCTTTTTTTTGTTCTTTCCTCAGATTTTTTTCTTGGTTGAGGGAGACAATATGAATCATTTTTTCTTCCCCAAAGGAGAAGAAAGTGGACTTTGATAAAGGTCAAAAAGAAATAGCTGAAGGGAGGTAAATTCATTTATTATCTCCCTTGGCACTTTTAGCTGCTTTTTGAAAAATAAGAATCTGTCAGAGTAAAGAATTTTAAAATAACATGTGTTCACACTAAAAACATGAGTTGTATTAACAAAATGTTACTTTTTTTATTCCTAAAGTATTTTCTGTAGTAAACACAAGTGATAGCTTGAAAGAATGCATAGTATCAGATCTTGTAAGAGCCAATTACTGTTTTTCAATGTAAGCTAAACTTGACTCAAAAGAAGGTATTTTGATGATGATGTATTCTCACATATTTCTGTTTATATTTTTCTTATCCCTGCTTATTATAGATGGAAAAAAACATGCAACTCTGTATCTAGGTGAGAAGTTTTGGTGTCTCCCTTTACCCTAGGAAGAAATAAAACATTATATAATTACAGAGGTAAGTCATGTACATAGTAGGAAAATACACAAGCAATAATGTGATGGAACTAATAGCATGATAAGTGCTCAACTGAAATCTTTGCAAGATAATTGATATATTGAATTCAATATGTTTTGTGATGAAGAGCATTAATCTACTGGTTAACCCTATCAGTCAGGTTTTGCTATAAAACAGCCACAAAATATCAGTGGCATACATCAGAAGTATTTAGTCTCACACATTTGCCAGTCCACTGGGACTTGGTTAATTCAGGCTTAACTAGCTGGGCTTGCCACCAAGATGCAGGTTGGGCTCAGCACTGTTCCACATCCGTTTTAGATTATGATTAACTGAAGCATGTTCTTTTCATAATGAAACTCAGGAGCTCCAGGAAGTAAACTCAACCGTTCAACAGCATTTATGCTTCTCTTTGGGTCACCTCTGGTAACATCCATTGGCCAGAGCAAATCTAGCTAGCCAAACACAAGATCAAGAAGCTAGGAAGTACACTTCATGCACATGAGGATGAGGGGAGGGAGAGAAAGTAGATGTATTTATGTAATTTTGAACATGAATTGATCTGACACTTATCTACTCCAGGAAACATTCACTGAGTATTTTAATTCTTTCTTTCTGAAAAGTTAAACATTTCAGCCAGTTTTTCCTGTTTTGTCCATATGACTTTTATACTTTGTATGCAATTGTGCATAACATACTCCACTGTAATATACTTGTTTATATTTCAGTCTCTCATTAGAGAGGACATCAGGAATGCTTTATTCCACCCTGTATATATAAGAATCAGTATATTTAACAAAATTTTAGTAGATAAATGGGCTATAAGATGTGTGCGACTACTATGTCATACTCATTTTATATTTGCAGAAATTAACTAAATGATATTTTAATGGTTTTATAAATCTCATTATTTCATAGGCTTAATAAGAGATTTAGCTAAATAAAATGTTTAGAACACTGTAAACACCCAGTAAACATTAGCTGCTTTTATTAATATTAATGGTCTTATTAGATTTAAATTTGCGAGGCTAAATCTAATCCTTTTATCTCTATTTTTATTTATAGCAATTGCTTATCACTACTATTATTATGCTTATTACAGTACAAATTATCTTTACCAACTGGCTCCTAAAATTAGATAGAAGAATTTAAATAAAGAAGTTAAATACTAGTTTCTTTTTTTTTTTTAAGATGGAGTTTCGCTCAGGTCACCCAGGCTGGAGTGCAATGGCAAGATCTCAGCTCACTGCAACCTCTGCCTCCTGGGGGTTCAATCACCTCTCCTGCCTCAGCCTCCCGAGTAGCTGGGATTACAGGCCACCATCACCACACCCAGCTAATTTTTGTACTTTTAGTAAAGACGAGGTTTCACCACGTTGGCCAGGCTGGTCTTGCACTCCTGACCTTAGGTGATCCCTCCACCTTGGCCTCCCAGAGTGCTGGGGTTACAGGCGTAAGCCACCACGCCTGGCCAAACACTAATTTCTTAATGTGTGCCCCAACTTCACACAAAGTTGAATTTCTATGAAAAATCCTAGTTTTATGAGAATAATTTATTTCTCTGTAGAGGGAGAAATTGTATTTGATCATATGCACATTATGAGTCAAATGTTTTGAGTATAATCATAAATATGCTACAGAACTAGAAAGTAAAGGTTATACAGACCACAGGGTGATATGGAGTTTCCTGTATTTCTCCTAAGGGGAGATGATCAAAGAAGCCAGAGATTATTTATAACTAGCCTCTGTGGTATGCTAAACAGAGAAGCTAAACCATGTGATCGAGAAGTTGATGGGGTTTTCTGATGGAAAATGCTCTGAAATGACCTTATTACGTGCACAACTAAGCCAGTGTTAATGTGTGCATCAGTGAGAGAGTTAGAAAACATTCTTAATGAGGGTGAATGGGTTCAAAAGGCTATTTGAGGCTTTGGGGTGGTTTTTTTTTCTTATTTTTGTTTTAAGCTTGAATTCCCTCTGAGGGTATACTTCAGTTCAGAAAATTCAAGGGTAAGAGAGCTCAAGCAGAAAGTAATAGCCTTATTAGGACAAAGAATTAATGGCTTAGATTTTGGGATTACTAAAGCAGCCAGAAATTCAGGGAGGGTATACCAGAAAGATGTTTTAGAAGGAGCTGCTCCAAAATCTGTATAGAAAATCATCTTAATTCCTATCTGACTCCAGAAATGTGTGTATGCAGGTAATGAATCCAAGGAATACAGTTGAAAGCAACAACTAAAAGACTATAAGGGTTGAGGAGAATTAGTAAAAGCCATCCTTCGTGCTTTGTCCAAGTGCTTTGGAGAGGGTTTTGATAAATCCCTCTAGCTTTCCACTGAAATTCCAGAAGCACCATTATTTAGGAGTAAGAACATCCTAAGCCTAAGAAAAAATTTAAATAGTGCTCAAAAGCCTAAACTCAAGTTACCACAGGACCAAGACAATCTTTCTATAATTTAACTGCCCACCAGAACCACATCCAGCATTTTACAAAGGAAGATAAAAGAACTTCAAATCTTTCAATATATGATTCAGAAAACGAGCACAGAACAAAATGCTGCTAGGAATTCAGAAGAGAAGAAAAATATGACCTATAGTCAAGAGAAAATTAGTAAAAATAGATCTCTATATATCCTAAATGTTGAAATAAGAAGACAAGAACTTTCAAGTAACTACATCAAACATGTTTAAAAATTTGCAGAAAAATATGAGGAATATCAAACTGATTAAAAAAAAAAAGCCTTAATAACTAAACGAAGCCTGGAAGTAAAACATGTGATAGCTGAAATTAAAAGAAAAGAAAATAGTAGTAACGATGGTAATGGTTAATTATACAATGTATAAAAAAGAATTTGTGAACAGGAAGTTAAAGTAATCAAAATTAATCAAAAGAAAAGTGATTTTTAAAACCGGCAGAATTTTGATGAATTATAAAATAGTATTAAACAGTGTAATACATATGGAATTCGGGTTTCATAAAGGAGTAAAAGAGAAAATAGTGCAAGCAAATATATTTCAAAAAATATTGAGTGAAATATTCCCAATGGTATTAAAACCACTAATCTATAGCTCAGTGAATGCCAAGCAGGATAAACACAGATGATATGGTTTGGCTCTGTGTCCCCCTGCTCCCCCGGCCAGATCTCACATTGAATTGTAATAATCCCCACACATCAAAAGCAGGGCCAGGTGGAGGTAATTGAATCATGGGGGTGGATTCCCCGATACTGTTCTTGTGATAGTAAGTCTCAAGAGACATGTTGGTTTTATAAATGGGAGTTCCCCTGCACAAGCTCTCTTGCCTGCCACCGCATAAGATATGGCTTTACTTCTGCTTTGCTTTCCGCCATGTTTACTTCTCCTTTGCTTTCCCCAGCCATGTGGAACTGTGAGTCCATTAAACCTCTTTCCTTTATAAATTACCCAGTCTCAGGTATGTCTTTATTAGCAGGGTGAGAATGAACTAATACAATAGAGAAATAAAATGTTAATGAATTTAATAATCAGACTTCTGAAAACCAAAATGAAAAAAAAACATAAAAGCAGCTAGAGGAAAAGACATTTTGTACCATGAACAAGGATACAAAGGTTGACTTATTTTTCATTATACGGAGTCTTGAAAGTGGAATAGCATCTTTAAAGTGCTAAAAGTAAATCCTATATTAGTTTCCAGTGGCCACGGTAACAAATTAAAGTACACATAATGACTTAAAATAGCATAAATTTATTATCTTACACTTCTAGGTGTCAAAAGTCTGAAATCCATTTCACTGGACTAATATCAAAGTTCTGGTAGAGATGGTTTCTTATGGAGGCTTTTGGAGGTAGATACCTTTCCTTGCCTTTTTCAGCTTTTGCCTGTATTGCTTGGCTTGTAGCCCCTTCCTTCATCTTCAAAGCTACCACCTTGTCTATGCTTCCCTCAATATAGTCTTTTTCCCTGTCTCTAACTCCTCCTGTGTTCCTTATATAAGGATTTTCACAATTACACTGGACCTATCAGTATAATTTAGGGAACTCTCTCATTTCAAAATTAACTTAATCATGTATGCAAAGTCTTATTTGATCTATAAGGTAACATTCACAGATAACTGCAAGCTCCAGGATCCATCTGCATTGTGCAGGGGCAAGACTTACAAATGACATGGATATGTGTCTGGGCCCACAACTTCTGCATCCATTAGTACTTTAAGGGTGGCACTGTTTTCAGCCATCTCACCTGACATGCAATTTGTTTTTGATCCATTCTCTTGACTGCAAGGGTGTCCTGACTGTTTGGCCTGCTATAACAACTTACCATAGACCAGTTTGCTTATAAACACCAGAAAAGTATTACAATTCTGGAGGCTAAAAGGTCTAAGATCAAGTTGCTAAGAGACTCGATGTCTGTTGAGGAGCTGTTTATCATAGACAGTGACTTCTAGTTACATTGTCACATGGGAGAAGGGACAAATGATCTCCTTTAAACCTCTTATAAGGTAAGGATGCTAATCCCATTCATAAGGACTCTGCCCTCATGACACAGTAAATTCCCAAAGTCTTCACCTCCTAATACCATCACCTTGGGGGTTAGAATTTCAACTTACAAATGTTGGGGGAAGACAAACACTTAGTCCACAGAAGAAGGAAAGGATCTAGTTTTGAAAAATTATATTGGCCTTCCCCATGAGCGCTCTTACACTACCAGCCAAGGAACCAATGCAGGGGTTGCAGCAACTGTCAAGTATGTCAATTCCAAGAATATACTTTGGGAGTGGGAAAATGATCATTGATGTGGTTCATAGACCAAGTAACGCAATGTTCACCCTAATTTTGGGTCAGGACTTAATTTATAGTCTGGCCACCAAGTGTTTCTCTCAAATAGAAGGGCCAAGATGATGCTTCAGATCTTCAGTTATCAATGCAAGCTCAGACCACCACCTCATCATGTGTCTAACAGTATGTGAAATGTCGTGCTATTCTCCTTTCCCTGGCGAGATGCTAACTGATAAATGGCCACAGTTCCCTTTGGGGAAAGACTGGGAGAACTGGTACTCTATCTACTTGCCATGCCATGGCAGGACCCTTTATTCAGGGGACTCAGACGCCTCTTTAGTAAATATGCTACACATCTTTAAACTGGCTCAAGTACAGAAATTTGCCAAAGAATCGTGCCTTTTTTTTTTTTTTTTTTTAATTGAGGTGACTGTCCTCACCATTCTGGACCTCGCTTTGTAATCCTTTTTTTTTTTTTTTTAGATGATATCTCCCTCTGTCGCCAGACTGGAGTGCAGTGGCACGATCTTGGCTCACTGCAACCTCTGCCTCCAGGGTTCAAGCAGTTCTCCTGTCTTAGCCTCCCAAGTAGCTGGGACTATAGGCACCCGCCACCACACCCAGCTCATCTTTGTATTTTTGGTAGAGACGGGGTTTCACCATGTTGGCCAGGATGGTCTCGATCTTTTGACCTCGTGATCCACCCGCCTCGACCTCCCAAAGTGTTAGGATTACAGGCGTGAGTCACTGTGCCAGGCCTGTAATTATTTTCTAATGTTACAAGTTGAGTATTGTTTGTTGGCTACTCATCTATTTTGCCCTTAGAAACTCTGTTTTTTTAAACATCCCTGTAAGTCTGTGTAGGTCAGGACATTTGTCTTCCACTTCAACCCTACCTCTCATTATGATAATTTTAACTATCTAAGTTGTGGAAGCTAAGTGTCACCATAGAGTTTTTATTATTTGGGGGCCCTAGTAACCCCATTTTGGTCAGTGAGCCAAGTTTTGCAATGACTTTGCTACTGTCAGTTGTGGCTTACCTTGGAGCCAGGAAGGGTAGTGGGGTAGATTCTAAGGGGGATACAGAAATGTTAGGCCTCTTCCTGGTCTTTTTATAATGAGGATATGCTAGATATTAACAGCAAAGTATAGGCCACTTCTGCAGGCTCAGAGTTTGACCTTTTAAAATTTTAACGGACACCCACTCAAGGTTCCCATTATTTTCTATCCAAAGTCTTAACCGTGGCATATCAGAACTGCATGGATTTAGTGTTTTACTTCCTCTGGAGCTCAGTTACTCTCACTGTCAAATTTTGGGTGCCTGGTCCCAGTTTGACACTACCTAGTACCAAGATCTGTCTGTACTATACTGACCACCAGTGATGAGTCTACGTGACCAGATTGGTGATAAATAATTTTTAACTAACCCTTATCTTCACACTTAACTTCTCAAACATCTCACTATAAAAATAATTGTGGGTGACTTTTTTTTTAGGACACAGATACTAAGATAGAGGTTTTAATATGTAAATATATATTAGGGATCAACTTCCTGAGAAAAGGAAGAAGAAACAGAAATATTTTGCAAAAGGGGAAGCCAAACTGTGATGCAGGCTTAATAAGGCTCAGCCAATCTGAAGGGCAACTCTGAAGCATATTTGGCTTAGACTTGTCTGAATTGAGCTAAAATGGGCACATATTTAAATCCCTTTTATCAGTCTTTGGTTATAGGCCATCCACAGGAAGGATGTGTCCTCTTACCAGACAGCTCTCTGCAGCTGAATCAAACCCTGATGTATCCAATGTCCTCTCTTAAAGAGGGATCTAGATGGCATATCTTTCAGGTCCACTACAACATACAACACAGGTAAGGGAACACAGTGTCAAGTACTTGAATATGTCTTCAATAAGAATATATATTACTGTTGAATGAGTCTATGAGAAAAATACTCAGCATGCTTAGTCATCAGAAAGATGCAAATTAAAAACACAGAAATAAATGATTTCATACATAGAGCGGTAAAAAATAACAACTATGAAATACGGGACAAATGTTAAAGAGGATGTGGAGAAACTTGACTTGCAAGTGTTGATGGTGGGAGGTAAAAAGTACAATCACTTTTAAAAATTGCTTGGAAATTTCTAGTAAAACAACATTCAATTACAGTTGACCCATGAATAACACAGGTCTGAACTATATACATATAGTATACACAGATATTTTTCAACCAAACTCTGAACTAAAATATAGGACTTGCATAGATGCTGATTATAGTGTACCAACGCCCTGAGTATACTGAGGGACAATTGTACCTATGTCCCAGGAATACCATTCTGATGTAATTTCTCAATAGAAATAAAAGTACATAATCAAAAAAAGCCTTACATAAGAATTTCCATAGTAGTAGTAATCATAACAGCCAAGAACCGGCAATAATCCAAATGCCCATCAAAAAATAAACAGATTAAAACTTGGTGGTATATTTATACAATGAAACACTATTAAGCAAAAGTAAAAAAAAAGTTAAAAACACTTAAAATTACAATCTACTGATATGGACAGCTACATAAATGAACCTAAGAAACATTGTGGTGAGCAAAAAGAATCCACACATGAAAGTGTGTATAAATATGATGCTAAAGTATGATGTTATTTAACAAAAAGTTAAAGAACATGCAAAACAAATGTATAAGAAGAGAAGTCAAAACAGAGGTTGTCTTAGGATGTATGATTGGAAAGAGGCTCAAAGGTACTTTTCGGGTGGTTGGATGTTACATACATTAATGTAGGTTTTGGTCATGCAAATGTATGTATTTAACAAAATTTTTCAATGTGTATACTTAAAAACATTGTGCTATGTTGTATATAGATTATTTCCTAATTAAATAAAATAAAAACATTACCCTATCTTCAAAAATGCAAACTGCAAGTAAAAAAATGATGCATCTTGAATGGATATAAATAAATTTTAGTAAGAAAATTATTACATACATACAGGCAAGCACAAAGATTAAGAATGCAAGGACTATGTGATATTAACTGTACTAAATTCAATTCAAAAACAATTTAAAGCAAAGGACCCTATAAAATACAATAAAAAGGAATAAAAGAGCACAACACCAAATGGTGAATTTTGCAAACTTTTAAGCATAATCATTATAATATATTAGTATACATTACAAAAAAGACAGGAACTTACAAAGAAAAGTTATAAAATTAAAATAGTAGTAAGAAAATGTTATTTCTAATATGCAGTCAATGACAGAACAATATACAAAAATGGAAAACAACCTACATTATGTAATTGTTAACTTAGATTTAATTTTTTTTTTCTTTTTGCATTCCAGGACTTATGGAATGTTTACAGTGAGTATTAAAAGTCACAACAATATCATCACCTTCAACAACAAAACAGGCTAAAGCCATTTGGAAAAAGTAGGTATACAGCATAGTAGTGGGTTCTGAAACCAGGCTGATCACAAATTCCAGCTTACTAGCCAAGTGACTTAGGGCCAGTTACACAACCTCAGTTTCAGTTTCTTTACCTAATAATATAAATGAAGAGAATAATAATAGTCTCTACTTCATAACGCTGGAAATATTAAGCAATTTGATGAATATAAAACATTAAAAATGGTGCTTAGACTAAAGTAAACCCTCTGTCAACATTATCATTATTATTATTGCAGAATACCCTATTTATGATGATGATTGATACAACTGTAGTCATAAAATCCTAGTAAGGAAGAATTCTGCCAATAATTGAAGCATAATGTGTTGAATCACAATTTTTTTCTATGTCTTTTACCACTCACAAATTTCCTTTAATGTTGTGCATTTTCTCAAGATTCCAGGGACAAGTGGGATAGGTCTAATGTGAATGTACTTCCGACCTGAAGGTCAGTGTTTTGACCATCTCTTGCTTTTATACCACTAATATAAGGTCAATGCAGCACATGCTTCTTAACTGCTAAGAATTCGAATCTACAAGATATTGAAAGGGGCAGCAAGAACCAAGTCGAGGTGACCATCTAATGCAAACTGGTTTACTCTGTTGTGCTCTGAGAAAGGCAAATGAGAAACTCTAACATCTAACATTCCTTTAACAGGACACACCACTTTCAATTTTTCAGAGAAAATTAAGTCTCAGTGACTTAAATCTAAGTCATTGTCACAGAACTGAGCTGTGTGACATTGAGTAAATGACTTATTAACTGTCAGTCTCAGTGTCTTCATTTGTAATGATAAAGTAAACTTGAAAAACTTACCTCTAAGAGGAAACAAAATGGATGCTATAGGATCGTTAATTGCTAATTCTCCTTTCCCTTCTTCTCATCCTGTGAAAAGTTACCAGATTGCACTTGATATTCAGATATAAATGACCAATGCCAGGTTATTTCTGAAGACCAAATACTTATATTCAGAATAGATATTATAGGTACTAAATTTCTAAAGGGAAAAGGAGAAATGGCTTGGGAGATGGAGGCAGAAAAGCCACACCACGTCTGTCCTAGTCTAAAGAAGTGTGTAAGAGTACAGAACCTGGATTCAGAGGATTGAGTTCCCAGTTTCTGCCTTTCAAATGTATGAGTCTGGTTAATTTATTGAAACTTTCTAATACAACAAACTTATCCGTGGACTAAAGATGATAATATGTCCTACTTATTAAATTTTGTGTGCAATAGAAAATGTAGTGAATAATTAGCAGAGTGTCTGGCATGAGATAGATACTGAGATCTCTTAGGTATTATTAACAGTGTATGTTTCCTTCCAGCTCTGCATACAAAACCAGACTACAGGAAAGGGACACTTGGTCTGTTCACAAAAATAATCATCATCACTATTTCTCTCTGGCATTACCTAGAGAAAGAATTGCCAGTCAGCGATCTGGATCTCACATCTAGATTTAATCCCATGGAAGACAAAATGAAAAACTTCTTAATAAATGAGATAAGACCTGAATCTGGGTTTTACATTTTTCTCTAATTCTACCAGGACATAGTAAATGCTAGCTAAATAAAAAAAAATGCACTTGTGTTCTGGCAGTTTACAATTATCTTGCATTTTTATAGTGCCAATTTGCAAAGCACTTTCATTTATACCACATCACAAAACCGTTAAATTGCCCTTCAAAGGCAAGTCAGAGTAGGCATTCCTATTGCTGTGATACTGATGAAACTGAGTACCAGAGATAATAAAGAGAGATAACACCAATTGAGTCTTTATTAAATGTAAAGCATTGGTCTAAATATGTTACGTACATTAACTTGCTTAGTACTCCAGCACCCCTATGAAGAAGGTACTATTGTTATCTCCATTTTAGAGATAAGAAAACTGAACCCTAGAGAAGTCAAGAAACTTAAGTGTAAAGTAAGGATTTTAAGCACAAGGAGTCTAATCCCTGAGTTCAAGTGTTTAGCACTGAACCAGCAGCCAGCAGGATTACCGTGTTGAGAGGAAGTAGCAACAGTACATTTTAATTACTTCCAACTCACTTGTTATGAAATTAGGAAAAACATTAGTAATAATAATAATAGTGAGTAATGTCCCTGGCAAATAATGACTCAGTGGTGTCCCTTTACACAAATGATAACAAGCTAGGATATATCATACGAAGAACACATTTCAGCAACAACAGGGATTGCAACAGGAACAGTAGCAGACAATTAAATACCTGTGGAACTTCAGGGATTCAGAAAACACATGAATAAAATTTAGGGCTCTTTCGAGGAACATAAGAGAAGACATGAATAAATGGAAGGACATATTTTATGATTGGATAGCAAGAGTTGGAATTGTAAAAATGATATTTCTCTCTAAACTAATCAGTGAACCTAATGTGATACAATAAAAAAGAAAAAAAACATTTATTTTTTCCTGAAACTAGGTGATTTGATTCCAAAATTTATATGGGAAAATCTATATGTGACATTAGCATTTTTAAAGTTTGAAGGGAAAAAATTTAAGAGAAGACTAGCATATTACCTATCAAAACGTGTGATCAAACTCCAGCACTTAGAATAATTTTATATTTTAGTACTCGAGAGCGACAGATCATTAGGATAGAACATCAAATTCTAAAACATTCCCAGCTAAGTATGAGAAGTGGAGAAAGAATGAATTGCATCAAAATTACCAGCTGCAATCTGTGGTGGAAGGCATAGGAAGGAGGGCTAAAATATCCCCAAACTAAATAAATTAAACACCCTAACCCTAATATTTCTTATTGTTTCCTTCCTCTGTTTCTTTTTTTTTTTTCCTTTCTTTTTTGGTTAGAAACAAGGTGTTGTTCTGTCTTCCAGGTTGGAGTACAGCTGTGCAATTACAGCTCACAGCAACCTTGAACTCAGATGGGCTCAAGTAATCCTCCTACCTTTGGCTCCTGAGTAGCTGAGCCTACAGGTGCATGCCCCTGTGTGTGGCTATTTTCTCTTTCTTTTTCTTTCTTTTTTTTTTTTCTGTAGAGATGGGGTCATTCTTGTTGTCTAGGCTGGCTGGCCTCAAACTCCTGGCCTCAGCAATCCTCCTGCCTCAGTCCCCCAAAGCACTGGGATCACAGATGTGAGTCACTGTGCCCAACCCTTCTTTTGTTTTTTATGTGAAAAATAATAAATAAAATACTTAAGTATTAAGGCGCAAAATAATAAATGATATAAAAGAAAACATAAAATATTAATGAAAATATTGATGAGAAGGGCCTCTCTGAGTAATACAGCCAAAAAGCACAAAATGATAGATATATTGCTAAATTTGACTACATAAAACATTAATATATTCTGCATCCTCAAATGGACAAAATGTCAAGCCCAACACAAACATCATGTGTCAAAAGTTATTTTCCACATAGATGGTATATTAGTCTGTTCTCATGTTGCTATAAAGAACTGCCTGAGACTGGGTAATTTATAAACAAAAGAGGTTTAATTGACTCACAGTTCAACATGGCTGGGGAGGCCTGAGGAAACTTAATCATAGTAAAAGGGGAGGCAAAACATGTCCTTCTTCACAAGGCAGCAGAAAAGAGAAGAATTAGCGCCCAGTGAAGGGGAAGCCCCTTATAAAACCATCAGATCTTGTGAGAATTAACTCACTATTATGAGAACAAGATGGGGAAACCACATCCTTGATTCGATTTTGTCTACCTGGTCCCTCCCATGACATGTGGGGATTATGGGAACCACAATTCAAGATGAGATTTGGTGGAGAGGGACACAGCCCAATCATATCAGATGGGAAAGGGCTAATTTACTTTAAAATCTATTACTAAAGTTTTAGATACTTAGAAAAAAATAATTGAGGATCTCAAAAGTGAATTCATTGAAAAATAAATTGTCTTATAAATATGTCTAAGGATGTTAATAAACTTAAATAAATGCAAATTAAAACCCCAATATACCATTTTTAATTATCAGTGTGGTACATTTTCAAAATTGCTATGATATACAGAACAGATTGTTATGATATGCAAAATTGTTATGATATACAGAAAGATGAGTATTTGGAGAATCACACTGCTGGCTATATTGCAAATTGTTGGAACTGCTTTGAAAGGGACTATGGCAAAATTAGGCAATATTTAAAATACACATTTATATAAATTCTTATATACTTACATAAACTCTTATACACTTATATAAACACACACTTAATATAAACTCTTATATTTAAGTGGTAATTCTGAAAATTAGTGAGAAGAACCATAAGGCATCCAGCACATTTTCTGATCCATGTCAGGTGCTGCATTAAAGATGATCACAGGGAAGATGGCAGTTCTGTGTGCTGTTAATATCTTCATTTTTCAGATAAGAAAGTGAGAGGCAAACAGGTGTGAGCCTAAATTTAGGTCACAGCATTGGTGATGCTGAGTCCCTAAATTCAAATCCTAGTCTACTAGTTTCAAATTTCATACTGCATACCTGATTTTAAGAGTATCATGAAATGTCGTGATTGTAAGTGGTAAAAGTTAATTTATCAGTTATCTATTACTGCACAACAAGTCACCTCAAAACTTAGTGGGATTTTTTTCTCAAAATTCTGTGGACTGGCTGAACTCAGAAAGGCAATTATTCTGCTGGTCTTTTATGGGTTCACTCATGTAGCTATAGCATCTAGAGGCTCAACTGAGGCTAGAGGGTCTAGGATGTCTTATGAACTTGTCTAGACTTAAGTTGCACTTTGGCTGGGCATCTCTCTCCATGTGGTAACTCATTATAGAGCAGTCTAGACCAGGCTCCTTAATATGTGACAGGTGAGTTCCAGGAAGGCAAGTACTGATGCACAAGTACGTATTTAGCTTCTGTTAATGTCACATTTGCTGAATTCCCATTGAACAAACTAAATTAAATAGTTAAACCCAGAATCAATAGAAAAAGGAATTATACAAGAAAGTGAATGGTTAATGGCATCCCTCCTTAAGATGCATTAATGTACAACACACCACAATGTTATGAATGGGGTGCATGCATCAGATGAGGTTTTAATTGGCTTAGAACAAAGATCAGCACACTATGGATTGCTTTCATTTTTTTTTAAGTATTGAAGTATAGCCATGACTGTTTTTCTGTGGAGGCTTTTGTGCTATAACAGCAGAGTTGAACAGTTGCAAGAGAGACCATCCGTCCAGCAAAGCCTGAGATATTTACTATCTGGCCCTTTATGGAGAAAGGTTGTAGACCTAGGATGCCTAGCAGGCACTCCATTCATGCATCACATAGTTCTACACCAACTCTTTCTGCTTTAGCAACCTATTCCATTGCTAAAAATACTCTTCAGCCTCCCTTTCTTGGAAAACCATAACTTATTCTTGTTTTTCAATATATGAGCTCTATTGTTTTTAAATGTTACATCTTTATTTCACTAGACTTTAACCTTAAAGTAGTGTTAAATCTAAGTTATAATCACTGCAGTAGAGCCCTAAGGATGATACAATCACTTTACAACAAGGATGCCTATAGGTATTCCCTGTGGTGTTACACTGCATGTTGTAATTCTGAATGAAACTTAACTTTGTAGCAATAAACAAATATAATGAGATAGCACTTTGTTTGGAGATTCATTTTGATGTTTTGTATTAGGCTCCCTCTAAATAGCAATAAGGCTTTGGAAAATAAATTACTTTCTTTCAATTTTGCTGTGGACCCTACAGACAAGATGCATTTAGAGGAGAGTTTATGAAATGGTCCAGGAGACTGAAATCCTCCCTTGTGCTCTCCTGGCATACTCTGCTGGCAATACAGTGACTGGAAACTCTAAAATATAGAAGTCATTTGTCTCTTTATGGAAACAGCTTACTCAAGTATCATACTACTTATTAAATCAACAGCTCAATAAAGCACACATCACCCCACTCCACTACACATTACGATTTAGTAAGGATTAATGTTTACTTGCAGCTGTAAAAATTTTTCCTCATTCCTTTAACCTAAATGTGCCCTTTTATTTAAAACCATCTCTTTGCTGCTGCTGTTCCATCTACCTAGAATGCTCTTCTCTTTCTGGTCACCTAATAAATAGCATCTGAAGACCTTTCTTATGCCTCCCCTTTCCTTCAAATCCTTTTCTGGTTGCCCATGCAGTTACCTGTAAGGAAAGACAGCCTAGATGGGGCTCTGGCTCTGCAATTATCTCCATTTGATCTTGGGAAAGTTAATCTCTCTGATCCTCAGTTTTCTATCTAAAAAAAAAAAATAGGAAAAATACTACCTTCCTTTTAAGACTATAAAGATAAAAAGATTATGTTCAAAATAACGACAGCAACAACAAAACATGGGCTTTGTGAAGGGCTACAGTAGAAAAAAATGTGAATTTTTAGCTCTCTCTTTTTCTTTTTCTTTTTGTAATTGTATATCATTTGACCTCATGTCTACTTAGCACATATCTTTTTTAATGCAATAGTTATTTGTTAAAAAACTCTTTACATATTTCTAGATTGTGGACATCATGATATAACAGATTACCATTTAACTTCTTCTTCTTTAACTGACACTTTTCCAGGAAGGCATACTATGAATAGTAAATTGTATATGGAGGGAAGGAAGAAAAGAAGGAAGATAGTATAGAATCTGGAAAATGAAATTTGTGGATTATTAATATAAATGCGCATAAAGCCAGGCCTCTGTTAAAAGAGTACAGTTGGCAAAGGAAACTCTAGACCTGATCAATATTTTAAAGAGATAGATGAATAATTCTGAAGAAACTTTTAAATGACTTCCCAACCTTCCTAAAATTCTAGGACATAATCATTTGTTTTGAAAGTTTTCTTCTCTTGCCATAGTTCAGTGCTTTAAAAAATAATATTTGGTGGAGTAGATGGAATAAATATTCGACCGATTGGCAGCAAAAATGGAAAAGTCATTCTTATTCAGTGAAGAATGTGGCAGAATAAAAGCTCAGGAGGGGTAGACCTGGTCTTTAAAACGCAACCTGTCTGCTGTTTGAATTCCCAACCCCATTTGAATCTCCCATTTCCACAGCCCTTCCATTTGATTCTCCTGAGGGGCTTCCTGAGAAGCGACAAGTCTGGATTACTCAAAATATTGGCACCAGATCCATCTTCCAAGGAGGGGCCTCTGGTGTGTCTAGTTAACTTTCTGTACACCGAGTGTGAACACAGAGTTGCCGTCATTTGTCGTCTGCATTTTGGGTCCCTCTGCTTTTAAGTGAGGCCACATTTAGCTCACAAAACCAGTGAGTCCTCAATTTCTCTTGCTCTGCTGAGTTCTTTCTTCCATTTTATTACTGTTTGACCCAGTCCACATTACTCTCACTCCTCTTTGTGCAATTTTTAAGGAGTTAGGTACCAGCCAAGCCTAAGTGGGCATTGCCACCACCACCACTGCTATCTCTGCAGGCTTGTTGTATCTCAGGTATCTCAGCCTGATGTTGACTGCTTGGCCACACCTGAGCCTACAATCTCAGTCTCACACAGTCACTGCAGACTTCATTTAGCATCAATATAGTGACCATATGATTTGTTGTCCAAGCTGGGACACCTTCAAGAATAAAATAAATATTTAATAAGTTTTTCCAGACAATGTGTGTAAAACAGGCCTATGTGGAAGAAAACAAGTATCTTCATCTTTGCTCAGGTTCACAGATCTGCCATCTCTGAGCCCTCTATTCTCCATTCTGGTCAGCTAGATATTATGCAGCTCACCTTCCAGTAGCTAACAAAAGCTATTCTCTACACTTAAGAGCTTCTAGCCAGTTTTGAAGTGCATCAAACAAATCCCAGTCAGAAAAGCAGAATGTATACTCCCTTCAAACAGAGGGAAGTTACTGTAAGGAACTGGATACCTAGATGATAGAATTGTTGACAGGCACACAGGAGGTGGTGAAGCAATTTAGAAATTAAGTAAGCTTCTACCACCCTCTAGAATAAAAATATAAGAGAGAAGGCAATGTCCTCAGAGCTCAAGGTCCATGGCCTTGCCCAGTGAAAATTAGAATCAAGGGGAGTCTGCCGAACAGGTCCTAAAATTATAGAGGACAGATTTCTTGCCAGAGAAAAAAATTGAAGAAGAAAAAAATGGAAGAAACAAATGCCCTTACTTCTGTGTTCTTACTGCCCTCCAGCCTCCTGACTATGCTACAGCTGGGTGAATCACAAAAATCCCAGCTTCCAAGAAAGCTCATAAAAAGCCACCTATTGAGGTCAGCTTGGCTATAAGGAGCAGAACAGAGCTAATGACAAATTTCAGAATCAATAGATGACTGCAGCACAATAATTTCATCAAATCCACATAAATGTGTACCTCTTTTGTAGACTGTATAAATCATGTGTGAACAACCTGCTTGCATTTCATTGACACTCACACAGACCACTTATGAATGTAATTGGAACTACTGTGTTTGAGTCAATTTGCTTGCAAACACTAAGTTAGAAAAACTCGTTGCTATTAGCATTCAATGCATGACAAATAACAATATGATAGAATCTCAAGGATAAGGAAAAATAACAATGACCTGGCCAAATCACTCAACTAATGCTTCTACCAAGGGAGCAACAATCCAACATGACTGATTACCTCAAAAAAGTTCTCTGCAGAGAATATTGATCAGAAAATCTGTCAGGCAGCACTCACCCCTGACTGCATCCAGCTCCTCAGTGAAGACCATCCAGGGAGACCAATTGCTGCCATCATCCAAGAGTTTAGAGATTCTCAGTCGCTGCAGGGAAAGGCATGAGTCTGTGCCATGACAAGACTTGGGCATACTTAAATTCTGGGGAAGTTTTGTTTTAATGATGTGTAGCAATGGTAGCATATATTAAATTCATTGACTTTGGAGTCAGAAAGACCAGGATTTGTGGGCCTAACTTCTTAAGTTATTAGCAGTTTGACCCTTAGTCAAATTTTGTAAATTCATATCACTATTACCTATCACATAAGATTCCTGCAATTGTATACTGAAATTACAGTTAGAGAAGGCCCACCACATAGTCAGGTCTATAAATGTTAGCTGCTATTATAATTCTCATTATTATTTTTAGTCATTCTTCTGTTAATGGAAATTGGCTGTCCCCAAATCTGCTGAAATTGCCGTTTACACTGAATCCTTGAAGGTGGGAAGACAGGCTAAATAAAGAATATCAAACATAGACAGTCAGACATCTGAATAAGATAAAACTAAACAAAAGAAAAAACGTTATTTTTAAAAACGATGACAAAATTCAGTAATACTCCTTAGCTTGAATTATAGAAAGCGATGGGGTGAGAAATGTCAAATTCTTTCTAAAAGAAAAGAGAAAAAATAGACCAATGATACCATAACTCTTGTTTCTTACGCCAGCTTCTTCTGAAGCTTGTATAAGTGTTTTTGTCTTTTTCTTCTTTCAAACCCCTCATTTTTGTTAAATTGTAATAAACTTTTTTCTACACACTTACCAAACATTCTGCTTATTTAGGCTAATAATATCTGTAACTGTGTTACAGTCCTGAAATACTAGTGACATGTACCTTACGATTGAATAAGAGAGGTATTACGTGGGCAGGGAAGAGGAGAAGATGGAGGATTACTTTGTTTGACCTCCCTTGTCTTCACTTCCCTCAGATCTTTTGCTATTTTTTACATTTAACTGATAAATATCAACAGTATTTTATATTTATCATCCCTCATTCTTTCCAGGGAGAGTCAATAAAACTATTCGAAATGACTTCAAAATGTCCCATTCTCCTTGCCATAATGTATGTGGTTATGAAATTGAAAAAAAAACATAATAGGATAATAAAACTGATTGAATATCATGTTTCATTGTATGGTAAAGAAGATTAGACTATCAACAAACTGCAGGTGTGTTAAATGGATGTAGAATTGATAGTTTAAGAGCATTTTCTTTAGTGTCTCTTCTTTCATTTACTATATAATCTTTGACAAGTCTATCCATATTTTCAGATCTTAGTCATCTATAAAATTAGACATTTAGCTAGAAAATCTCTGATTTTTTTAGTACTAACAATTTAATGATATTACATGTGTAATGACAGTTGCTATATATATATATATATATAGACATTTGTGTGTGTGTGTGTGTGCATGTATATATAAGAGTGCATCTTCACTGGGGTGGTGGATACATAAGCCAACACAGAAGATAAAATTGCACAGAATCAAATGCATGCATACTCATATATGCATGTGTGTGTGAACACACATGCAAGTAAAACTGGGACTATATGAATAACGTTAATGGATTATATCAATGTCACTAACCCATTTGTGATATTATGGTATAGTTTTGCAAGATGTTATTGGAGAAACTAAGCAAAGAGTAAAGGAGAAATCTGTATTTTTCCTACAACTCATGTGACTCAAACATTATTTCAATATAAAGTTTAAGATGAAAGAACTGCTATAATAATAAGTGTATTTTGAAAAGTCTGATGATAGAGAGTCAAAATAGAAATACCAGTGGACTTTTGACATACTAGCAGTAACCGCTTAGACTATTAAATTAATAAATACATTATATTTACAAGAGGATCACACCTCTAATACCTAGAAAGACGTCCAACAAAAGCTGCACAAGATCTATACACTGAAAAATAACAACAAATACCTAAATAAATGGAGAAGTATACCGTGTTCATGGATTGAAAGACAGTATTTTTAAGATGTTCATTACCATCAAATTGATGCCAATTAAAAGCAGCCTCTTTTCAAGAAATCAACATTAAAATTATCATTAAAGTGTATATGGAATTGCATATAATGTAGAATAGGCAAAACAATCTTAAAAAAGATAAAAACTTTGCAGAACCTGCACAACCTGATTTCAATAATTACTATAAACCTAACACATATAAATTAATGTACCATTAGTGAGGACATAGGCATACGGCAATAGTGAGTCATCGACATGATGATGAGCCTATACACAGTGTGACAGAAAAGAACGTAAAGAAATACACCCACCCACATCTAATCAATACATTTTTTAATCAAGATCTGAGTTAACTTAATGGAGAAAGAAAATCTTTTAAGAAACAAAAACAAAAAATAAAAAACAGTGCTGGAAAATAATGGGTATCCATTTGAAAGAAAATGTACCTGAGCCCCTCTTCACTCCAAATACAAAGTTTACTTTTCAATAGATCAAAGTCCTAAATAAAACCTCTGGCCTTAAAATTTCTAAGAAAATAATTAGAGAAAACTATAGTCATAAACTTCATGGCAGGAAAAAATTTTAGTACCAAAAAAGCTGTCTGTCTATGTATATATGTATCTATCTATCTGTGTGTCTTTATGTCATTATTCATGTATGATGAGTATATACACATATATCCCTTATATGGAAATGTATTAGTTTTCATCTACTTCAAATAAAATATAACTAATTCATCAAAATTTTAAAATTCTTCTGAGATAAAACAGTGTTTTCAAGTCAAAAAGAAAAAATATCTGACAGCTAACATCATACTCAGTGATAAAAGATTGAAAGTTTTTCCTCTGATATCAGGGACAAGTCCAGGATGCCTACTTTCAACATTTTTATTCAACATAGTACTGAAGTTGTAGCCAGAGCAATTCAGCAAGAAAAATATAAAAGGCATCTAAATTGGAAAGGAGAAGTAAAATTATCTCTATTTACAGATGACATAATATAATATGTAGAAAACCCTAAATATCTCCTCCCCAAACTGTTAAAAGTAATATAGAAATTTAGTCAAGTTACAGCATAAAAAAATCAATGCATAAAATCAATTGCTTTTCAATACCCTAAAAATGAGCTATCTGGAAAGCAAATTAAGATAACTTCATTTATAATAGCACCAAAATAATAAAATACTTTGGAAAAGTTTACCAAGGAAGAAAAATGCTTTCACGCTGAAAACTGAAAAACATTTGTGAAAGAAATAAAAAAGGTGGGGGGTGATGTCAGAAAGATGGTAGACTAGGTGATTACTCACTCATATTCCCCATAACAAGAAGTCTGCACACATCCATGGATAAAGTCTCTCTGTGGGAGCCTTGGGGTTAAGGTGCAATTCTGTGATATCCTGATGGAGCCCCAAACCTAAGAGGGTCATTTTGAGAGTGCAGACCCACAACTAGGTGGCAGACCTGCTCATTTTGGCTCTGGATTCAGACCCAGAAATAACCTCATTCCCCAAAATGCTTGCACATAGACTCAAGTTGAGTAGTTGAATCTGCTATCAGAACCATCTGTCAGGCCATCCAGGAAGAATCATGCACACTAGTGCCTTGGCAGACAAACCCACTGACATTGGTCTCCACTGTGGGTTTAAAAGTTATCATGTCATTTGTCTCCAGCCCCACTCAGATATGGCCCATCTTAGTACAGCTCAATCAAGGACCCAGAAAGACTCATTCATTTGTGCCACTGGGACAGGGTTGCTGGACTCTATCCCACAGCAGATCCTGAAGGAATTCTGTCTCTGTCTCAGACCCTCTCTGCCGCAGCCTAAAAGTTATCCCACTTACACAGAGAACCCCTGGGAGACATGCCAATCTGAGCCTCTGAGACAGATATGCCAGCTTCTGTCCACAATAGATCTTGAGGAGGCCCAGTCTCAGCTCTAGTCATTCTCTGCTGCAGCCAGGCAGTAATCCCAAAGGCACAGGAAGCTGCTGGGAGACTCACCTGTCTATAACTTGATGCTTATCACTCACCAGACTTGCCACTCTCAGTCCCACACAGATCCTGAGGGAGCCCTGTCATGGCTCCAGCCCTTCTTTGCCACAGTCTGGGAGTACTCTCCGCAGAAAATTGCACATTTCTGCCATCTTTGTAGGCTAGCTTCCAGTCCACAGCAGATTCTGAAGGGGTCGTGAAAACTCAATTCCAACCCCTCTCGGTTGCAGTCAGAGAGCAATCCAAATGGCAAAAAGAACCACTGGAAGGTGCAACACTCTATGTCAAGGGGATATTCTTACTGGGCTCCATCTCAGATCTGATCCAGAAGGGGCCCTGTCTGGGTACTGACGCTTCTCTGTTGGAGTCCTGAAGTTATCTTGCCTATACAGGGAACTACTAGAACACATGCATGGACCTGCTTGCTGGTCTCTCTCAAAGCAGATCTTGAAGTGGCCCTAAATCTCAGGTTCAGCCCCTTTCAGCTACAATTTTGGAAAAATCTTGCTCACATTGAGGTCTGCTTAGATTCTCACCCCTAGTACGACTGGAACAGACTTGCCAACACTGGCTGCACCATCAGTTCTGAAGTAGTCTTGAAGCTCAGTTTCAGCCCCTCACAGATGGTTTGATAGCAGTTCTGACTACCCAGGGTCCCTCTGGGAGACATGCCAGTCTGAGTTCCCATGGTAGGCTTGCCAATTTCACTACCACAGTATATCTCAAATGGCCCTGGATCTTGATCATGGCCCCACTAGTCGGCACACTGAAGGCGGCTCTGCCCACCTGGAGACCCAGACAGAGGCCCATTGCGCATTGCTTCTATGGGGTAAAACCCTGACCTTGATCTCATTTTTTATCTTTAAATAGCTCTATAAACTGGCTACAGCCCTTCTTGACTGCTGTATAAGAGTAGGCCTGCCCACCCAGGAAACTACTACGAGATATATATATATCTATAATCTCAGCAACAGCCTTGAAAATCTCGGTCTCAGTTGTGGATCCTGAAACAATCTTGTGTCTCAGTTCCAGCAAATTTCAGTCATAGATGTGGAAGTATGTCCAGCTCAGAGACACATCAGTGATCCAACAAGAGCCCTCCCAGAAACCTGAAGGAAGTCATATCCATAAGCATTCATGGTTATCTGAAATATCTCTTAAAATCTCAGAGTGGACCATTATCCCACTGAAAGCACCCCACAGAGATCAAGGGCCTGGAGACAGTCTGGTTAACCCAGGGACCAGATATGACTCACATCCACTAGAGCCCCTGGTAATGGTCACCAACTGTAGTCTCCACTGTCAATTCAACATCAGCCAAGACACATGAATGCAATCCCACTGAATTGTAATTTCTGAGGCAATCCCATCAGCCTAGAGACGTAACAGAAGAGGACTTTAACCTGGAAAACCAGTCAATAAGACCAAAAAAGAGATTTGTTTGTTCAAGCACAGATACCAATGCAAGGCTATAGGAATAACTAGAGTCAGACAACATAACTGCCAAAGGAAACTTAAAAAGCTCTAATATCTAACCCCAAAGAAATGGAGATGTAAAAATTATCTGAAAAACAATTCAAAATAATACTTTCTTAAAAACCCAATGAGATCCTACAAGATACAGATAGGTATTGAAATGCAATTAGAAAAAATACTGCATGAGTAAAATAAAAAGTTAAAAAGGAAATAAAAACTATAAAATATAAACAGAAATTATGGTGCTAAAGACAATATCAGAACAGAAAAACTTCTAGTTTCAAAGGCAGATTCAATCATTCAGGAGGGCAAATTAGTGCACTTGAAGATAGAATATTTTAAATTTGCCAATTAGAGGAACCAAAAAATAAAAATGGAAAATTAGTAAAGGAAGGATAAGGGATTTTTAGGACACCATCAAATGTATGAATATAGGAATTGTGAAAGCAGCAGAAAGAAAAGAGAAAAAAGGGACAGAAAGCTTATTAAAAAATACTATCTGAAGGCCTGTCAAATACTTGGAGGGATATAGACATGTACTAAGAAGCTCAAAAAACCAATACAAAACAGATCAATTAAAAATGAATAACAAAGACACATAATAATTACATGGTCAAAAGTCACGGACAAAGAGAGACTCTTGAAAGCAGCAAAAAAGAAGAAAGCTGCCACATATAAAGGACCTTTTATAAGATTATTGGGAGATTTCTCAACAGAAAGCTGCAAACCACGAGAAAGCAGAATGACATGGTCAAAGGGCTAAAATAAAATTTAAAATAATGTCAACCAAGAATATTATAACAACAAGGGTATTTGTTAGAAATAAAAGAGAAATAAAGGCATTCCAACAGAAACAAATGCTAAGGGAATTCAGCACCATAAAACCAGACATACAAGGAATCATAAAGAGAGTTCCTTGAGTTTAAACAAAGAATAATATATACTATATACTATGGTTTGCATATGTTCCCAAAAAAGCTTTTGTTAGAATCTTAATCCTCAATGCAGTGGTGTTGGGAAGTGTGACCTAATGGGAGTTTTTTAGGTCATGAATGCTCTACCTTGGTTAAGGAATTAATGTTGATTATAAAATAGCTTGAAGCTCTAAGTTTTATCTCTTGATTTCTCTAGCACTCTCTTTGCCCTTAGCCATGGAATTATGTAGCAAGAAGACCCTCACCAGAAGTCAGCTTCTGGTGTGCTTCCAACCTCCAGAACCATTACTTAATACATTTATCTTCATTATAAATGACCTAATCTTTGGTATTCTGTTATAGCAGTATGAAGCAGACTCAAATAATAAGAAACAATATCAAAACACATAAAGTTATACAAGTAACTGGTAAAAGGTAGATATATAGTTAAATTCACAATAATCTAATAATTTTAAAGTTATGTGTAAACTGCTTTTAAATATAGTAAAAGAGTTAAAAGACAGATGTATTTAAAAGAACTATAGCTATAAAATTGATTAATATATACACAAGATAAATAGGTATAAAGTATAAAATCAATAGCATAAATGTCAAGGAGGGAAGAAGAATAAGTGCAGAATGTCTGCATGTGATCTAAACTAGGCTATTGTCAGCTTCACTGAAGGTATTATAATTGTAAGATGTTTTATATAAGCCTTATCATAAGCAGAAATAAAAATGTTCTAGTAGATACACAAAAGAAAGTAATGAATACTCTTTTAAAAATGTAACAAATCACAAATAAAGATGACATTGGAGGAAACAAAAGAACTATAAATTAGTAAAAATTAACAGAATAACAGGACTAAGCCTCCACCTACCAATAATTATGTTAAATTTAAAAAGATTACATTCCCTAATCAAAATACATAGGGTAGCTGGAAGAATTAAAAAAAAAAAACATATTTGGCTTTAAGGCCACACTTAACTGAGAATAAAGAGATGAGGAAAAGATAAATCAGACAAATAATTACAAAAAAAAAAGCAGAGGTGGCTAAAAACAGACTTTAGGTCAAAAATGGCAAAAAATCAACAAAGAAGATAATTATGTAATGATAATGAGGTCAGTTCATAAAAAGAATATACCAATTTTAAATATAAATATACATTGGAGCACCTGAATGTATAAACCAAATATTATGGGTTGACTACAGATGTTCCTTATCCAAAGTGATTTGGATCAGCAGTATTTCAGAATTCAAATATTTTCTTTTGAGTTTTTCAATATTTACATCATATACTTAACCAGTTGAGCACCCCAAATCAAAATATCTGAAGTTGAAAATGTTCTAATGGGCACTTGCTTTTAGCATTATGTTGGCATTCATACATTTTTTGATTTGGCAGTATTTTCAGTTTCAGATCTTCAGATCTGAGATGCTCAGGCTGCAATAGATCTGAAGGTAGAAATAGCAAGATAATAATGGTAGGCGATTTCAATACTCCACTTTCAATAATGAATAGATCATCCAGACATAAAATCAATAGCAAAAAACAGTGGACTTGAACAACACTTTTTAGACCAAATGGATTTAAGAAAGATATACAAAAACTTCTATTCTGTAGCAGAAGAATACACATTCTTCTCAAGTGCCCATGGAATGTTCTCTAACATAAGTCATTTATTAGGCCACATGACATGTCTTAACAAATTTAATAAAATTAAAATCATATCAATTGTATTTTTTGATCATAATAAAATGAAACTAGAATTTAGTAACAGAAGGAGAGTTGAATTCACAAATATGTGAAAATTAAACAACACAATCCTGAACACCAGGCATAAAAGAAGTAATCAAAGAAAATATCAGAAAATATCCCGGGACAAATGAAAATGAAAACACATCATATTAAACTTGTGGGATGCTTCAAAAGCAGTTTTAAGTAGGAAGTTTACATCACTAAATATCTACATCAAAAAATATGAGAGGTTTCTAATAATCAACTTAACAATGAGCCCAAGTAAAAAGAAAAGAACTAAGCCGAACATCAGTACAAGAAGGGCTCAGAAGAAGACAGGAAAATGTGGGAAAGTTCGGAACTTCCTAGAGACTTGTTGAATGGCTTTGACCAAAATGTTGATAGTGATATGGACAATGAAGTCCAATCTGAGATAGTCTCAGCTGAAGATGAGGAATTCGTTGGGAACTGGAGTATAGGTCTCTCTTGCTATGCTCTAGCAAAAAGAATGAAGGCATTTTGTCCCTGATCTAGAGATCTGTGGAACTTTGAACTTGAGAGAGATGATTTAGGGTATCTGGTAGAAGAAATATCTAAGCAGCAAAGTGTTCAAGAGGAAGCAGAGCATAAAAGTTTGAAAAATTTGCAGCCTGATGATGTGATAGAAAAGAAAAATCATTTTCTGAGGAGAAATTTAAGCCAGTTGCAGAAACTTGCATAAGTCATGAGGAGCCAAATGACAATGGGGAATATGTCCCTAGGGTCTGTCAGAGACCCGTGTGGCAGCCCCTCCATTCACAGGCCCAGAGGCCTGGGGGGGAAAATGGTTTCATGAGCAGGCCCCAGGGATCTCCTATTCTGTGCAGCCTGAGGAATTGGTGCCCTGGATCCCAGCTGCTTCAGGTCTAGCTGTGGCTAAAAGCGACCAACGTACAGCTTGGGTCATTGCTTCAGAGGTTGTATGCCCCAAGCTTTGGCAGCTTCCACAGGCTGTTGAGCATGTGGGTGCACAGAAGTCAAGAATTGAGGCTTGGGAACCTCTGCATAGATTTCAGAGGATGTATGGGAATGCCAAGATGTCCCAGCAGAAGATTGCTGCAGGGATGGAGCCCTCATGGAGAACCTCTACTAGGGAAGTGTAAAGGGGAAATGTGGAGTTGGAGCCCCCATACAGAGTCCCCACTAGGGCACTGCCTAGTGAAGCTGTGACAAGAGGGCCACCATACTCCAGACCCCAGAATGCTAGATCCACTGATGGCTTGCACTGTTCACCTGGAAAAGCCACAAACACTCAATGCCTGCCTGTGAAAGCAGCTGGGAAGGGGGTTTTACCCTGCAAAGCCACAAGGACAGAGCTGCCCAAGGCCATTGAACCCACCTCTTGCATCAGCATGCCCTGGATGTGAGACGTGGAGTCAAAGGAGGTCATTTTGGAACTTTAAGGTTTAATGACTGCCCTGTTAGATTTCAGACCTGTATGGGGCCTGTAGCTCCTTTGTTTTGGCCATTTTTTGCCATTTGAAATAAGTGTATTTACCCAGTGCCTGTACTCCCATTCTATCTAGAAAGTAATTAAATTCGTTTTGATTTTACAGGATCATAGGTGGAAGGGACTTGCCTTGTCTCAGATGAGACTTTGGACTTGACCTTTGGGTTAATGCTAGAATGAGTTAAGACTTTGTGGGACTGTTGGAAGGGCATAATTGTGTTTTGAAATGTGAGGACCTAAAATTTGGGAGGGCCTAGGGGCAGATTGATATGATTTCACTCTAAGTCCCCACCCAAATGTCACCTTGACTTGTAATCCCTATAATCCCCATGTATTAAGGGCAGGACGAGGTGGAGGTAATTGAATCATGGGAGTGGTTTCCCCTATGCTGTTCTTGTGATAATTAGTGAGTCTCACAAGATCTGATGGTTTTATAAGCCTCTGACATTTCTCTTCCTGGCACTCACTCCATCCCGTCACCTTGTGACAAAGATGCCTGCTTTTCCTTTGCCTTCCACCTAATTGTAAGTTTCCTGAGGCCTCTAGGCCATGTGGAACTGTGAATCAATTAAATCTCTTTCCTCTATAAATTACCCAGCCTTGGTTTTTTCTTCATAGCAGCATGAGAATGAACTAATACAAAAGATAATAGAAAAATGAGTAAAACTTAGAATTGCTTCCTTAAAAAGATAAACAAAAGTGATAAAACTTTAGCCAGACTTAGACAGAAGAGAGAAGACTCAAATAAATAAAATAAAACATGAAAGAAGAGATATTACAACTGGTAACACAAAAATGTAAAGGATCATAAATGACTACTACGAACTGTCAAAATAAGCAATTCAAAATCAAAGTTAGTACTAAAGAAAAATGACTATGGGTCCTGAGTCACATGGCAAGCAGCTATTCCTTGGCAACTGTAACTTAGGCAGCTGTAACTTTTGTTTCTATGATTATATGTTAGACTTATTTCTTGCTTGCCTACAATGTTTTGTGAAATGTAACTGGCTTAAGTGTGCCAAGAAAGACCCCTTCCCTCTTCACTGCTGATCTTCATTATAGCGTAACTTCCCTGTTACCTCTCTCATACACAGACTTCATGATTATAACATTGTCTAAGATAGAATATTAAACATACTCTTTTAATTTGGAAATAGAGTAAAAACAAGCCATGTAAAATTGAAAAAAAAAACTGTAACTAAGTTGTTGTAACTCATAAACCAACCTTGTATTAAAAATATGATAATTCAGCTGGGCGCCATGGCTCATGCCTGTAATCCCAGCACTTTGAGAGGCCAAGGCAGGCAGATGACCTGAGGTCTGGAGTTTGAGACGAGCCTGACCAACAAGGAGAAATTTGTCTCTACTAAAAATACAAAATTAGCCAGGCATGGTGGCGCATGCCTGTAATCCCAGCTACTTGGGAGGCTGAGGCAGGAGAGTCACTTGAACTCGGGAGGTGGAGGTTGCGGTGAGTCAAGATCACGCCACTGCATTCTTTCTAGCCTGAGCAACAAGAGCAAAACTCTGTCTCAAAAAAAAAAAAAAAAAAAAAAAAAAACAACGATAATTCTGTTAAATTTCTTTTTATTTTTCCTACAGAAGCAAGATCTTACCTTTTAACTTTGGAGCACCAACCTTATTTCTCTGGAGTCTCTCTTTCCTAGATGGCTCTTCTCAGCTTTTCACTTGAATAAATTATTTAGAAATAGATTTTGATACTTTTGACATTACCAGGTTAACTATACAATCTAACAAGCTTATTAAAAAGAAATAGAAAAACTAAACCCACCAAAAAATGAGTAAAGAGCTTGAATTAATTAAAACAAACAAACAAACAAAAAAACTTCTTTTCAAAGAAAGGCTCAGGGCCAGAAGACTTCATGGTGGAATTCTACCAGACATTTAAATAAATAAAATCAATCATTCTCAAAACTTTTTTAAAAAGCTGAAGTAGAGGAAATATTTCCAAAGTTATTTTATGAAGCCAGCATTACCCTGATATCAGGGGAACCCGCCCCTAATATTTCAATGTAGGTTCTTTCTATTTTCCATAAGTGTTGGCCAGCTGAGAAATAAAGAGAAAGAGTACAAAGAGAGGAATTGTACAGCTGGGCCACCCAGGTGACATCGCATATCAGTAGGACTGTGATGCCCGGCTGAGTCTCAGACCAGCAAGTTTTTATTAAGTGTTTCAAAAGAGGAGGGCAAAAGCAGAACTACTGATAAGGGTCCAACAAAAATCACAAGGCAAAGGACAAAAGCAGAACTACTGATAAGGGTCCATGTTCATTGGTGCACGTATTTTCTTGATAAACATCTTAAACGACAGAAAACAGGGTTTGAAAGCAGAGAACCGGTCTGACCACAAATCCAGGGTGGAGTTTTTTCCCCATCCTAGTAAGCCTGAGGGTACTGCAGGAGACCAGGGCATATCTCAGTCCTTATCTCCACCACATAAGACAAACACTCCCAGAGCGGCCATTTATAAATCTCCCCCCAGGAATGCATTCCTTTCCCAGGGTATTAATATTAACATTCCTTGCTAGGAAAAGAATTTAGCAATATCTCTCCTACTTGCAAGTCCATTTATAGGCTCTCTGCAAGAAGAAAAATATGGCTCTTCTTGCCCGACCCTGCAGGCAGTCAGACCTTATGGTTGTCTTCCCTTGTTCCTTAAAAATTGCTGTTATTCTGTTCTTTTTCAAGGTGCACTGATTTCATATTGTTCAAACACACGTTTTACAATCAATTTGTACAGTTAACACAATTATCACAGTGATCCTGAGGTGACGTATCCTTAGTTTACGAAGATAACAGGATTAAGAGATTAAAGTAAAGACAGGCATAATAAATTATAACAGTATTATTTAGGAACAGATAAATGTCCATGAAATCTTCACAATTTATGTTCCTCTGCCACAGCTCCAGCCGGTCCCTCCATTCAGGGTCCCTGACTTCCCGCAACACCCTGATATCAAAGCCACTAAAAGAACAGAAAATTACAGGCCAATATTTCTAATGATCATTTATTTCTGGGATGCAAAAATGTTTATATATATATATGTTAGTAAATGTAATACAGAATAAGGCAGAAAACATGTAATCATCTCAATATATGCTGCAAAACATAGGACCAAATTCAACATTCTTTGAGGATTAAAAAAAAAAAAACTTTAACAATTTAGGCATGAAGGAATTTACCTCAACACAACAACAAAACTAATGTATGACAAACTCACAGCTACCATCATACTCAATAGTGAAAATCTGTAATCATTTCCTCTAAGATGAGAAACAAAATAAGGATGTCTACTCTTATCACTTCTATTCAATCCCAAAATCTAGCCACAGAATTGACAAGAAAAACAAAAGGTATCTAAATTGAATGAGAAGAAGTAAAATTGTCTTCAGTTGCAGATGACATGATTTTATATATAGAAAAATCAAGACTATCAAGAAAACGTTAGAATTGAGAAACAAAGTTGTAGAATACAATGCCAAAACATAAAACTCAGTAGCATTTCTTTACACTAACAACAAACTATCTCAAAAAGAACTAAAAAAAAAATTCCATTCACAATAGTTTCAAAAAAATAAACTATTTATGAGTAAACTTAACCAAGGAAATGGAAAACCTATATACTAAAAAGTATAAAACATTAATAACAACAAAAGTAGACAGCACAAATAAATGGAAAATTATTTTGTGTTCAAGGATTGGAAGAATTAATATTAGTAAGATGTCGAACCCCAAAAGACCTACAGATTCAATGCCATTTCTATCAAAATGCCAATATCTTGTTTTTGCACAAATAGAAAAAATAATTCTAACATTTTATGAGATGACAAAACACTTTGAAAAGTCAAAGAAATCTTGATAAAAAAGGAAAAGGCTGGAGGCATCCCATTACCTGACTTCAAAATCTATTACAAAGCTATAGTAATCAAGACACCATAATACTGGATAAAACAGACACATTGACCAATGGAATAGAATATAGATCCCAAAAACAGACCCACACGTTTATGCTCATGTGAGTTTCAACATCAATTACAAGAACACATAATGGAGACATGTCAATCTCTTCAATAAATGGTAGTGGGAAAACTAAATATTCACATGCAGAAGAATCAAATTGCACTCATTTTACAACATACACAAAATCTAACTTAAAAGATATTAAAGACTTTAACATAAAAACTGAAATTGTAAAACAACTAGAGAAAAACATAGTGTATATGTTCCACAACATTGATCTCTGGTAAAAGATTTCTCAGTTATAACCCCCAAAACACAGGCAACAAAAACAAAAAGAAACAAGTGGGATTACATCAAACTATAAAGCTGCCACACTGCAAAGGGCATAATTAATAGAGTGAAGAGACAAACCATGGATTGGGAGAACATATTTGCAAATAATACATCAGATAATGGACTAATTTTCAAAGTATATAAGAACCCAAACAATGTGTCTTAGTCCACTTTGTGTTACTGTTAAGGAATACTAAAGGCAGGGTAATTTATAAATAAAAGAAGATAATTTCACTCAAAATTTTTCAGGCTGCACAAAAGGCATGTCACCAGGATCTGCCTCTAGTGAGGGCCTTAAGTTGCTTTCACTCATAGAAAAAGGTAAAGGGGAGCTGGCTTATGCAGAGATCTCATGGAAAGAGAGAAAGAAAGAGAGAGGAAATGTGCCAGACACTTTTCAACAACCAGCTCTCCTCTGAGGGGAAGTCAATTAATTTGTTCATAGAGTCAGCATGTGCAGACATCATGGGGCAAGAGAGGAAGCAATAGGGAAGGGGTCGCTGCCAGGCTCTCTGTAACAACCAGGTCTTTCAGAGACTAGTAAGGAGAGAACTCACTCACCTCGGAGGGAGAGCATTAATCTATTCATGAGGGATCTCTCCCTGAAACCCCAAAACCTACCATTAGATCTCATCTCTAACACTGCGGATCAAATTTCAACATGAGATTTGGAGGAGACGAACATCCAAGCTACACCATTTTGAACCTGGTCCCCCAAATGTCATGTTCTTCTAATATTACAAAAATACAATAATTCCTTCCCAATAGTCCCCAGAGTTATAACTCATTTCAGTATCCACTCAAAAGTCCAAAGTTGAAAGTCTCAACTGAGACTCAAGGTAAGTTTCTTCCAGCTATTAAGCCTGTAAAATATAAAACGAGTTGTTTACTTCCAAGATACAATCCACTTGCTAGAGAGATTTTCATGACTAAATGGGGGTCCAGGTGGTATGAGTCGAGGCCCCAAAGGCATTTCAGAATTCAGTGATGTTGCCCCTCCCATCCCAGGCTGGGTAATTTATGACGACCATCCAGGCATTGGGTAAGTATTTCCATTATATAAAGGAGAAATTAGCCAAAAGAAAGGGATAACAGTCCCTACACAGTTCTGAAGCCCATCAGGAAAGATGTTAAATCTTAAAGCTCCAAAATAATACATTTTTTAAACTTCATGCCCTGCATCTCATTCACACTGGTGCAAGGGTTGAGCTCCGAAGGCCATGAACAGCCCCACCCCAGTGGCTTTGCTGGGCACAGTCACATGGCTGCTTCTATGGATTTGAATATGGTGCCTGCCTGTGGCTTTTCCAGGCTGAAGTTGCATGCTGCCACTGGCTCTGTAATTCTAGGATCCCCACGGCAGCCCTGTTACCACAGCTCTACTAGACTCTGCTCTAATAGAGGCTATCTCTTTTGGTTCTGTTCCTGTGGAAGCCTTCTTCTTGGGACACCAGGCTTTTTGATACATCCTCTGGAATATAGGAGGAAGCCAGAAGCTTCTACCAATCTTGCA
This sequence comes from Pongo abelii, assembly GCF_028885655.2. NCBI lineage: Eukaryota > Metazoa > Chordata > Mammalia > Primates > Hominidae > Pongo > Pongo abelii. Next base: position 10,968,652 of record NC_071988.2, read on the forward strand.
TTTTTGGCACCTGCAGATGTTGTACCACATGCAGGCCACCAAGACTAATTGCTTGAGTTCTTGGCAGAGGTGACCTGAACAGCATCTGGGGTTGTTTGGGCCACTGCTAGAGCCTGAATGGCCAGAATGTGAGGAGCAGCATCCTGAGGTGGTACCTTGATTCTGCCCCTCAAAATGATTCTACCCTTCTAGGTCTCTGAGCCTGGGATGGGAGGGGCAGCATCAGTGAATTCTGAAGTGCCTTTGGGGCCTTGGCTTTTACCACCTGGCCCCCCATTTAGTCAAGCTAATCTCTCTAGCATGTGGATTCGCCACAGCATCCTTGATTCTTCTCCTAAAAATGCTCTTTCCTTCTCTACCACATAACCAGGATGCAAAATTTTCAAGTTTTTATACTATGCTCCCTTTTCAATTATAAATTCTACATTTTTGTGAGTCCTCCACAACCATATCTGATCATAAGCTGTTAAAAGTTTTGAATGCTTTGCTGCTTAGACATTTCTTCCTCCAGATACTGTAGGTCATTACTCTTTTTTTTTTTTTTTTGAGACAGAGTCTCACTCTGTCGCCCAGGCTGGAGTGCAGTGGCGCGATCTCTGCTCACTGCAAGCTCTACCTCCTGGGTTCACGCCATTCTTCTGCCTCAGCCTCCCGAGTAGCTGGAAGTACAGGTGCCCGCCACCATGCCCGGCTAATTTTTTGTATTTTTAGTAGAGATGGGGTTTCACCGTGTTAGCCAGGATGGTCTCGATCTCCTGACCTCGTCGTTACTCTTAAGTTTGGCCTTCCTCAAACCTTAGGACATGGATACAATGCAGCCAACTTCTTTGCTAAGGGGAAACATGGGTTACCTTTCTCTAGTTGACACTAAGTTCCTCATTCTCTCCTAAGACCTCATCAGCACGGCCTTTACTGTCTAAATTTCTATCAGCATTTTGGTGTCAATCACTTAAACAATCTTTAAGAAGTTTCAAACATACCCTCATTGTTTTGTCTTCTTATGAGCCCTCCACATTCTTCCAAAGTCTGCCCATTACTCAGCTCCAAAACCAATTTCACATTTTCAAGTACCTTTATAGGAACATGCTCCTCTTGGTACCAATTTCTGATTCAGTATGTTTTGTGTTGGTATAAAGAAATACCTGAGGATGGTTAATTTGTAAAGAAAATAAATTTGGCTCACTGTTCCGCAGCATGTGCAAGAAGCATGGCACCAGTGTCTGCTTCTGGTGAGAGTTTCAGGCTGCTTCTATTCATAAAAGAATGTGAAGGCCAGCCATTGTGTTTAGCGATCACAAGACGAGGAAGGAAGCAAGAGGGAGAGGGGAGCTGCCAGGCTCCAGTAACAACTCACGTGGAGAAGCTAATGGAGTGAGAGAGAACTCACTCATCCATAGAGAGCACATTAATCTGTTCATGACGGACCTGCTCCCATGACCAAAACACCTCCCATTAGGCCCCACCTCCAACACTGGGATCAAATTTATGAGATTTGGAGGGGATAAACATCTAAACTATAGCAAAAGTCAATAACAAAAAGACAACCCAATTAGATATTGGGCAAGTGACATAAGTAAACATTTCTTAAATGACAACATACAAGTGGCCAATAGACATAAGAAAAAAATTTTACCATCACCAACCATCAGAGAAATGCAAATTAAAACCACAAAGAGATATCAACTCACACCTGTTGAAAGGGCTATTATTTAGAAAATGAAAGATCATTTGTGACTAGGATGTGAAAAAATGAAAACACTTATGCACCGAGGGTGGGAATGTGAATTAGTAAAGACTTTATGGAAAACAGTAGGGAGTTTCCTCAGGAAATTAAAAATAGAATTATTACATGATCAAGCAATATCACTTCTGGATTTATATTAAAACAAAAAAGAAATCAGCATGCGTAGGAGATACGTGGATTACCATATTCATCGCAGCATTATTTGCAAAGCTAAGATATGGATGAAACCTAGATGTCTATTATTAAGTAAATGGATAAAGAAAATGTGGTATAGATACACCAGAGAATACTATACAGCCTTAAAAAAGAAAGAAATTCTGTCATTTGTGACAACATGAACATGGAGAATATTATGCTAATTAAATAAGCCAGACACAGAAAGATAAATAATACATGATTTAAATTATTTGTGAAGTCTAAAAAGTTGAATATGTAGAAATAGAGAGTAAAGTGGTAGGTACAAGAGGCTGGGGGTGGGGGTGGATGGGGAAAGGGAAGATGTTGATGAAAGGGTACAAAATTTTAATTAGATGGAAGAAATAAGCTTTAGTGATCTATTGCACAAAATGGTGATTCTAATAATGGTACATTTCCTATTGAAAAACTGCTTAAAAAGTTGATTTTAAATGCTTTTACCACAAAAAGATAAGTATGTGAAGGGATGAATTTACTAATTAATTTGATTTAATCATCACATGGTGTGAATATATATCAGAACATTACATTTTATACCATAAATATATAATATATATAACTCTAAATTTGTCAATAGAAAATAAAATTAAATTGATAAATTTTACAAGAGAAATTAGGGAAACAAAAAAAAGGGAAAGATATTTCATATGGACAGACTTAATATTGTTAAGATGTCAATGCTATCTAAAACAATCTGCAGATGTAATGCAATCTCTGCCAAAATCTCAACAGCATTTTTTGCAGAAATAAAAAAATCTATCATAACATTTACAGGGACTCTCAAAGTACTCCAAATAGCAAACACAATCTTGAAAAAGAACAAGGTCTTATATTCCCTGGTTTCAAAACTTATTGAATAATTGTCATATTCCAAAGAGTGTATGTTATGGCTAGGATGATTATATCTCCCCAAAAATTCCTATGTTGAAACCTTACTAATTTGGTGGTTTTAAGAAACGAAAATATTTGAGAAGTAATTAAGGTTAGGTGAGGTCATGCTGGTGGAGCCCTCATAAATGGGATTTGTGTTCTTGCAGGAATCCCAAGAGAACTTGCTTCCTTTCTCCACCATGGGAGTATATAGTGAGAAAACTGCAGTCTATGAACCAGGAAACAGGCCCTCACTAGACACTGAAACTATTGTTACCTTGATCTTGAAATTTTCAGCCACCAGAACTGTGAGAAATGAACTTTTGTCATTTAAGCTACCCACTTAATGATATTTTGTTAGAGCATCCCTAGCTGACTAAAATAGTGCAGTAATAGCATAAAGACAGACATGTACACCAATAGAATAGAATAAAGAGCCTAGGAAAAAAACCCTTGCATATATGGTCAAATGATTTTCAACAAGGGATCCAAGATCATTTAGTGAGGAAACGAACAATCTTTTCAACTAATGGTGGTGGGAAAAATTGTATTTCTACAAGCAAAATAATGAAATTAGAATCTTACCTTAAACCATATATAAAAATCAACTCAAAATGAATTAAAGACCTAAACATAAGATGTATAAAACCCTTAGACAAAAACATGAGAAATGCTACATGATATTGGAATTGGCAGAGTTCTTAGATATGACATTAAAAGCATCAGAAAGAAAATTAAAAAATGGGTAAACCTAATCTAGTCTTAAATTAAAAACTTCTTGCATCAAAGGACATGATTAACAGAATGAAAAACAACTTATAGAATGGCAGGAAATACTTGCAAATCATACATCTGGTAGGAAGTTAATATCCAAAATATATAATAAATATCTGTAAGTCAAGAAAAATAAAAATGAATAACCAAATTTTAAAAAGGGTAAATGACTTACATGGACATTTCTCCAAAGGAGGTATACAAAAGGTTTGCAGACATAATGAAAAGATGCTGAACATCACTATAATCATCAGGGAAATGCAAATGAAAGCCACAATGACATGTCACCTCACACCCATCAGGATGGCTGCTATCAAAAAAACCCAGAAAAGTGTGAAGACGTGAAGAAATTGCAACTCTTATTCATCACTAGTAGATGAAAAATAGTGCAGCTGCTGTGGAAAGCAGTATGGTGATTCCTCAAAAAATTCCAAATAAAATTACCATATGATTCAGCAATATTACTTCTGGGTATACATGCAAAATAATTGAAAGAAGGGTCTCAAAAGGATGTTTGTATACCTCTGTTAATAGAAGCACTATTCACAATAGCCAAGAGGTGGAAGCAACCCAAGTGTCCATTAATGGGTGAGAGGATAAACAAAATGTATATATACACAGATATATATACACACATACATATACACTCATGCATACATATGTAAATGTGTACATATATACAATGGAATAGTATTCAGCCATAAAAAAAGAAGAAAATTCTGTTCCATGCTACCACATAGACGAACGTTGAGGGCATTACGCAAAATGAAATAAGCCAGCCACAAAACGATAAGTACTGTACGATTTCACTTACATGAGGTATATAGTCAAATTCATAGAAACAGAAAGTAGAATGGCGATTACCAGTGGCTAGATGCAGTGAGAAATAGTTATTTACCTGGTATAGAGTTTCAGATTTGCAAGATAAAAATGTGAAGATTGATTGTGCAACAATGTAAATACACTTAACAATACTGAACTATACGCTTAAAAATGGTTGCAATGGGCAGGGTGTGGTAGCTGTCACCTGTAATCCCAGCACTTTGGGAGGCCAAGGTGGACGGATCACCTGAGGTCAGGGGTTCAAGACCAGCCTGGCCAACACGATGAAACCCCATCTCTACTAAAAATACAAAAATTAGCTGGGCATGGTGGCGGGTGCCTGTAATCCCAGATACTAGGGAGGCTGAGGCAGGAGAGTCGCTTGAACCCAGGAGGCAGAGGTTGCAGTGAGCCAAGTTCTTGCCGTTGCACACCAGCCTGGGCAACAAGAGCAAAACTCTGTCTAAAAAAAAAAAGAAAAGGTTACAATGGTAAATTTTATATTCTATGCATTTTACCATAAATTTAAAACAACATAAAGCATAAAAAAAGAAAACCACAGACTATGAGAAGATATCACTGGCATAATTCTGAGAAAAAACTTCTAATAACTTTTATTGGATTATATGGAAAATTGATATAAATAAAAAATAACACAACTCAATAAAAATGGTCAAATATTTTCAAAATGTACTTCACTAAAAAGGGTATAGGAATGCCCAATAAGCATGTTAAAAGAAAGTGCCTAACACAGTCAACAGAAAAGTGCAAATTTAAGCCAAAACAGGCTACTATTTCACACCTACTAGAATGCTGGCAAGGATGCGGAGCAGATTTTGTTTTACTCATACTGTTTTAAGGCCCACTCAGAGAAACAGCATGCTGTTCTTTGTTCTAAATTTGGAAGATAAATTTAATCTAATGGAAATCTTTTGTCAGATTAAAGCATCAGCTCACTTCAGTTTTCTACCTTCACCCCGGCAGCAGTTTCAAGGCTAAATTGATCTCATCCTTTCCTCAGTCCCTGCAGCTTTGATAACTAACTGCTCCGCACAACTGTCTGGTTACCCAGCAGCCTCCCTTTCTGTCAACTTCCATCTGGATGCATTGCCCTCAGGTACCCTGAGGATGAATGAGGAGGCTTTATTGGGTCATAGTCCTGGAACAGCCTGTAGTGTGTAGAGAGTGGGGATCAGTCATTTGTTTTCTTACATCTATGGAAAAGTAGACCAGAATTAGGATCAAGACAGGCTCTTTGGATTGGCCATGTTATGGGTTTTTGTGTGTTGTACTCAACTCAGCCACAGGGAAAGGTAGAACATGAGAAATATTTATCTGTGCTAGAAACTCTGTAGGGCCTACACACACATTTCATTGAGTTTTAGCACAAGCCTATGAGATTGGTATTTCTACTGAATATCAGAGACCTTTAAATGCTTTTACTAAGCTCACCCAGCTAGTAAAGGTTTGAGCTGAGATTTAAGCATACTTCCTTGTGACTTCCCTATTATTGTGTATTTTTATTTAAATTTAAGACTCACAAGTGAGTTCAGCAAACTATCATGGTAAATGAATAGAAATAAAATCATCCAGACCCCAGAGGTAGATAGGGGTAAGTCAGGAACACATTAACTCCAGCTAAGGAACTGGAGAGGAAAAGAAGCAAAGGCAAGTAGACAAAGAACCTTGCGGGTCTTGGAAATCAAGCAAGGTATTCAATATTTCCCCTGCATCACTCATCTGATACAATCCACTCATTGTTTTCACTCAACAGTTACTATTATGATGAAGACTCAGTACTTGTAGTTTAGCAAATCACCATATACCTAATTCATTGTAGATGACCACAAATGTTGAGTTCTGCCATTTATCACAGTCACCATGAAAGGGAGGTTTGAATCAGACTATGATAGCTTATTTAGGGATTTGTGAGAATCTCACCAGGGTTCAAGTAGCCTGTAATGTTTTTTTTTTTTTTAAATTATGTCTTTCTGCTTGAAAATATCACAGCACAGTAATGCAGAGGATTTTGGGGGAGTGAGGGAGATTTAGTTCAGACACCTGATCTTTTTGATAATTTTTAAAATTCAGATATAATTCACACAGTACAATATTTATCCTTTGAAAGTGAGTAATTCTGTGACTTTAGTTTAATCACAAAGGTGATTAATCATCACCAGCATCTAATATCAAAATATATCACCTCTCAAAGAAACCCATTAACAGACACTCCCCATAACCCCTCTCCCCAGCCCATGGAAGTCATTAATCTATATTCTGTCACTATTTATTTGCCTAATTGGACATTTCATATAGGTGAAATCAAATAATATATTGCCTTTTGTGTTTGATATCTTTCAATTAACATTTTCAAAGTTCATCCATGGCTAAATGATATTTGTTTGTATAAACACACCACATTTTGTTTATTTATTAATAAGCTGATGGACATTTGACTTGCTTCCACTTGTTGGCTACCATGAATAATGCTGCTGTGAACAATTGTGTACACATTTTTATGTAGACGTGTTTTAATTTCTCTTGGTTACATATTCTGAGTGTATTTGTTGGGTCATGTGGAATCTCTATGTTCATATTTTTGAGAAACTGTCAAACTAGATTTCAAAGAGCCTATACAATTTTACAGTACCACCGGAGAAGTATGAGGGTGATTTTCTGCATCCTTATCAACACAAATAATTGTCTTGCTTTTTACTACAGCCATCCTAGTGAGTATGAAGTGGTGTCTCATTGTGGTTTGATTTACTTTCTTTAACACCTAATTATGTTTCCTGTGTTTATTCTTCACTATTAGTATATCATCCCTGGGAAATATCTATTCAAATCGTTTGCCCATAAAAAATGGTGAAATTCACATGCCATAAAATTATCCATTGTAAAGTGAACGATTTAGTGGCATTTAGTATATTCAAAATGTTATGCCTCTATCTAGTTCCAAAAAGTTTCAAAAAATTTTCGTCATCCTGAAAGCATCCTCATACACATAAGGCAATTACACCTCATGCTCTAGTGCACAGAGCACCAGGTAACAATTAACCCATTCTATTTTTATGGACTTACCTATTGTGTATATTTCATATAAATAGAATTATATAATATGTGACCTTTGGTGTCTGGCTCTGGTTTCTTCCACTTAACATGTTTTCTTTGAGGTTCATGCTTGTTGAAGGACCTGTTAGTATGGGGTTTCTTTCTAATGCTGAGTAATATTTAGTTGTATGCATATACCAAATTTTTTTCATCCATTCCTCCATTGATGGACATTAGGTTATTTCCATCTTTTGGCAAATATGAATAATACCATTATGAACATGTGTGTACATATATTTGTATGGGTACCTACCTTCCATTCTTTAGGTATCTATCTAGGAATGCAATTGTGTATCATATGGTAATTTCATGTTTAACATATTGAGGAATCAACAGAAAGTTCTCTACAGTGGCTGAACTGGTTTATATTTCCACCAACAATGTAGAAGCACCTAAATTTTCCACATCCCTGACAACACCTGATATTTAAATTTTTACAGCTATCCAATTGGGTGTGAAATATCTCAGTGTTGTTTTGATTTGCATTTTCTTCATTATTAATGATGTTGAGCATCTTTTCATATGCTTTTTGATTATTTGTATATTTTCTTTAAAGAAATCTCTACTCAAGACCTTGCCTGTTTGATTGAATTGCTTTTAATTTTTAATTTTTAATGTTTGTGGGTACATAGTAGGTGTATGCATTTATGGGGTACATGAGATATTTGGTATAGGTGTCTTTTTGTTTTTGAATTGCAAGTGTTCTTTATGTATTTTTCATATTAGATCCTTATCAGATACATGATTTTCAGATATTTTCTCTAATTCAGAAGGTTGTCTTTTCAATTTCTTATTAAAGTACTTTGATTCACAATAGTTTCAAATTTTTATGAAGCCCAATGTATCTATTTTTATCTTTTTTGCTCATGCATTTGATGCCCTATCTAAGAATCCACCACTAAATTCAAGGTCATAGAAATTTTCCTCTATGTTTTCTTACAAAGTGTCATTGTGTTCATTCTTTTATTTAGGTGGTTGGTCTGATTTGAGGTATTCCTTTTTCACAATGTGAGGTAGGTGTCCAACATCATTTTTTTAAATAATAATGTCTATCTAGTTTATCTAGTACCATTTGTTGAAGATACTATATTTTCTTCTCAAGATCCTACATAATCTTGACACCCTTATTTAAAAAGTTGATGATAGACATATGGGATTATTTCTGAACTCTCAATTATTTGTCTCTTACTTTATATCAATATCACACAGTTTTGATTAATGTGGCTTTGGAGTAAATATTCAAATCAGTCAGTGTGAATCCCCTCTTTGTTTTTTCCTTCTCAATATTACTTAAAGATCAACTTTCCCATTTAGGCAAAAAAAAAAAAAAACCTGTTGATAGAGATTTCATTGACTCTATGAAATGCTTTAGGTAATATTAGTATTATAATATTAAAATCTTAATTCCATAAACACAGGATATCTTTTCATTTATCTAGGTCTTCTTTAATTTATTTCACTAATGTATTGTTTTCAATGTACATGTCTTTCACCTTTTGGGTAAAACTTTCCCTATGTATTTAATTCTGTTTGATGCTATCATACATCAAGTGAAGTTTTTGATGTCATTGGATTGCTTGTTGATAATGTAGAGAAACACAACTGATTTCTTCACGTTGACCTTGTATCCTGAAACTTTGCTGAATTTGTTTATTAAATGTCATACTTTAAAAAATAGGTTGCTTGGTATTTTTTATGTATAGGATTATGTTATGCATGAAGAGATAGCTTTACTTCTTTCTTTCCAAATTTGAGGCTCATTCTTTTACTATTTCTTTTTTTTTCTTATTTCCTTCCTTCCCTCCCTCCTTCTTTGACCCTCTGCTCCTCCTCTCTCCCTCTCTCCCTCCTTCTATTCTTTCTTCCTTCCTTCTTTCCACAGATGCTAGGTCAGCTCCAAAAGAGATTTCAATAACCTCACATCACGTCCCTAAATTAAGGAAAATGTTTATTTTTAAAAAAGATCTAATTATCTAATACCTGTATTAGGCTCAGTGGCACTTTCTTTGGAGAAAGTGCTATTTTTTTCCTTTATAAGAAACTTCATCTATTTTTAGCTCTGCCTTAAGCCTGGATTTCAGTGTATTGAGCCTTGCTTCAGAAAAGTATTTAGGTCACTTTATTTCCGGCCCACACACAACTACTTCTACTCCATTACAATTTTCTAGTAATTCTCTCTGCCTCTAGAGATATTTTCTCTAAGATTCAATCAGTTGAACTGCATTCTGCTCCCTTGTAAAATCACATTTAAAGATATTGTCCACTTTGTTCTTCAGAACCCTTTGTCAAGAACTCATAGAATACCTTACCACTTGAGTTCAGTTCCAGAAAAAATAAATGTATCCGAAGACAAAGCTGAACTGCTTTCTCTTTTTAGTAAATTCAAACAACTTGTTACTCTTATTGCCTAATGTGGCAAAACAAAAGGGTCAAATTCACTGCACAAATTTGTAATCTGCTCCCCCTAGGTGTCCAGATACAACTATCCTAAGATTTGTTCAATGTGTTTTCTATTTGTTTTGTCTTGAAATATGTAATCTTCTAGAAATAGGTAAATACTAAAATTGCAAGTAACTGAAGGGACAGCCCAGTCTATCTTTATCATTTTACAGATGGAGAAACACATGCAGACATGGCTTCATCCAACTTTAAGCCTGAGATTTTACTGCATTTTTTTCTTTTTAAAATTTACACTCTACTTTGCTTATAAAATAGGAATAGGGTACTGGAGATATATGTGGATATATAAAGAATAAAAAAAAACTACCATTTATTGAGTAACAGGTAGGTTTCTAGATCCTTTATAAACATCATCTCTAATCCTTGTTACAAAATTGTACGAACTAGGAAACCAAACTCGAGAGGCTGTAATCTTTTTAAAAGGTCACAAAGTGTGTGGTTTGAACCATAATTTAAAACTAGGCCCATCTGTATTTAAATGTTAACTTTTTTAACTTATGTAATGTCATATAATAAAAACACAATTCAATAATTTTGTACTATTAACTTGGAATAAAACCTGAAATCAAGTATTACAACTATAGATGTTTGTTTTATCAACCTCTTTTCTCCCTTGGCAAATCTATGATAGAGGTTATACACGGTGAAATCATTTATAAAGCTTCTTTGTATTAAGACATTGAAAAATTGGCACCGATTTTACTAATAAGATAGGCAGTAGTCCACCTCTTTACTTTTTCTCTTTTAAAATGTTTTGAGTCCAGATACATTCAGATATGATGGCTGGAGGTGCAACAATCATATTATGACCATGGGGAGAAGGCAAGAGTACATTGGCTCTAAAATTTTTGAGCTACTGACCCAACCCAATGGCTTCCTAACTTTGAATTTTATTTTACATGAAAAAAATAAAGACCTTGGTAACCAAGTTTTCTGGTGTGTATTTTAGGCTAAAATATTCTTTATTGATACATATTATCTCATCAGGCATTCATATACATTATTATATATAGGACTTTAAAATATATAATACATGCATATTATAGGATTATACTCAGATTACAAATTCATAGCACACTTTAGTTAATACTGTACCTGGATTTTTAAAATTAATTGGGTTAAGGAAAATCTTGAAGCATTTTCCAGTTGGCTGTTCTTCTGTCTCCTAGGATTTTTAAGCTATGTTCCCTGGATGTGCCACTACTGCAAATCATCAAGCATCATTTATATTGAAGAAATCTTGGTGATCTCAGAGGCAGTTGTTGCACTTTACAGAATAAGAGTACCATACAGATACACTACTAACAGTAAACTTAAACCACCATAATTTCTTGCTTGAACTACTGCAATAGTCAAGTAACTGACTTCCATTCGAACCCCCCTACAAAGTCTTATCTATATAGTAAACCATAATTTTTAAATAACTTATCAGATCAATGTCTCCTATCACCTATGCTTGAGGTGTTTCAATTGCATCACATTACATGCCCCAGAAAGCCCTGTATCTTGTGCCATTGCATCCCTCCTTCATTCATTAACCTTAAGCTACAGCTTTAGGTATTTCAAGATTTGTCCCATCCCAGGCTTTTGCACTTGTTGTTTTCACTGCATGGAATGTTCTCTTGGCTCTGCTCTTGACTGGCTCTTTTGTATCCTCCAGTATCAGTTTTTATTTTTTCCATTAGAAGCCTTCCCTGAATAACTCTATGCTATTATGCCTCCCAGGATTCTGCTTATTTCTTTTTAAATACTTATCATCATCTTTAATATTTCCCTCACTTCCCTGTTTATTTTTGTAGTTTTATACCCATGACTACAATGTAAATTCCACAAGGAAATATCTAGTCTCATTTCATAGTATTATTAGTCAGAA